>NC_136960.1:31502748-31687748 GCF_032717465.1 Coenobita brevimanus | reverse complement strand
CCAACGGGATGGAACAGGGTAAGTGTGTCGGGAGATGGAAGAGGTATCAGGGAAGATGATATAAGAATGGGAAGTGGTATCAGGAGAGATGATTTCAGATCTGGAAGCGGTATCAGGGGGGAATGGTGTCAGAATGGGAGGTGGTAGCCTATCAAGAGATGATCTCATATGGTGGAGGTGATATCAGGAGAGATGATTTTTAAAAAAGAAGTGGCATTAAGGGAGATGATTTCAGAATGGAATGTGATATCAAGAGAGATGATTTGAGAATGTGAAGTGGTGTTAGGAGAGATGATTTCAGAATGGGAAGTGATGTTAGGAGAGATGATTTCAGAATGGCAAATGGTGTTAGGAGAGATGATTTCAGAATAGGAAGTGGTATCAGGAGAGATGATTTCAAACTCATTCGATCACTCTACAGTTTATCCAACTATGATCAGGGATGTCATTTTCATTCTTGCATCTCCTAACTTTTTTTCTCTGCTTAGGATAGCTTTTTCGAAATGGAGGGGCTAAATACGTGTATAGTCTTTGATGAACATGTGCAAAGGTGAATAACATAGTGTGGTAGAGGTGATGAATAATTATACTCTTTTTACCTTAATTTGGTCCAGGATTTAGTCCATTAGCTGATTCCTTCACGTAACCCAGTGTCTGAAAACGGCAATAATGCTGCTCTGTATTTACTTAGAACTTCTTGACTAGCAACAAATTCTACTGTTAATCTACTGTTATAACTCAGCATTCAAGATGGAGATGTGGCAGTTTTAGGCAAGTCAGAGAAGAGCATATAGCTGTGGAACACAGAATCAAGGTACTATATCAGCAAGATCTCACTACCATCACACACGGCTTTGATGCAGTGAAGTAAACCTATTGATGGAAACTGTCCAATAGCGAATAGAGAATGATGCATCGAAGGACTGGTGATAACGAATGGTGAAGACAGAGGATGAGGTTATGGTGACAGCGTATAAGGTAGTTAGAGGAAGACTCAATAACGAATGGAGACAAAGGAAAAGAGAGGAAATGATCATGGTAATAAGGAACAGAGAAGCTGGAGGAAAGATATTGGTGAGAACAAATATAGGAGTCAGAGGAAAGGCCTTGGTGATGGCGAATAGAGGAGTAAGGGTAAACAATGATGACAGCGAACAGAGGAAACAGTTAAGATCTTAGTGACTGGGAATGGAGGAGGAGGAAAGGACTGGTGATAACGAGTAGAGATAATAGAATAAAGGACAGGTGATAAGGAGCAGAGGATAGAGGATAGGACTGGTGATAGCGAATACAGGGGTCAGAAGAAAGAAAGAAATGATGATAGCGAACACAGGAGACAGGAAAGGTCTTGGTGACAGCGAACAGAGTACACAAAGGAAAGTCCATGGTGTTATCGTTCGGTTAATAACCAGAAGGGTGAGGAAAAAAAAAGAAAAAAGAACGGCTTGGGACAGGGTAGGGAATGCCAATAGGTCAATATAATTTAGTTTACCAAGATCCCACGACTTTCGGACGCAGTTTTGAGCCAGGGTGAGGGAACGAAGAGAGGAAAAGCTGTAGAAGAAAAAAACTGGTTATGGCAGAGTGACCAGAGGAAGACGAGGAAAAAAGAAATGAGTTAGGATATGGGATGGGGGAGGAGATGTCAAGGCCGCGTTGTTATGAATTCGGAACCAAAGTTTCGGAGGAGTTTCGCCTCAATGGCAGCGTGGACTTTGGGGTTTCTTGTTCCCCACTTTTTTTATGGGTGAAGGAGAGGAAGGACGGATAAAGAGAAGGTGAGGAAAGGCAGAGGAAAAGCTGGGGAGGAGGTAAAGACATGCAGAACGAAAGAGAACTGAAGAGAGTGGAAGGGGGGGAGAGATGGAAGGAGGGATGAGGAAAATTGATAGAGAAAGATATGGAGGAGGGAAAGTGGAAAACTGGAGTGAGAAGATGAATGGAAATTGACAGTGGAGGGGGGGTGGACATAGGTTTGAGGAGAGCTGTATATGGTTAGAAGAAAGGAAAGAAGGGTGGGGAGTGAGCGCTATAGAAGGTTGTGGGTAAAGGGAGAAAGAAATAATTTGAATGAAAAAGGAAATACAGAAGGCTGATGAGAAAGTCAGGGAGGAGAGATAGAGAAGGGCAGGGGTAGGAGAATTAAAGAAAGAAAGGGAGAGTAAGAGAAGGAACGGAGGGGTTGGAGAGAGAAATGGGTGAGGGAGTGAGAGAGGTACAGTGGGGAATGCTGGAGAAGAAAAAACAAAAAGAAGGGAAGAGAAAACAACAAGAATGAGAGAGAAGGAGGAAGAAGGGACTGAGGGAAGTGACGGAAATAAAGGGGAAAATTAAGAGAAATAAAGGAAAAGAGAAGAATATATGAGAAAAGGGTAAGACGTGGAAAAGATAGAGGGCCCACAGTCAAGGAGTGGAAGTAGAAGCTGTTGGAAGAAAGGGACCTTGGAAAAAAAAGGCTGTGGTAGAGATAATCTTGAAAGCGAAAGGAGAAAAGTGAGGAGAGGGAAAGATGATGGAAGGGAAGAGAGAATGAAATGAGCTGAGTAAGAAACGAAAAGGGAAAACGAAAGGAAAGGTAGAGGGGAAAAAATAGAGGGAAAGGGAGAAGGGAGTAACAGGAAAAGGGGCAAAGAGTGAGGGAGACCAGGAGGAACAAAGGGAGGTGGATAGAAATATAAATGGAGAAAAACTGAAGGAAAAGGGTGGCAGAGATGATGGACGTCTGGAGGAAAGGAAAGGAGAAGAGGGAGGAAGGGGAGAGTAGGAGAAAGGAAATGGGCAGGAGGAAGAAAGGCAGAAGGAAAAGTGAAGGAAAGTTAGGGACAAAAAGGAGGTGAAGAAAGGGGCAAAAACAGGAAGGGAGGAGGGGACGGAAGGAAGAGCAGGATGTGGGAAGGGAAGGGGGGTAGAAATGAAAGTAAAGGGGATGCAGGGAAACCGCTGAAGAATAGAAAGGAAAGAGAGGAAGAGTTTTTTTTTTTTTTAATGCGAGGAAGAAGGAACCAAAGGCCATGAGCCCGCAGTAACAGTTCCCTCCAAGAGAAAAACAAAATACAATAGAGAGCCAAATTCAAGATCCGATCATTTTGAGATGCCTGGACACACTGCGTTTGAAAGACTGGAGATCATAGGCAGCAGGAAATACAGACAGAGGGAGACAGTTCCAGAGCTGACCTGTTGCATAAATGAAAGACTGGGAGTAACGGTTAACTCTTGCATTAGAGAGTTGGACAGAAAAGGGATGTGAGTTTGCTGCCAGACGGGTGCTACGCGCCCGTCGTAGAGGTGGAGGAATGCAAGCAGACAGTTCAGAGGAGCAGTGACCATTAAAGTAGCGATAGAAAAGAGATAAAGATGCAACAGAGCGGCGAAGAGACAGAGGTTGAAGGGAGTCAGTAAGAGGAGGAGAGTTAATGAGACGAAAAGCCTTTGACTCCACCCTATTGAGAAGAGCTGTATGTGGGGAGCCTCCCCACACATGAGAGTTGTACTCCACACAGGGGCGGATAAAACCCCTGTATAGAGTCAACAATTGTGCAGGGGTAAAGAAAGAGCGGGGTCGGCTTAGCACACCCAATTTCTTGGAAGCAGATTTTACAAGAGATGTAATATGATTTTTCCAAGATAAGTCCCGAGTAAATGAAACCCCAAGCATGTTCAAGGATGATGCAGTATTAAGCTGAATATTATTAAACATTAGTGGGTATACCTGTGGAAGATTTTGTCGGGTTGATAGGTGTAAGAACTGAGTCTTAGATGCATTAAAGACAACCATATTATTTTTACCCCAGTCAGAGATACGAGCCAAGTCAGACATTAGGTGTGCCATAGCCTCATCCCTTGGTTGTTGAAGTAACTGTTGAGATGGGCGTTGCAGGAACCGAATGGAAAGGTGAAGGGTGGATTCATCAGCGTATGCGTGGATAGGGTTAGATGTACAGCTTAGATCATTGATGAATAAAAGGAAGAGAGTTGGTGATAGGACAGAGCCCTGAGGAACACCACTGTTGATAGATCTAGGAGAAGAACGATGGCCGTCTACAACAGCGGCTATAGAACGACCAGAAAGGAAACTAGCGATGAAGGCACAGATAGAAGGATAGAAACCGTAGGAGGGCAGTTTGGAAATTAAAGATTTATGCCAGACTCAATCGAAAGCCTTTGAGATGTCAAGTGCAATGGCAAAGCTTTCGCCAAAGTCCCGAAAGGAGGATGACCAGGAGTCTGAAAGGTAGGTGAGAAGATCACCAGTGGAGCGTCCCTGACGGAACCCATACTGACGATCGGAAAGAAGGTTGTGATAGGAAAGATGCCTTAAAATTTTCCTATTAAGAATTGACTCGAAAACTTTTGAAATACAGGACGTTAAAGCAATTGGACGATAGTTGGAGGGTTGGGAGTGGTCACCCTTCTTTGGGACTGGCTGAATGAGAGCAAACTTCCAGCAAGAAGGAAAGGTACAAGTTGACAGACAAAGGCGAAAGAGTTTGCCTAGGCAGGGTGTAAGCACAGAAGCACAGTTCTTGAGAACAACAGGAGGGACCCCATCAGGCCCATATGCCTTGTTAGTACTGAGGCCAGTGATGGCAGAAAATACATCAACTGAAGAAATTTTAATGTCAGCCATGAGGAAGTCAGAGGGGGGAAGTGATGGAGGAACAGCACCGAAATCGTCTAAGGTGGAATTGGAGGAGAAAGTCTGTGCGAAGAGATCTGCTTTATCAGTAGAAGAAATAGCTACAGAACCATCAGAGTAGAAAAGAGGAGGGAAGGATGATGAGGTAAAGTTGTTAGAAAGATTTTTGGCAAGGTGCCAGAATGAGCGGGAAGAATTCGAGTTGGAGAGTTGAGAGCATTTAGTATGGATGAAATTATTTTTAGTAGAGCGAAGAACAGACTTAGCACGATTCCGGGCAGAAACGTAAAGACGATGTGATTCAGGGGTGGGTTGGCTCCGGTACCTTTTGTAGGCCTTCTCTGTGTTGCGGAGAGCATTAGAACAAGCGTGATTAAACCAAGGCTTTCTTGCTTTAGTCAAAGGATAAGAGAAAGGAATGTATGCTTCCATGCCCGAGAGAATAACCTCTGTAATGCGCAAGGCACACTCAGATGGCTCACGGCCATGGAAGCAATAATCATTCCAGGGAAAATCAAAGAAGTACTGCCTGAGGGCCTCCCAGTCCGCGGCTCCAAAATGCCACAGACGACGCTTCCCTGGAGGGTCCACAGGCCGTACCGGAGTGATAGGACAGGTTAAGGTAATAAGGTTGTGATCGGAGGAGCCCAACGGAGAGATAAGATTAACAGAGTAAGCAGAAGGATTAGTTGTGAGGAAGAGGTCAAGTATGTTGGAGCTCTCTCCAAGGCGGTCAGGAATACGGGTAGGGTGCTGTACAAGCTGCTCTAGGTCATTAAGGATAGAAAAGATGTAGGCTTGTTCACCAGGTGGATCCGTGAAAGGAGAGGGGAGCCAAAGGTGGTGGTGAACATTGAAATCTCCAAGAAAGGAAATTTCAGAGAAAGGAGAGACAGCCAGGAGGTGAAGAATTAAGGGCAGAAGGGAAAAATGAAAGGGGAAGAAAGTTTGGGATCAAAGGGAAAAAAGGAAATGTGAGGGAAGAAAGGAACGGATGGACGAGCGGGGGATGGGGCTGATGAGTAGAGTTGAGAAAAGGAAAGAAGGAAAGAAGGGAAAAAGTGGAGAGAAAAGGGACGGGAAAAATGGAAAGGAGAAGGGAAAAACTAGGACGGAGGGTGAGGAGGGAGTCCGGAGAAAAAATGAAAGAGGGAGAAAAGGGAGAAAGAGTGAAGAGATAACTGGAAGAGTCGGGCAAAAACAAAGAAGGAATGAAAAGTCCAAAACATCCTCTTCCCAGGCCTCTCCTCACTGGACAGGATTGATGGTGTAAGTAATCACATCAGTTTATACCTCTTCTCATCCTCAAAGTTTTTCCCTTCATTGTCCTATAACCCTCGTCAGCGGCGGGAGAGGGCTGAGAGAGGCGGGCAAGGGCGACGAGTGAGGAGGAGGTTGGAAGGAGAGGAGGGGACGGGGGAGGAGAGTGAGGAAGGGTGGCTAAAAATTATTACTTCATTTGAGAAATTTTTAGCAAGAGTGAGAAATTATGTTGAGTACTATAACTTTCTCCTCCTAAAATGTGCCTCTTCTTTTTCTCTTGCACATCCACTGCTATTTCTTCTCAAATTTTTCCTCTTTGTACTTCTATAATATGTCAGTCTCTCTCTCTTCTCCTCCACCTCCTTATCTTCCTTACACTGTCTACATATCCAGTGTTAAGTCCTCTTCGTCTCTCCCTCGTTAAATTACTGTACATCAGATAATGATTTTCTGTTTCCCTCTCCTTTTCCCCTCCTCCTCCTATTCCTCCTCCTTCTCCTCATTATCATCATCATAAGCATCATTATCATCATCATCCTTCTTCTTCCAACTTTTCTTCTTAGTTCTATTTAACACCAAGATATTCCTTGTCTTCTCCTAGTCTTTTCTTCATTCTCCTTTTCCTTTCAATATGATGTATTTTTGACTCCGCCAACGAAACTGGAGGAGGCTACATATTCACCTATGTATGTCTGCTTGTCAGTTTGTCCATACTATATCTCCAGAAGTCCTCAACGAATTTCAATGAAATTTGGTGGAAGGGTGGTCCATGGGCCAAGAAAAAATTGATTAAAATTTGGGGCAGATCCGGATCCAGATCCGGATTCCATGTATAATATCTCCAAAAGTTCTCAATAAATTTCATTATAATTCTGTGAAAGAGTGAACCGTGGGTCAAGAAACAATTGATTAAATTTGGAGGCGGATCCGTATCCTATATATTCCACACAATATTTTTACTGATCCGCATCCGGATCCGGACCCTTTTTAATGGCAATGGCATTGGAGTAGGTATGCGCTCTTTGAGTAGTTTCTAGATAAATTAGGTCTGCTGCCATTAGACTCTTTTATTCAGCTTCAGACTAACTTGTTGTAGTGAAGGGGTTTATAAAGGATGTATTTAACTACCCCAGACTGTTTTATTCAACTTAGGGCAATCCATAGTAGCGAAGGGGTTAATGAAGACAATATTTAACTCCTTCGGTACGACAAGCACCACCAAAGCTGAGTAAAATCGTCTTGCCGGAGGAATAAATTAAAATAATAAAGTACAGTAGTATTATTATGTGTGTGCCTTTTTGTGTGTTTGTTCGATTCTTTCACGAGAACTGTAATAGATATCAACCTAATCCTCTCCGACAAGGAAAGTATGTTTTCACTCGTTTTTTGTTTTTGGTTGTTTGTTTGTCCGTTAGCAGGATTACTCAAAAACTAAGATAAGTTTGGGCCAAAATTGGTGAGTAGACAGCCCATGTCCCAGGGAACAATCGATTACCTTTTGGGACCGATCTGGATTGTATTACAGATTCTGGATCCGGAGTTACGTTGCCCTTGTCAGAGAGATGAGCTCCACTGAGTGCCCCTCTAGTTCTTTTTGCATTAGGTCCGGGTAAGTCCAGGGAGTGTCAAGAAAAATACTTCCATAAAGTCTGGCGATTGCAAGCGACGCATCGGCGCGACTTTGTCGGAAATCATGACACGCGACAATATGCTAACATCACTTTATCCACTTTTGGGTCAGAATTGGTTATTGTGGGCTCAAAAATGACACGGAAGCAAAGGTAATGGTATCTGCAAACATATTGTGGTGGAAGTTAGTCCCGCAATTTTTAGCAGGCAAAGAGCAAGCGATAGTAGAATATAAAAGGCGTTGTCGGAGTCAAGTATTTTAATATAGTGTTATCTTTTCTCTTCCCCCTAACTTCCGTTCCTCTTCTTCTTATAGTGGTCTTTTCTTCCACATATCAAAGTTATCCCCCTTTATTCTAATAACATCTTCATTTTTCTTTTTACTTATGCTACTGCTTGTTCTTCTTCCATTTTCCATCGCCATCCTTCTTACATGTTAAGGCCAACCTCTATGCCTTCTCTTTGACCGTCCTTTTCTTTCACTCCTGCTTAGGGTATATAATAAATATTACTATTACTATTAAACCCAAACCGACTTGTTGGAATCCAAAGAATTCAGGCTGAAAACATATGAAACTCTACGAGGACACTCTTCTGTAATCATTTTTTGTCAATAAAGATATCAGTGTTATAATATTCTTCTAGTTTTCACTCTTCTCTTCCGTATCAAGTCCTGCCACCCTTTCAAATATTCTTCCACCAGTCTTCCTACCGTCACAACCTCACTTCCATAGGCCTAGTAAAAAATTATTTTACATTTTAATAGCAAGAAAACTTCTTGTCCGTTGCCGTCATTATAAAAACAATAGTTCCATTTAGTAGAGAGTCGGATTCCCCCAAGGACATGACAGTTTTTACAACGGACAAGGTTTGGAAAATCCTGTGGTGTTTTATTGTGGGTTTGAGAGAGAGAGAGAGAGAGAGAGAGAGAGAGAGAGAGAGCACAGAACTAACGGTCCTTCTGAGACGGTCCGGCCTAAACACTTATACAATACTCAAATCAGAGTAGGAAGAAAAAGAATACCACAGCAGAAGGATCTCTTCCCCTCCCTCCAGACCCTCCGTGTGTGTGTGTGTGTGTGTGTGTGTGTGTGTGTGTGTGTGTGTGTGTGTGTGTGTGTGTGTCCAGAAACTGACAGACATACATATACTAATTCGTTTATGTGCAAATGTATACTTCAGCATATTTTGCAAGCATACAGTACTAGTAAGTAACAACCACGTTCACGGTCCATTTCCACATTGTGTGAATGTGCAGTACATAATTCCAGTAGTTAATAAAAAATTTATATGCATCGAATTTCCTTCTATCATTTTATATATACTGTAGGAAATGAATAATAAAAAGTGTATGCATCAGGTTAATGTAGGAATTGTGTATTATATATATATATATATATATATATATATATATATATATATATATATTGTTACGGTTTGCGCCAGCCCGGGGCTATTACAAAAAGACAACAAGTCAGCCTTAGATGATCGGCCTCCACTGCGTTGCAAAAATAACGCAGACCCCGGCACTGACACTCCGCAAACTAGAGAAAAAACTGCGCAACGGAAAGGTACTTACTTAAAAACGCAACACTCTGTACTTTGATAGCAAACGGAACAGCCTACCTATAGATCTAGCCTACTATCGTCACTACCGGAAGTAATACCGCCCGAGACAGTATACAGGAACACCTCCCACTTACTTCCGGTGGTGATGACTTTCTACTTAACCCGTGTCCAAGGGGGAACGCAGTTAATAGCTCACGATGGTTCTCACTAGCCTTGTGCAGAGAGATGGGATTAAACAGTGTAGGGGTTAGGGGTGTGTGTGTGTGTATGTACGTGTGTTGGGGAACGTTAACAAAGGCAGCGAGAGGACCACGGTGAGCCAGACTGGCCCTCCAAAGACAACAAGGTCACAAAAACAAATAAAATATCTACTTCCCTCAGTCAGCAACAAAAAGAATAAAAATAAACTTAAATGAAAACGCCAGCTCGGCAGAAAAATGACTGGGGAGAGAGAGAGAGTGTACAAGCACCCGATACTAAAGCTGGCTGGGAAGAGACTGACAAAGGCTGGCTCCTGTGCGGCCAAGCGCGAACGCATGAATCAAATTAATTAATAAGAACTTAAATTCGTGCCCCTCTCTCTCTACAATAAATTGGTACTTCTAATGCAAGCAAAACATCATTAAATATACTGGTAGCTCACATAAGACAATCAAAATAATCAAATGCATTCTCAGCATGGTATGAAATAAAATTGCCCTCAGTGGCAGGAACGAAACAAAAGAACTTGTAACACTCGCTAATGTAAACTCGGCGAATGACACGGATACATACTGCATAATCCCCCTAGCCCAGCTGTAACGGCTGCACCCGTGGGAACGGAAAGGCGGACAGCGTAACACGCCCTTCCCCAAGGGAAAATTTTGAGCCCTGGATCAAAATTTTCGAATCAAGACCCTGACCCCTCCCTGGATAAACAATCAGCAATTACGTTATCAGTCCCTTTAATATGCCTAACTTCTAAATTGTACTCCTGCAAAAGCAAACTCCAGCGGGTCAAACGCTGGTTCTTAAATTTAAACTTGTTCAAAAACTGCAGGGGATGATGGTCTGAATAAATCTTGATCACAGGGCCAAAAGGGGGCAGGTAGACAGCAAAGTGTTGCAGGGCCAGGATAATCGCTAATAACTCCTGCTCTATGACAGAGTAGTTATTCTGGGCTCTATTAAACTTCTTTGAGAAGTATGATATGGGATGTTCAACCTGGCCCTCATCCGGCTGCATCAACACTGCTCCTACCCCTACTCGGCTAGCATCAACTGCCAGCACAAAAGATTTGTCAAAATCTGGTGCAGGCAATATAGGGTGGTGGCACAGCAGAGACTTAACCGTAGTAAAAGCTTGCTCACACTCGGCTGTCCACTGCCACTTCTTATCCTTGCGCAATAAGTCAGTAAGAGGGGCAAGCACTGTGGAGTAATTCCCAATAAATCGTCTGTAATAGCCGATCATGCCCAAAAATCGCTGGAGGGCACGGCGACACTGGGGTGCTGCAAAGTTGGAAATGGCATCCACCTTAGCCCGAGGTGGAGCCACTTGCCCATGTCCTACAACAAATCCAAGGTACTGGACCTTAGCACGTACGAACTCGCACTTGTCTAAGTTGACTACTAAGCCAGCTTCCTCCAACCGCTTAATGAGCATTTCCACATGATCAAGGTGCTCCTCCCACTTGGTGTCATACACAATGACATCATCGATGTAAACGACACAATTAGGTATGCCATCCACCACTTTATCCATAAGCCTCTGGAAAGTGGCTGGAGCATTCTTCAGTCCATAAGGCATCACCTGGCACTGATATACTGCACCACTGACAACGAAGCTAGCCACTTGTTTAGCCCGTTCCGTCAGCGGGACCTGCCAGTATCCTTTTACTAAGTCAAGCTTGGTGATATAAGTGGCATTTCCCACCTTGTCCACGGAGTCATCGACCCGAGGCAAGGGATAAGCATCGGTCTTAGACAGTGAGTTAACCTTCCGGAAGTCCACACACAACCTAACCTTCCCATCTGTCTTCGGCTGCAAGGTAACTGGTGAACTCCACTCACTGAAACTCCTCTTAATCAATCCATGGTCCAACATATACTTGATCTCATTATCGAGAGCTTTCTGTCTGATAGGGTTGATGCGGTAGGGAGCTAATTTTACAGGCTTACTATCCCCAACGTCAATGTCATGAGTAGCCCAAGTTGTCAATCCCGGTGAATCTCCAAAAACTTTCGGATGTTTCCATAATCTGTTGCACAACTCTTCTCGCTTTACTGGATCAAGGTGTCGCAATTTCTCCACCAGAGCTGCATAACCATTGCCCTCCCATAGGTCAGCTGGTAACATCTCACCACGACTAAGCACTTCCTCCTGCTCCTCCAACTCACTACCAATCGTCAAAACTACAGGAGCGCTCTTATCCCTGGTTCCCTCGACGTCCGCTCCAAAGTCACCTTCCAGGGACTGTGGCTGTAACCCTGGTCCACTACTCACATCATCGGCACCAACAGCTCCCTCCACAGCACGTTCCTTTGATGCCACGTCCTCCTTTCCCCGTCCTTCACATCCCAGGTGAGAGACATCAGCAGTCATCCCACAATGAGAATCAACTGGGCGGTAGTATGGCTTCAACATATTAATGTGGCACAACTGAGTACTCTTCCGCCTGTCTGGGGTAACAATTAGATAGTCAAGTTCCCCAACTTTCTTCTTCACAATATAAGGACCACTGAATCTAGCTGCCAGAGGTTTTCCTTGCATGGGCAGCAGTGCCAAAACTTCATCTCCTTGCTTAAACTCACGACTTCTGACCCTCTTATCATAATGAGCCTTCATTTTCGCTTGAGCCCCGATTAGATGGTCACGGGCAAGCTCTAAAGCGCAATGCAGTCTCTCCCGAGTGCGGCAGACATAGTCAAGCATGGATTCCTGGTTGCCAGATTTGTTGTTACTCCAGGCCTCTAGCACCACATCCAAGGGACCACGAACTCTGTGCCCAAACACTAACTCATTGGGTGAAAACCCTAACGACTCAGTTGGTACCTCTCTCACTGCAAACATAACAAAGGGTACCGCTAGGTCCCAATCCTTTCCACTATCATAGCAGAAGGTGCGCAGCATGGTCTTTAAGGTCTGATGATGCCTCTCCAGGGCACCTTGTGACTGCGGATGGTAGGCACTGGACAAAATGTGTTTGATGCCCAACTCTGTCATTGTCTGCTTAAACAAATTAGATGTAAAATTTACTCCACGGTCTGACTGCAACTCCTTGGGCAGGCCAAAATGAGTAAAGAACAGGATAAGTTGCTTGACTACTGACTTCGCCTGCATGCTTCTGATTGGTATAGCCTCTGGGTATCGCGTTGTAACATCCATTATGGTTAACAAATACTTGTTTCCAGCAGAAGTAGGAGGTAAAGGGCCCACGATATCAATGATTACCCGGGTAAACGGAGGTTCAACTGCAGGAATGGGAGTCAAAGGGGCCACAGGAAGAACTTGATTTGGCTTGCCCACTATCTGACACGTGTGACAGCTCTTGATGTACGCAGCAACTTGTCCCGGCATACTTGGCCACCAAAAGTTATACCTTAAGCGCTGCACTGTCTTTCTGTTTCCCAAGTGACCGGCTAAAGGTCCCTCATGTGCTAACTGTATTAACGGCACCCTATACTGCACAGGAACCACCACCTGCACTAACTCACCCACTCCTCCATCCACCGTGGCGCCAGTGGGCGTCCATCGGCGATGCAAAACATTGTCTTTAATCAGGAACTCCTCCTTACACACTCCATACTTCTTTCTTCCCCTACTCGAGCAAACAAGGGCTTTAATGTTACATCCTCCTGTTGCTTCACCCTCAATTCTGCTGGCCCAACACCCGCCAGCTCTACTGAGGACTGAGATAAGGGACTGGTCGGGACACTGGATTGCGAAGGGCGATCAATCTCAGCGTCACCTCTAGTACACTCGACAGGGGGAAGAATGTCAGACTCCACACTGACATCATCACCTCTACCCTCAACAGTGACACTCTGTTCCTCAGGCGCGTTTGACGGTGGTCCTGCATCCCCGCAGTCGACCCCAGCGTCCTGAAATTCTTCTAATTCAGTCGGTGGTCTGGGTTCAGTCTCCACACAGACACACTCAGCATCACCTCTAGTGTCCTGAGTGGGAAGTGGGGCGGCGCCCATGCACGCATTCCCACTCTCCTCACCCACTACAGCAACACTCTGCTCACTACGTTCCTCCATTGGTGGCCCTGCCTCATCACAGTCGACCCCAAGAACCTGTGACTTCACTTCTTCCTCCCGGGCTGCAACCTGTGCCAGAGATCGTGTAATTGCACAGACCGGGAACATGGCTTCCACTTCTGCATCACCTTCAATACCAATTTCTGGGGCGTCAAAACATTTCTCTGCCACAACAACTGGTGGGGGAAGAGATGGAAATACTTTCTCCCCAGCCAGGTCGTTCCCCAGCAGAAAATCAACCCCCTCTAGTGGCATTACATCAGCAACAGCTACTTGAGCTGCAGCCTGAACAATGGGGCAATCGAGTTCCACATGAACATAATCATAGTATTCATCTGAGTTCATGCCTCTGCACAGCACATACTTCCCTGAGTTTACAGGCCCTCCAGTCACGTTTCTGCACACAGACTGTTGTGCACAGGTATCACGAGCCACAGTAACTGGATAACTGATCCCATGAATTTTCACTGTGCCGTGACACATAAAAGGTTTACACCAGTCTAGGGACGATTTCTGAGGCAGTTCATCCGGAGGTGGCGTAGCATGTTGGGTAACTTTTTCAGCCTGAGCTGGCAGCGAGCACAGCCGGCTACACTCCAGCTTTCCACAGACTTCCCCCTCACCGTTACCACTCTCCCAACTCCTCTCGTTCACCTGACTTGAACCTATAACTAGTGCCACTGGTTTGGCATTTTGGGAGGCCTTCCACTTAGGACAGTTAGGCTTGATGTGCCCACTCTGTTTGCAAAAGTAACAAACTAGCTTCGAACTGGATACAGGGCTCTTTCTCCCTGCATCCTTTTTCTCCTCTGTACTTCCCTTGGACTGATTCACGGGAGATTTATCCCAGGCAGGGCCACTCACAGTCCTCTCCCTGGAATACTGAAAATTAGCATACTTGACCCCATACTCCGCAAGGCAAACACCCGGTCATCAGCCCACGTCGCTGCTTCCTTCAAGGTCTTAAATCTCTTCTCCCTAATTTTAACACCAATTTCTTTGTCAGCCATGTTAGTAAAATGTTCCATCAAAAACAGTTCACGCACCTCGTTATACGAAGTGGCGCTCTCACTCAGCAACCACTCGTCTAACCTCTCCTCCAGATACCTAGCGTAGGCCATATAGGTGTCAGCAGGCCTTTTCCGAGCACCACGGAACAACAACCGATAAGCCTCTGGTCTAAGTTCATATGCCTTCAGGATGGCTGTTTTAAATTCATCATAATCATCTACATCCTCAGGCCTCAACCTATTATACACTTCCAAGGCTTTTCCCTTCAGCACATTAGATACCAACCCCACCCAGCGCTGCCTTGGCCACCCAAACTCCCTAGCCTTCTTTTCAAATCTAACAAACCATTCTGTCACCTTCAACTCATCAAATGCTGGCACTAATTTTAGACTCCTTGAGAACCAACTCTCCCTATCCTCTGCACGGCCTGAGGTTTAGGTATCTGAAGTTGGTCTATTAGCAGTCAGCTCCAAGCGAGTCTTCTCCAGCTCAAATCGCATTTTTTCACGCTGCAACTCCATCTCCCTCTCTTCTTTTGCACGCTGCATTTCCCTCTCTTCTTTTTCACGCTGCATCTCCCTCTCTTCTTTTGCACGCTGCATTTCCATCTCCAACTTTTTCAACTCCAACTGCAACTGAGCCTCCGGTGACAAGGCTCCAGGGTATATGGGAGTGGAATGAACAACTCCAGGGAAAGCACTAGACATACCTGGGGGAACTGCTCTAAACTGGCTCGGCGGCATTATAGATGGTAATAGTGGGGTAGCGAAACGAGGCATTTCAGCACCATAGTCAAACTCAGGGCTCACACGGGGAGTACCTTTGCTATGTGCCTCTCGTTGTTCCATATCCACAGGTGACTCAGCACGTACGCGATCTGGTGTAGACACGCGTGACTCCATGGCGACAAATCAATGGCAGTACTAAATAATGAAATACTAATGCTGACTGAGAAACTACAAAACACATCAACTTCACCTCAAAGCACAGAGAACGCCAAGGTAACGATATCCTAGCAAGAAGAAGGCACTGTTAGGATATCCTGATGCGAGGTCGCCACTGTTATAGTTTGCGCCAGCCCGGGGCTATTACAAAAAGACAAGTCAGCCTTAGATGATCGGCCTCCACTGCGTTGCAAAAATAACGCAGACCCCGGCACTGACACTCCGCAAACTAGAGAAAAAACTGCGCAACGGAAAGGTACTTACTTAAAAACGCAACACTCTGTACTTTGATAGCAAACGGAACAGCCTACCTATAGATCTAGCCTACTATCGTCACTACCGGAAGTAATACCGCCCGAGACAGTATACAGGAACACCTCCCACTTACTTCCGGTGGTGATGACTTTCTACTTAACCCGTGTCCAAGGGGGAACGCAGTTAATAGCTCACGATGGTTCTCACTAGCCTTGTGCAGAGAGATGGGATTAAACAGTGTAGGGGTTAGGGGTGTGTGTGTGTATGTACGTGTGTTGGGGAACGTTAACAAAGGCAGCGAGAGGACCACGGTGAGCCAGACTGGCCCTCCAAAGACAACAAGGTCACAAAAACAAATAAAATAACTACTTCCCTCAGTCAGCAACAAAAAGAACAAAAATAAACTTAAATGAAAACGCCAGCTCGGCAGAAAATGACTGGGGAGAGAGAGTGTACAAGCACCCGATACTAAAGCTGGCTGGGAAGAGACTGACAAAGGCTGGCTCCTGTGCGGCCAAGCGCGAACGCATGAATCAAATTAATTAATAAGAATTTAAATTCGTGCCCCTCTCTCTCTACAATAAATTGGTACTTCTAATGCAAGCAAAACATCATTAAATATACTGGTAGCTCACATAAGACAATCAAAATAATCAAATGCATTCTCAGCATGGTATGAAATAAAATTGCCCTCAGTGGCAGGAACGAAACAAAAGAACTTGTAACACTCGCTAATGTAAACTCGGCGAATGACACGGATACATACTGCATAATCCCCCTAGCCCAGCTGTAACGGCTGCATCCGTGGGAACGGAAAGGCGGACAGCGTAACAATATATATATATATATATATATATATATATATATATATATATATATATATATATATATATACACTGAATAAAGTGGCACGAAACTTACATCTCACCAGAAACTATGTGGCAGGGAGGTGACATTATTTGCCGCAATCCTCCGTACCAAACATGAATTATATTACTTCTGATTTGACGGGCGTTCCTGCTGGATCATCGTTACTATAGGTTCAACCCCACTGCATCCTTTGATTATGGGCAGGGTGTCACTGAAAGCAAGTAGGCACTGTTTTGGCCTATTAGAAACCGGGATATTAAACAAGCTAAAATCCAAGAAGATCTATACAAACATTGTAAAAATCTCATAGATGATTACAAAATTTATAACTTAATGACTGAATTCGAAAACATTAGTTGGGATATTGATGGTTTGAGTGAGATCCACAGAAAATAAGCAAATGTACTTCAGCTCCAAGACGGCAACCACCTATTTTACTACAGAAGGCAGCAAAATGAAAGAGTTAGTGCCGGACGATTTCTAATTAACAGATATCTTGCAGACAACATCGTTAAATTCAGCAGCGTATCTGACAGATTGTAATTATAGACTGTGCAAAAAATACACCCGGAAAGTAATGCAAGTGTATGCACCAACTTCTCAAAGCTCAGATGAAGAAATAGAAACATGCTGTGACGACATCTCCCTGATTATGGAAGAAGAAAAGATCACATATACTATACTCATGGGAGACTTCATTGCAAAAGTTGGGAAATAAAAAAAATGGAGAAGCATGTATGGGAAAATTTGGAATGGGAGAACGGAATGAAGATGGAGAAAGAATAATGAATACATTCTTTCACAAAAGATCAGGGAGAAAATGGACCTGGAGAAGTCCAAATGGAGAAACAAAGAATGAAATCGAGTTTATTACAGCAGATAATAACACGATCATGAATATCTCGGTTATCAATCATAAAATGGTGGGTTGCACAGCCAGATTCAATTTCAAAAGTGAAAGAAAGAAGATAATTTAAAATAATAAGATATCCCTAATAGAAGTAAGCGAAAACAAAACAACTTTTCAGTTAGAAATAATGAAAAGAATTCAGGCTCTAATTAATGCCGAGTGTAACACTGATGAGCTGAATGACATACTAATAAAATTGCCAAGAGAATCAGCGGAAGTAGTAGGGAAAGCTAATACCACCAAAACCAACAAGCATTCGGAAAAGACAATCGAGCTCATGAAAAGGAGAAAGGAAATGGAAATAAAGGTAAAGAAAATTGGAACAGAACGATCAGAATTAAGTAAGCTTATTAACAAGAGACAGAGTGTAAAAAAGGAAGAAGAAGAAGAGAGAAACATGGATCAGATCAAAGAAATAATCAAGAAGGGAAAAGTTTGAAAATGGTCCGAAGTAAAATGGCACCAGGAACGCAACAAATTAAATCAGACAAAAACGGTGAAGTCATTAAATGCGGAGATAAGATGGTGAAAAGGGCTGGAGAATTTTACAAATAACTGTATGCATCAGAGACAATAGTATCAATAGCTAAAGTTTCAGATGACACACGTGAAATAGTTGCGGTAACCAGGCGAAATAAACATTTCTCTAAAAAATCTGAAAAGAGGGAAGGACCCAGGGGAAGATGGAATAGTAGCAGATATACTGTTGCATGCAGGAGTGGAAGTACAAAACAGGCTTTCCCACTTATTTACTCATTGTATAAAAAAAAGAAAATTCCCAAAACATGATGTAATGCAAAAGGTGTTTTACTTTACAAATAAGTCGACTCAAAAGATCTTAGTAAGCATCGACCCATTAGCTTATTACAGGCTGATGTACAAACTTTTCACTAAAGTCCTTACGAGCAGAATAACAACTAATTTCGAAGAAAACCAACCTAGTGAACAGGCAGGATTTTGAAGCGGGTATTCAACTACTGATCACCTACACACAATGAATCAGCCAACTGAGAAAACTATAGATGATAATAAACCACTGTGCTTAGGTTTTGTTGATTATGGAAAGCCTTTCGACTCAGCGGAGAACATAGCAATAATGAATTCATTGCAAGAACAAGGAGCAAATGAAAACATTGTAAAACTGTTTCAAAACCATATTATGAAGGAACGGCTTCAGTTAAATTACATAAAGACTTGGAAGAGATTAAGACTGAGAAGGGAGTGCATCAGGGAGATACAATTTCACCAAAATTGTTTACAGCAGGCCTTGACAGAATTTTCAGAAAGCTAGACTGGGAAAACAAAGGAGTAAACATGGATGGAGAAAACCTAAACCATTTAAGATTTACAGATGACATTGTCCTAATCTCAGAAACAGCAGAGACATTGCAAAAAATGTTAAATGACCTAAATAGCAAAAGTCTCAAAGTAGGGCTAAAGATGAACTGGAGTAAAACTAATGTTTAATCCAAATATACCAAGGAGCATCATCAGAATAAGTGATGAAATTCTTGAAAAAGTCGAGGAGTACAATTACTTAGGGCAACTACTAAAATTAACAAAAGACCATTATGGCGAAATAAAAAGACGCATTACAGTAGGATGGAAAGCTGTCGGTAAATATAGAGACATCATAAAAAACAGCTTGCTGATATGTATGAAACGAATAGTATATATCGATGTATGATTCCAGCAATGACATATGGTTGTGAGACCTGGAAACTGACATAATCGATGGAAAATCAACTAATCTGCTCTCATAAGGCAATGGAAAGGTCAGTGTTGGGAATATCTTCAAAAGACAGGCAAAGATCAACTTGAGTGAGAGAGCAGACTAAAGTCAAAGACACTGCAGAAGTTTTAAAGGAATATAAATGGAGGTGGGCAGGTCAAGTAGCAAGAATAACCGATGGAGCCAGAGGCTGACAGACTGGACTCCATGAGACAGTTAACGTAGTAGTACCCGTAGCAGTGTCCCTGGCGGAACCCATACTGACAATCAGAAAGAAGGTGGTGATAGGAAAGGTTTAAAAAAAAATGTTTTTAAGATTTGATTCTTTTTTTTTTTTTTTTAATTATTGATGTTAAAGCAATTGGGTGATAGTCTGAGGGCTAGGAATGGCCACCCATCTTTGGTACAGGCTGAATGAAAGCAAACTTCCAGCAAGAAGGAAAAGTACAAGTTGACAGACAAAGGCAAAAGAGTTTACCTAGGCAAGGTGTAAGCACAGATGCACGGTTCTTAACAACAGGAGAGACCCCATCAGGCACATATGCCTTGTTAGTATTGAGGCCAGTGATGGCAGTTAATACATCAGTTGAAGAAATTTTAATGTCAGCCATGAGGAAGTCAGAAAGGGGAAGTGATGGAGGAACAGCACCGGAATCATCTAAGGTGGAATTGGAGGAGAGAGTCTGAGCGAAGAGTTCTACTTTATTAGTGGAAGAAATAACTACAGTGCCATCAAAATGGAAAAGAGAAGGGGAGGTGGACGAGGTAAAGTTGTCAGAAAGATTTTTGGTAAGGTCAGAAGGAGCAAGAAAAATTCGAGTTGGAGAGTTCAGAGCATTTTGTACGAAAGAAAGTATTTTTAGCAGAGAGAAGAACAGATTTAGCACAATTCTGGACAAAAACATAAAAAGAGATGAGATTCAGGGGTGGGTTGGCTCCGGTACCTTTTGTAGGCCCTCTCCTTGTTGTGGACACCATTGGTAAAAGCATGATTAAACCATTTTTTATTTTTTTGGCATTAATCACAGGATAGGACAAAGGAATGTATACAACCATGCCCGGGAGAAGAACCTCCGTAATACACGAGGCACACTCAGATAAATCGCGGCCATGGAATCAATAAGTATTTGATGGAAAATCGAAGAACTGCTGCTTGAAGGCCTCATAATCAGCAGCCCCTAAATGACGAAGCCACAACTTCTTGGGAGGGTCCATAAGCTTTATTGGAGCAAGAGGACAGGTTAAGGTGATAATATTATGATCAGAAGAGGAAAAGATTAACTGCACAAACAGAAGGATTAGTTGAAAAGAAGAGGTCATGTATGTTGGAACTCTCTCTAAGGTGGTCAGAGATATGGGTAGGATGCTGTACAAGCTGCTACAGGTCATTAAGGTTAGAAAAGACGTAGGCTTGTTCATCAGGTGGATTAGTGAAAAGAGAGGAAAGTCAAAGGTGGTGGTAAACATTGAAATCATCTAGAATGGAGGTTTCAGAGAAAGGAGAAATTGATAGGATGTGTTCCATCGAAGAAATAAGATAGTGAAAGACAGGATAGCCGAAGCTAGAGAGTAGAGCATTCAGAAGATTCAAGTTCAGGAACACGAGAAGAAGATAAGTTGTTGCCTACACATACACAACAGCCTCCTCTGACTTTGAAATGAGTATAGAGAAAGTAGGAGGATACAGAGAAAGGTTTGCTGTCAGGTGCCTTACACAGTTGAGTCTCTGTGCAAAAGAGGTGAGGTTTAGAGGAAGAGAGGTTGTGTTCAAAAGAGAGAAGAATAGAGGAAAGGCTGTATATGTTGCAGAAATTAGGTGATTTAGACAGTGGTTCCAGGCATCTTGCTTGGTCGTTACCAGGGGAGTGGGAGATGGTGGAGGCTCTTGTGATCCCCCCACCCCCCTAGGAACTCTGAGGCTTCGTGTTGAGATGCCATTTTTAACAACATATGAAAAGGATTTGTAGCGTGTAATGCAAATGTAGTTTGGTTTTGACACTCAGAGGAACTTGAATTGGAGAGCATGCCGGTCTTCTCTCTGTGTTACTGAAACACTGAAAAAGTTCATCTGTGGGGGATCGTCAGAAGCAAGTCCCAAGGGCTGATGAAACGGGAGCTCCAGCTCTTCCTGACATCAACTTTCCATCCACCTTTATTATCGAGGCACACACAGATAGATACAAATACACACTTACGTTCAAATTTGTTTAATAATGATTGCATCAAGATACATGGCCAATAACTTTATAAAGCTATTTATGGTGCTGCTTTCGACCACATCTCCAAGGAGTTCATTCCAGTAATTTATAATAGGAAAGATGAAGAAGTTTTTGATTGTATCAGGATTAACCTTTCTTGCCTGCAGCTTCATTGGTTTCCACATGTTGTGGTTTGGGAAATAATTACGAGTGAGAGCGAAGCCCTCTTGAGACTCTTGTCAGGTAGTGGCATTTTCTCATATATGAGCGGCCCGACCCGTCCAAGCCCAACCTAGCCCGGTCCGACACGGCCCAACTGTAATGCTTTTGAGAAGCGCTTATCTCAGCAACCTCAAGGCCGATCACTGTGTTTTTGACTGGTTTCATCACACCTAGGTGGTGTACATGACATGTGCCAAGTGCGGCATGTTGAAAATCATTAACCCCTATGGTACACAATTCAATCGACTGAACAGACATGAAAATCTGTATATGGAGCCAATTTTTCAACTTTACCAGAAGTAAAAAATGTTATGCCCAAGTTTTAGAGCTTGAATTTACACACCTTATGCCAAAAACCAGAGCATTTTAGACCAACTGGTTCATGAGCTATAGCCCACCAAAGTTGAAAAAAGTTACCCTTCCAGTCGGAGCATCTCCCTTTTTTTATGCACTCCCACCCCATTTCTCCCTCATTCCTCCCCTCCCATGACCTTCCTCGTGCACTCCTATCACTCCCCTCTCTTCCTCCCCTCCCCCCTCCCTCCCTTCATAATTTTCCAGCTCATTTTTTTTTCGAACAATAGCAGCCGTGGCTCAGTGGGTTAGAGCGCTCCACTCTGACCGAAGGGTCGGAGGATCGAATCCACCCAAGGGTCATTGGTAGACATCAGGAAGGGCATCCAGTCATAAAATGCAACACGCTCCAGTCCAAAAGTCCTTTACCCAGGGCCATTGCCTTAGCCCTTCAGGGATACCTGGCATAAAAAAAAAAAAAAGCATGCAAAATAATTACGTCGATGTTCCTCACTCACTCCCAACTCCCTTCCCCCAACACTTCTCCCCTCCCCACCTTCTCTCCCCTTGTCCCCTTCCCTTATAGCTGTGTAATGAATAAAAACACGCGACATGAATAGTAACAGTGACGTATAATACTCTAGTCGGGGGGGGGGGAGGTGAGTTGTGAGCCTACGGCATACTACAGGGGGTGGGGGATGGGGGTGGGGGTGCGGTGGAGAGAGGCCTGGAAGGGTGGTATGGGGGTATAGAGGTGGGAGACAGTCACCTGACAAAGAGGACAGGCAGAGAGGGACTACAAGGGTGTGGAGGGTGGGTAGGGGGGATATAACCCTCCTAAGGGAGACAGGAAAGGGGGAATGGGCAGGAACCATGGCGGCATGATGGAGGATGGTGGGGAAGGGTGGGGGAGGGAGCTGGAGGCATTCAGAGGAGAGGGAGAGGGAACAAAGGTACTGGGGTATAGGGTGGACGCGAGAGGGCCGTGGGAGAGCCCTCCTCCCCACCGTGGGTAAGATTCTGGATCCTTCTTCCCGCCTATTCAGCACTGTGTTGTGATTGGTTGGAAGGGTGCGTCACAATCGGGTTGGAGCATGTTGTCCCCAGTTTTTCCCTGAAGCCCCTTTATCGATCACATTAGAGATCTTGTGTAATCCTACCCCCTGGGGGTAGGGGGGTTTTTCAAGAATACTCCCCCAGTATCCCTGCTTGTCGTAAAAGGCGACTAAAAGGGTTGGCGGAGGGTTAGTGCCCCTCCCCGGAAAACAACAAACTAAAATAACAAACAATAAGCCTCAGACAAGGACTGACCAAATGATGACGACCAAGGACCGGACAAAGGACATGGTTATCGGAACGTGGAATGTAAGGGGAGCGAATGATGAGGTGAAAGAGAGAGAGATTGTCCAGGTGCTTGAGGGTGCGAAAGTGGATGTATGTGGAATAACTGAAACAAAATGGAGAGGAGAAAGTGTGAGAGAATGGGAGTATGGATGAGGTATATGTGCAGGAGTAGGTGAGAATGAGAGGGCAAAGGAAGGAGTTTGTATAGTTGTGAGTAAAAGATGGAAGAAGAGCATAAGACAGTATGGATCAGTTGGGTCAAGCATTGTGTGGGTAAAGTTGAAAATTGGAATACAAATGTCGGCGATTGTGTGTGTGTATGCGCCAACGCAAGATCGTGCTAGAAGAGTGAGAGAAGAGTTCTGGACAAATGTAGAAGTGTGCATGGAAAAGTTTGGAAGGAATGAGAGAGTGTTTTTGATCGGTGATATGAATGGTAAAGTTGGGAATGTGAAGGTGGATGGAATAGTTGGTGAGTGGGGTGTGCCTGCTGAGATAGATGAAAATGGGAGTGCGTTAGTGGACATTTGTGCTGGGAGGGTGTTGGTGATAGCCAACACCCTCTCCAGGCATAAAATCATCCACTGGTATACATGGCGAGTGATGAGAAGGGTGGGTGGTGAACTGAATGAAAGGAAGGCAATGATTGATTATGTGTGTGTGGATGAAAGGATGCGAAGATGTGTAATGGATGCAAGTGCTTATAGAGGTTGGGGGAGTGGATTTTCTGACCACTACTTGGTGGTGGCCAGAATTAGGATTCAATTAAGATGGAGGAATAGAAGAAGGGAAAGACGAGAGGAAGGAGTAGTTGCAAGGAGAGTGGAAAGGTTACAAGAGGATGAGAAAAAGGCAGAGTATAAGAGGGAAGTGGAGGAACGATTGGGCAAATATGAATTGGAGCAGATTGGAGACGTGGAAGGTGTGTGTGGGATATTTACAGAAGAAATATGTGCAGCATGTGATGTGGTGCGTGGAAGGAAGAGAAGACGGAGGGGGGTGCAAGGAACAGCGTGGTGGACTGAAGAGGTGAGACAGGCTGTGGCACAAAAGAAGGAAGCATACAATGAATGGATGAGAATAGGGGCGTGGAAGAAGTTGAGAGGCGGAAGAGAGAGTTATATGTAGAAAGAAAGAGAGAGGTGAAAAGATTCGTAAGAGAGAGTAAGAAGAGAGTGGATGAGGAATTTGGAAGGAATTTGAGTGTAAAGTGTAGGGACTGTAAGAAAATGTTCTGGAAAGAGGTGAAAAGAGTAAGACAGGGTGGAAGTGACGTTAGCAGGGGATTGAACGATAAAAATGGTAGATTACTAGTGGTGAAGGGAGAAAAAGTGAGCAGATGGAGAGAACACTTTAAGGAATTGTTGAACATAGAGGATGGAAGTAATGCGAGTATAAGTGGCTGGGGAATGGCTGGGAGAAGGAGGGAGGTAAGAAGACAGGAAGAAATCAGTAGGAAGCAATGAAGAAAGTTAAATCTGGGAAAGCCCCAGGAATTGATGGAGTGTGTGGTGAAATGCTGAAGCGTGGGGGAGAGATAGTAGTAGAATGGATGTGGAAGATGTGCAGATTGGTCTGGGAGGAAGGTAGAGTCCCGGAGGATTGGAAGTCAGGTATAATTATTCCCTTGTACAAAGGAAAAGGGGAAAAAGAAGTATGTGGTAATCATAGGGGCATTTGTCTTCTTAGTATAATAGGAAAAGTGTATGGTAGGATACTTATTGACAGAGTTAGAGAAAGAACAGAGAAATTAGTTGGAGAAGAACAGGGAGGCTTTAGGAAGGGAAGAGGTTGTGTAGATCAGATATTCATTCTTAGATCTTTAGTGGAAAAGTTTCTAGAGAAGGGAAAGAAGTTGTATGCGGCTTTCATGGATTTGGAGAAAGCATATGACAGGGTGGATAGACAAGGATTGTGGAAAGTGTTAAGAATATATGGAGTAGATGGGAAGTTGTTGAATGCTGTGAAGAGTATGTACGATGGTGCAAAGGCTGCAGTGCGTGTGGATGGTGAACTAAGTGAATTTTTCTCTTTGAAAGTTGGGTTGAAACAAGGATGTGTCATGTCTCCATGGTTGTTCAATCTGTACATGGATGGGGTAATAAAAGAGGTACAAGGTAGGGTAGTGGATGTTGGAGTGGCCCTGGTGAGAGAGGATAGTGTTTGGAAACTCCCTGTGCTGTTGTTTGCAGATGATACTGTGTTGTTGAGTGAAGATGAAGGGGAGCTGCAAGGGTTGGTGAATGAGTTTGGGAGAGTGTGTAAGAAACGGAATCTAAAGGTGAATGTAGGGTAGAGGAAAATGATGCTCTTTGAGAGAGGTGAAGCCAGTGAATGTACAGCGAGATTGGACGGTGAGGAATTGGAAAATGTGAGTACGATTTGGGTAGTGTGATGCGTAAGGATGGAGGTTTGGAGGGTGAAGTGCTTGAAAGGGTACAACTGGGAAGAAAGGTTGCTGGTTCTTTGAAAGCAGTGATAAGAAACAGGGAAGTGAGCATGGAAGTGAAAAAGTTACTACATGACAGTATTGTGATACCAACTTTAACGTATGGAAGTGAAGCTTGGACGTTGTTGGAAGGACACAAGTCAAGAATGAGAGCAGTGGAAATGAGTTATTTAAGGGGAGCCTGTGGAGTCACATGGAGAGACAGGCTGACGAATTAGGATATAAAGGACCATTGTGGTGTGAATGTGGATGTGATAGGAAGCGTTATGAGGAACACACTGAGGTGGTTTGGCCATGTGGAGGAGGATGGAGGGTGAAAGACTGATGAAGAGAGTGTATGTGAGTTAGGTGGAGTGGGGAAGAGGGAGGGGGAGGCCGAGGATGAGATGGAGGTATGGGGTGGAGAGGCATATGAGAGAGGAGGGTGTGAGTTGGGAGCAGGGCAGTGAAATGGCGGGGGGTAGGGCGACTTGGAGGCGATTTGTTTGTGGCCACTCCAAACGGGATTGAGGCGTCTGGCAATAGATAGATAGATAGTGTAATCCTGAAAAATGATTGATCAACCCGATTAGCACCAGAGAGGTTAAAAGAGGGCCACAGGCCACACAGTTTGTTGAAAAGGCATGATACTTGGTAGGTAGAGAGCCATCAATATTCTCTAGGGATCCTTGGGGTGTAAGGTGACATTTCAACGCTTTCGGATATAAATGGCCCCGCTCGTACCTCGCCAACAAAGGCGTTTTACTGGTTTTATATATAGATTGTTTGAATCTAGAGTACTAAAACCACTGAGTTGTCACCTGATTCTATGTTTTCTTAGAGAGCATGGATTCAGTTTCTTACTGCTCTTGAGGTATGGTATATTCCTCATGGCTGGTATGACCTTGGTAGCCATACGTTGCACAGCTTCGAATTTCTCTATATATTTGACTAGATATGGTGTCCAGAATTGAGTCCCAAACTCTAAGTCTGGCCTAACTTTGCTTTTGTATAGAGGGAACACAATATCTTTCTTTCTATAGGTAAAATGCCTTCTTATGGTTTGATGGTTCATAGGGCTTTGTTGGATTTATTCGCGGCAAAGATACACATACTGAAAGATTTGAGGTTACCTGAATTTATTATTCTAAATCCTTAACTTGTGAGGACTAGCTAATTAAACAAGATAACAGAATTTTTGTTCCAGGGGAGTAACCCTTACTTCCTGATTGCTTATGTCTCAGAACTATGGAAAAGGGCTATCATTCACCTCAGACTTTAGAGTTATTGCCAGGAATTTGATATTTTGACATTTCCCTGTTTTCAGTGAGAAAACCGTCAATTTTCCTTATTCTAATTTGCAAAAAGCCAGATAAAAGCATCTAATAAATCCAAATAAACATGCATTTACACAAAAAATTATTACAAACGATTTCAAAGTGACTAGTTTCTCGAAACTTACGAGTATACAATAAGTCACTTTCACGAACCAGCACCATATGTAGTCTCCCATCATGGTCTCATTATACTGTCCTTGGTAGTGGCATTCAAACTCCAGAATATCCTGGTGGAAGCGCTGTCCTTGCTCCTCTGAGTATGCTCCCATGTTATTATTGAATTTATTGAGATGAGAGTTGAGGGCATGGACTTTTAGGGTCCTCCTGCAGCCCATGGCCCCGTCAGTCCCCATCAGAATCTCGACCAGCTCCACATAATTCTTGTCCTTATGGTTGCCCAGGAAGCTCTGAACCACTGCAACAAAGCTGTTCCAGGATGCTTTCTCAACACCTGTGAGCTTCTTAGGGAATTCCTTGCATGCTAGAATCTTTCTTATCTGTGGTCAGGCAGACATTGGTTTTGATCTTTGCCTCAGACAGCTTAGGAAAGAAGTCTTGGAGGTACTTGGAGGCCACCAACTCCTTGTCTAGAGCCGTGATGAATTCCTTCATAAGGCACAACTTGATATGCATTGGTGGCATTAACACCTTCTGAGGGTCCACTAGTGGCTCCCACTTAATGTTGTTCCCCCTCACAAATACTCGGTCTGCTGTGGCCAGTCCTGCCCGTTTTAGTAACCCATTGTGTCCCTGCTGTCCCAGAGACAAAGATAGCACGAGAACTTGGTGAAACAACCCAGGAAACCCGTCAGGAAGCCATCATTTTGAAGTCTCTGATGACCTCCCAACTGTACTTATCATACTTGACTACAAGGCGTCCAGCAGAAGCTTGACGTTGTGACGTTGTGGTGCTCCTCCCTGAGGTGCACTAAATGAACCAGGGGAAGAGATGGGAACTGGCTCTTGTTGGGGAGCAGCTCTGCTTTGAGGCTCCTGGTTGAGCTGTCAGTGAAGCGGCACCACTCATGCTGGTTTCAGGGGATTCCAGTCGTCATGAACAGATTGGTCATGTTGTGACAAAAGCAGAGTTCATCTCGAAGGGTGAAGAAGCTTGAGAATGCTTGGTGATGCTTCCTCTGACTTCAGACTACAACATTATCGTCAAACAAGTTCCACTGTTTGATCCTAGACGTCAGAAGCTTGGCACTGGACTTTGTGAGACCAAGATCTATCAAGTCGTTGAGGTCTTCTTGGTTGGGGTGGTACGGGTTTCTCTCCTCAGCCTCACTTCAGAAATTGCAATCTGGATCAGCAACGTCGTCCTCGCCTTCTGAATTGCTGCTCACTTCCGATGAAAATGCATGCTCTTCCACCAGAGGGGTGGGTATGGGGAATTCAAATTCAAGGCAGTGAGGCACGGGGGTGATGAATGAAGGAAGGTCTGCATACATTACAGCAGGTGCATTCTTGCCAGTCCAACGTTTCAAAGTATCATCGGTGAAGAAGAAGCATTTGCTTGAGTGGTCAATGGGTTCTAACCAAATTCTGGGGACGGTGAACTTCATGGCTCTCTTCTACCCTCTGAACCATCCTGCAAAACAGCAAAATAATATTGTAACAATAAAGAAATATTGAAAAAGAATTATATGTTAACAATTATATTTTCATTACATTTGTAGTAAAGTGTATATCGACCTTTTAAACCTTCAAGAGTTTTTTTTCAGTGCTCGCAGGTGACATGAAGTGACCAGGGTTTGCTTTGATCCCCTACCGGCACGCCGAAGTACACCCGGTAGGCTACACGCATCCTGACAGATGCTTCCACAGAGTGCTTTTTTGTTCTTTTCTTATTGAACTGCCCACAGACACAACAGAACATGTCTGCCGGATACTTGCAACCTCTCGAGGCCATCTAAAATAAAATGCAGATATGACAACGCTCAGATTCAGACAAATGCTACAAAATGTAATTGAGAAAATTCTGTGAAAAATGTTCTTTATTTTCTAAATTCCAAAAGCAAAATTTCATGATACACCAACCTGCAAAGTTTCATTCAACCTGATCACAAATGAAAAAGTTGAAAAGAAAGTAGGTTGATCTCCTTAATTATGCTGATTGTTATGAGTCAGGTTGCATAACCCTGCCATACCCAAAGTTCTGACGGAATGTAAACTCATTACAAGTTATACTTGATCTATATAACACGAAAATCGCGATGAAATACCAGGAACAAAGATTAATTTTTGTTACAGTGTTATCTGGCCTTACATTACGTAATCGTACTGTTTTTTTTTTTATCCACATTTACTAACACATCTCGTGTCCAAGAATCCTTAGCCAGTGACTGATGGAAAGGGCCGCTAGTAGAGAAGCTCCGACATTTAAAAAACGAGTGGAAGGGAAGGGAGAACTGGAGGGGAGTGGAGAAAAGAAATGGGAGAGGATGAAAGAGAGAGGAAACAGCGAGAGTGAAGGTATGAAAGGGAAGAGAATGATGAGGAAATGAAAAGACACAAAGAGATCATTGAGAGAGGAAGGTACAAAGGGAAGGAGAGCAAATGGACACGAAAGGAAAGTTGTCGGGATGTGTGTGTGTGTGTGTGTGTGTGTGTGTGTGTGTGTGTGTGTGAGGGAGAGAGAGAGAGAGAGAGAGAGAGAGAGAGAGAGAGAGAGAGACAGACAGACAGACAGACAGACAGAAAGAGGGAGAGAGGGAGAGAGGGCATAGTCATCTAAGGGGTCATAAAGCGGAAGATCCCCCTGAAAAAAAGAAAAGAAAAAATAATATTAAGCCAAGAGCTACTAAATATGATCTATGTCCTCCTAACTTGGTCCGGGCTGGGAGATAAGGGGGGGGGGGATTTAAGCTTATTCAGCCCCCCTATAACTACCCCCAACCACCCCAATAATTTCTATCTTCTCCCCCAGTTCTCCTCTTCCGCCTTTCTCTTGTATAATTTCCTTTTTCCCTCAAATTCCTTTATTCTCCCTCTTTTTTTTCTTCCGGAATCCACCCCCGGCCTCTCTCTCTCTCTCTCTCTCTCTCTCTTTCACAGTGCCAATCTCCTTCTCCCTTTCCCTCTCTTTCTTTTCCATAATCCTACTTTCTATCTCTACCCCTTTCCTACCACAACCTCTGCAATTTCTCCCTCCCCCCCTCCGCTGTCCCACGGTTTTCCTTCTTTTTCTTTACTTCATTGTCTCCGCTCTCTCTCTCTCTCTCTCTCTCTCTCTCTCTCTCTCTCTCTCTCTCTCTCTCTCTCCACGTGACGTACATGCTCAGTAGAATGTCTGAGGCAGGCACGTTATTTCTAAAGCCAGATTGAGTCAGATGTACAAGATGGTGATGCTGGAGGAGACTTTTCAGTTTGGATTAACTATCTTCTCAAACGCCAACCAAGGAATTGAGAAAATGAACCACTTCAGTCCGATAACGGAACTATTTTAGTCTTGTTACCACCTGAGGATTTTAATTAACTTATGGAGAAATATCTAGTCGTAAAATGGGTCAGTAAATATTATACTTTAGTCCTCCAGTTCAGAAAGTATCTCCAAAGCTGAAGAAATCTTTAGGAAGGCTGTAAGAATAAGCTACAACAAACATCGGTAAAACACCTTTGTCGGCGAGGTATGAGCAAAGGCATATAAATCCGAAAGCAATGAAATGTCGCCTTACAAGCCCAGGATACCTAGAGTATATTGATGGCTATCTACCTACGACAAACTCTCTGGCATGTGGCCATCTCTTGAAGATTTTCGAAATACTGCACTTGGTGTGTGTCACACGTCACTTGCACCGCCTGGGCGTGATGAAACCTGTCAAAAACAAATCTTTAAGAACTGGGCTATTATATGGTGCAAACCACGCAGTGACTGTCCCTGTGGTTGCTGAGATATAAGCTTCTCGAGTGTTACTGTCGGGCAGGGCCGGGTCGGGCCACTCATATGTGATAATGCCACTACTTGACGAGAGACCTGTAATCATCGGATTCAAGAGGTAGACAGCTTTAATTTTTCCAGCAATGTTTAGCTTCTTTTCCTAATTACAGCTACTACTCTTATTATGCTCAGTTCACTTGAAGTGCTCTATTTACTCTAACTTAGCCTAAAATTTCCATCTCTAATCACTTAGTGCTCTGGATACTGGGTAGAGAGGTAACATTGTCGCTTTCTCCCACAAAACTACCTGAAATAAGCTGCAAAAGGACGAAAATCTGGGCCAAGTTAGAGTAAAAAGAGGATAGACGTTAAATTGCCATCTCTCCATAATTAGTGTTGGGCTTTAGCAAGAAATGAACACTAGACTGAAGTACTGCACTAATTTAAAAATGTTATGGCAAGTACACAGGGATGTTTTATTTATTATTTTACCACTGAACTATGGGAAGCAAATAGCAAAAGGACATATATCTCTACCAGGTTAGGGCTTTTAATGTATAGTTTCTGTACTGTAGGCCACTTCTGCACCGTGAGGGAGATCTGATATAAGAGTAACCAGTAGTTTTCTTCATCCCCTTTCTTTTTCTTTCAGTGTTTTCCCTCTTTTTTTTTTTTTAACCAGTCCTTTTATCTCCCCAGTGCTGCTGCTTTTCTCTCCCCCGACCCCTCTTCATTTCCAACTTTTTCCCATTAAATTGTCTCCTGTTTTTTCCAGGTTGCCTTTCTCCGTTCTTCCCAACCTCTTTCTCTCTAATTTGCTCTCCTCACTGCCGCCCCACTTTTTTTTGTCTCTCCAGTTTGTATCTTTCTTCTTTGGTTACTCTGCCCTTTTCTTCTTTGTCTCTTCCTCCTTTACCTACCCCTCCTTTTCCTATTCTTCTTCTTCTCCTCCTCCTCCTCCTCCATTCCTTCTTCTTCTAGTGCTTCTTCTTCTTCTTCTTGTTCTTCTTCTTCTTCATCTTCTTCTTGTTCTTCATCTTCTTCTTCCTAATCCTTCTCCACCTCCTCCTCCTCCGCTCCTTCTTCTTCCTCCCCCTCCTCCTCCCCCTCCTCCTCCTCCTCCTCCTCCTCCTCTTCCTCCATTTCTTTGTCTTCATCGTCCTCCTCCTTTGCTTCTTTTTTTCTTCTTCTTCTTCGTCGTCGTCCTCCTCCTTCTTCATTTGTTTCTTATAATTCTCTCCCTTTTCTTACTACAGTTCATTTCTATCTTCATGTTCGTCTACGCCTTTCACTGTCTCATCTTCTTTATCCTCCTCCTCGCTCTTCCCTCCCTCCTGTTCCCTAACTCCTCTTCCCTTACCTCTCGTTTGCTCTATATTCTCCCCTTCTCATCCCCGTCCTCCCTGCCATCCTTCCTCCTGCCTCGCCTCGCCCTCTCTCCTGCCCCAAGGGTGTGTAGAGCCGGCCTAGAGGGATGAAAGAAAAAGAGTTTGGTAAGTTTATGTAGAAACCCGGTCAACTCAGTCACTGCCCCTGCCTTTCCTCACCCTTGTCCTTGCCCCCTGTTTCCCTGTCTCCCCTTGCTCATTCCCCTTGCTTCGCTTTCAGCTCCATTTCCTGTCTTGACTCCTGTGACCTCCCCCCCCCCAGTCTCGCCTCATCCTCACTCCTTCTCACTTACTCTACTTTCTCTCTCCTGCCTCTTCTTCTTGTCTCGCTCCTCCTGCTTCTTTCTTACCTCACCCTCATCCCTCACTGCAGGCCATCTCTTGCCTCCTTTCTCCTCTTCTTGCTCTGCTGTTTTTATCTACCCCCTGAGGGTAGGGGGGTTCCAAGAATACTCCCCCAGTATCCCTGCTTGTCGTACGAGGCGACTAAAAGGGTTGGTGGTGGGTTAGTGCCCCACCCCTTAAAAAGAACTAACTAAAAAAGCAAATAAAGCGCCTGGGACCCGGACGGACCATACGCTGACGACTAAGGAACGGACAAAGGACATTCTTAGGGTGGGAACATGGAATGTGAGAGGAGTGAATGATGAAGTGAAAGAGAGAGAGATTGTTCAGGTGCTTGAGGATGCAAAAGTGGATATATGTGGATTGACTGAAACTAAATGGCAAGGTGAAAGGGTGAGAGAATGGGAATATGGTTTAGGTATATGTGTCGAAGTCAATGAGAATGAGAGGGCAAGAGGGGGAGTATGTCTGATGATAAGCAAGAAGTGGAAGGAGAATATAAGAGAGTATGGAACAGTGGATGCAAGGATTGTATGGGTGAGGATGAAACTAGGTATACAAGCTTGGGCGATTGTATGTGTGTATGCCCCAACAGAGGATCGAGTGGCAAGAGTGAAAGATGAGTTTTGGGTGAGAGTAGAGGCATGTATGGACAAGTCTGAGAGGAGCGAGAGAGTGCTGCTGATTGGAGACATGAATAGCAAAGTTGGGAATATACGAGTGGATGGAGTGGTTGGTCAGTGGGGTGTGCCAGCTGAAGTAGATGGGAATGGTAGTGCTTTGGTGGACATCTATGCTGGTAAGGGGTTGGCAATAGCCAACACCTACTTTCGTCATACGATGATCAACCGGTATACATGGAGAGTAATGAGGAGGATGGATGGTGAACTTGTTGAACAAAAGGCAATGATAGACTACGTGTGTGTGGATGAGCGAATGAGAAGACAAGTGTTGGATGCAAGAGTGTGGAGAGGGTGGGGGAATGGAGTCTCGGACCATCACTTAGTGATGGCCAAGGTAGAGCTGCAAAGAAAGTGGTTGAGGAGACGAAGGGGAAGACAGGAGGAAGCAGCTCCTGTGAGAAGAGTGGAGAAATTGCATGATAGTGAGAAATGACAGAGTATAAGAGCATAGTGAAAGAAAGATTGGGAAGGTATCAGCTAGAGCAGATGGAAGGGGTGGAAGACATATGTAAGATATTCACAGAAGAGATAGGCACAGCGTCTGAGGCGGTTTGTGGAGTGAGGAGGAGATGCAAGGGTGTGCAAGGGACAGCATGGTGGAATGATGAGGTGAAACGAGCTGTGGAACAAAAGAAGAAGGCATATAGTGAATGGTTAGCGAGTAGAGGTAGAGGAGAAGATGAGAGAGGTATATGTGAGCAGCAGAAGGGAGGTTAAGAGACTGGTGAAGGAGAGTAAGAAGAAAGTGGATGAAGAATTTGGGAGGAATCTGTGTGTGAAATGGAGGGAGAATAGAAATTGTTTTGGAAGGAGGTAAAGAAAGTAAGGCAGTGTGAAAGGGGAAATAGTAGGGGAGTGAAATATAGGAATAATAGATTGTTGGTGGAGAAGAGAGAGAAATTGAGGAGATGGAAGGAGCATTTTGAGGATTTGCTGAATGAAGAGAATGACAGCAGTGCGAGTATAAGTGGTTGGGGAATGGCTGGGAGAAGGAGAGATGAGAGGAGGGAGGAAGAGATCAGTAGGGCGGAAGTAGTGGAAGCGATGAAGAAGATTAAGTTGGGAAAGGCCCCAGGAATTGATGGAGTGTGTGGTGATATGCTTAGGTATGGGGGTGAGATTGTTGTGGAGTGGATATGGAAGGTGTGTAGATTGGGTTGGGAAGAGGGAAGGGTTCCAGAGGACTGGAAATCAGGTATAATAACATTGTTCCTTTATACACAGGAAAAGGGGAGAGAGAAGTATGTGGTAACCATAGGGGTATTTGCCTTCTTAGTGTGACTGGTAAAATATATGGTAGAATACTCATTGATAGGGTTAAGCATATGACAGAGGAGCTAGATTGAGAAGAACAAGGGGGATTTAGGAAGGGAAAAGGGTGTGTAGATCAGATATTTGTTCTAAGATTTTTAGTGGAGAAGTCTCTAGAGAAGGGAAGGAAAGTGTATGCTGCCTTCATGGACTTGGAGAAAGCTTATGACAGAATAGATAGGCGAGGTATGTGGAAGGTATTAAGAATATATGGAGTGGATGGGAAATTGTTGAGTGCTGTGAAGAGTATGTACGAGGGAAATAGGGCTACGGTACGGGTGGATGGTGAGCTGAGTGAGTTCTTTGACCTCAATGTGGGACTGAAACAGGGTTGTGTGATGTCTCCACGGCTGTTTAATATATACATGGATGGGGTTGTAAAGGAGGTGCAAGGTAGGGCAGTGGATGTGGGGGTGGCTCTGATGAATGAGGGTGAGATTTGGAAGATTCCAGTGCTGCTGTTTGCTGATGATATAGTATTGTTGAGTGAAGATTAATGGGAGTTGCAAGGTTTTGTAAATGAATTTGGGATAGTGTGTATGAGGAGGAATCTGAAAGTTAATGTAAACAAAAGTAAAGTTATGGTGTTTGAGAGGAATGAAGTCACAGAATGTACAGTGAGGGTGGATGGTGAGGATATGGAGAATGTGAGTGCATTCAAGTACTTGGATAGTGTGATGAGTAAGGATGGAACTTTGGGGGATGAAGTGCGTGAAAGGGTACAGCAGGGAAGGAAGGTTGTTGGTACACTGAAAGCAGTGATGAGAAATAGGGAGGTGAGTATGGAAGTTAAGAAGTCACTGCATGATAGTATTGTGATCCCTACCCTGACGTATGGAAGCGAGGCGTGGACCTTGCAAGAAGGGAACAAGTCAAGAGTGAGAGCAGTGGAAATGAGTTATTTGAGAGGAGCATGTGGAGTGACGTGGAGGGACAGGTTGACGAATGAAGAAGTGAAGGAACGTTGTGGGGTCGATGTGGATGTGGTTGAGAAGATTAAGAGAAATACACTTAGGTGGTTTGGACATGTGAAGAGAATGGAGAATGAAAGACTGACTAAGAGGGTGTATGTAGGTGAGGTGGAGGAAGGGAGAGGGAGGGGTAGACCGAGGATGAGGTGGAGGGATGGCGTTGAGAGGTATATGAGGGAGGGGGGGGTGAGTTGGTGGGAAGGTAGTCAAATGATGGGTGACAGAGCGACTTGGAGGCGTTTTGTCTGCGGCCACCCTTTGCCGGATTAGGGCGTCGGGCTATAGATAGATAGATAGACATATAAGTAGATGCCATAGTAGTAGCCTTCCCCGTAAAATATAGCCTGGATAGTACCACCAGGCGTGTTATTGACTTCCTTCCGTTGTACTTTTCTGTACCCTAGCTTTCAGCATCATCATCTTCCCTTGCATCTGCCTTGTTCCGTAGCCCCCTACCACTTCCCAGACTTCCTACCTTTCCCCTCTCTGTGTCCTCTTTCTTGTCTCATTCCTGCTGCCTCCTCCCTTCGCCTACTTCTCTCCTACCTTGAATCCCGTCCTACCACCCTCGCCCCCCTCTTGCTTTCCCCCTGTTTTTTAACCCTGCCGCTTCCCTTCCCCTTCCCACCTCGTCTCTTCCTTAGTAACCCTGTACCCTCTCCTTCCAAACCTCACTTTTCTCTGTTTCAATCCACTCTCTCTCTCTCTCTCTCCTTTCCGTCTTACTTTTTTTTTCGCTTCCCTTCCCTCACCTTTTCTACCTCGCTCCCTTCTCCCCAACCCCTCCTGAATAGCCCCCTCCTACCTACCCCTTCTCCCTCAAGATCTGCGTTCCCCTAGAGTGACTATCCACTTTTTATTCACTCCCTTGGTTCGCACTCATGCACCGGTGCGTCCGCGGTGTGGAGGGGGCGTTGCCAGGATGGGGGGAGTAAGCAGGAGGGGTGTGGGAAGAGAAACGAGGGTGGAAGGGGAGGGGAGATATGCAGAAGGAGATGGGGTGAACCAGCAGGGGGTGTCTAGAGGGAAGAGAGTGAGGTGGGGGAGCGAGGTTAGGCCCAAGGGGGGGTGATGAGGAAGGAGGGGAGTGTAAAAAGGAATGGGAGGCATGAGAGGGAGGAAAGATGGGCAGCAGGGAGGTGGGGAGAGGGACGAGAGGAGGGAGGGGATGGGACAAGAGAGGCAGGTTGAGGGTTAGGCAGGGAAGGGAGGGAGAAGGGGGAGAACCCTGCTCAGTGTTTTTCAGGATCTGTTTCGCCTGTTGGATCACTACGAGAGATCCGTCTTAAGCTGTAAAAAGCTATCTCGAGGGTGACAAGAATAGACAGAAATTCCGTCATCGTAGTAAATGAGTTAATGGAGGCGTTCTAACGCTTTCCATCTCACAGGGGTAAAGATTTAACTGTCTGGACATAAAACTACAATATCTATCTATCTATCTATTGCCAGACGCCTTAATCCCTTATACGGGGTGGCTACAAACAAATCTCCTCCAAGTCACCCTGTCCTCCACCATTTCACTGCCCTGCTCCCAATTCACACACCCCTCTCTCATATACCTCTCCACTCCATCCCTCCATCTCATCCTTGGCCTTCCCCTCCCTCTCTCCCCCTCCACCTCACTCACATACACTCTCCTCGACAGTCTCTCACTCTCCATCCTATCCATATGGCCAAACCACTTCAGTGTGTTTCTCCTAATGCTTCCTATCACATCCACATCCACACCACAACGCTCCTTCACATCCTCATTTGTCAGTCTGTCTCTCCATGTGACTACACAGGCTCCTCAAACTACAATAATAATAATGATAATAATAATAATAATAATAATAATAATAATAATAATATAAAAGAAATTGTGAATGGATGAAACTCCTTTGACAAACAAGTTATTTCACATAAAATTCCTATGATTTACCCCATAATTATTGAGTTCCATACACCGATGTGGTGGTTATGCTGAATATCGACAGGCACCAGTTGATATGCCAGTGTGTGTGTGTGTGTGTGTGTGTGTGTGTGTGTGTGTGTGTGTGTGTGTGTGTGTGTGTGCCAGGGAGGGTGTGGGTGTACTTTTTTCATGTGTGTTTTCAACCCCTGACAGACTCGTAAAACCAATACACACTGTTGGAACGCTGAGCTACAAAACATGGAATATCATTCGTATATAATCATGCTAAAAACAGGACTGTCCGCTTCCCAGAAATACATGTGTACTGTATATATTCAGAGTAAATTTTGATTACTAGGAAAAATGTACATAAAAAGCTTCATTCTTTTTTTGCACGCTATCTAATTTTACCATTCGAAAATTATATCTGTTCATCCCTTTAGCCCGGGGACGTCATTTTTATTCTATTCTTTCTATGCGTCATGTAATAAGTGGCTTTAGGGGTCTCGTAACATATATTCTTAGCGATTTTTCTGCACATTGCACATAATTTTTTCTTGTATCTATTTCATTTTAATATCGATAGCACTTGCATGAATAATACAAAGAAGGGTACTAAGGTACACTGTGCTAAATAAATCGCTCAAGATAAAGTGCTCCGGAGTCTTCTATGCCACTTAGAACATGTACCTATGTTCTGAAGATTACCATTTAACTTAGGATAGATTTTTCGAATGAGAGGGGCGGGCGTGCTTAGGTACAGCCTTCATGAACCAGGGCGCCCTTTGAAGCTGAATTTAAACGGACTGGCGGGAGCATGTCTAGAAGCAGCTTTGCCTCTCTGTCGCTCATTAGCGATTTTAGGAATGATGGTGCCTCGGCCCTGCTGACTTTAGCTATGTAACTTAGCCATACCACACCACACTATGCGACATCACTCCACAACACACTACACTCATACCACACCACCTCTCACACCCCACAACACAGTATCATCCTACCGCAACACAAGAGCATTAACCTGAGGCCCTAGAAGCTCACCTATCTAACACTTTTGTATTTCAGTAACTTTTTTCTGTTAGGGGGCTTCCTATAACTGAACAAACACATACGTGGAGAAACAAAAATGTATAAAAAAAGACAACATGGTGGGGGAGTTAATTGATAAAATCGCGTGGAAAAATGCACTAACTAATACTGAGATTTGTCCTCCAGCTAAAGAATGAATCGCGCATCGACCAGACTATTCGATTTAATTTACATAAGAGGTTGTGTAGACCAGATATTCATTCTTAGATCTTTAGTGGAAAAGTTTCTAGAGAAGGAAAAGAAGTTGTATGCGGCTTTCATGGATTTGGAGAAAGCATATGACAGGGTGGATAGACAAGGATTGTGGAAAGTATTAAGAATATATGGAGTAGATGGGAAGTTGTTGAATGCTGTGAAGAGTATGTACGATGGTGCGAAGGCTGCAGTGCGTGTGGATGGTGAACTAAGTGAATTTTTCTCTTTGAAAGTTGGGTTGAAACAGGGATGTGTCATGTCTCCATAGTTGTTCAATCTGTAGATGGATGGGGTAATAAAAGAGGTACAAGGTAGGGTAGTGGATGTTGGAGTGGCCCTGGTGAGAGAGGATAGTGTTTGGAAACTCCCTGTACTGTTGTTTGCAGATGATACTGTGTTGTTGAGTGAAGACGAAGGGGAGCTGCAAGGCTTGGTGGATGAGTTTGGGAAAGTGTGTAAGAAACGGAATCTAAAGGTGAATGTAGGGAAGAGTAAAGTGATGGTCTTTGAGAGAGGTGAAGTCAGTGAATGTACAGCGAGGTTGGATGGTGAGGAATTGGAAAATGTGAGTACGTTTAAGTACTTGGGTAGTGTGATGAGTAAGCATGGAGGTTTGGAGAGTGAATTGCTTGAAAGGGTACAGCAGGGAAGAAAGGTTGCTGGTTCTTTGAAAGCAGTGATAAGAAACAGGGAAGTGAGCATGGAAGTGAAAAAGTTACTACATAACAGTATTGTGATACCAACTCTAACGTACGGAAGTGAAACTTGGACGTTGTTGGAAGGACACAAGTCAAGAGTGAGAGCAATGGAAATGAGTTACTTAAGAGGAGCCTGTGGAGTTACATGGAGAGAGGCTGACGAATGAGGATGTAAAGGAGCTTTGTGGTGTGGATGTGGATGTGATAGGAAGCGTTATGAGGAACACACTGAGGTGGTTGGGCCATGTTGAGAGGATGGAGGGTGAAAGACTGACGAAGAGAGTGTATGTGAGTGAGGTGGAGGGGGGAAGAGGGAGGGGGAGGCCGAGGATGAGATGGAGGGATGGGGTGGAGAGGTATATGAGAGAGGGGGGTGTGAGTTGGGAGCAGGGCAGTGAAATGGCGGGGGACAGGGCGACTTGGAGGCGATTTGTTTGTGGCCACCCCAAACGGGATTGAGGCGTCTGGCAATAGATAGATAGATAGATCTCTAGTAGTGACAGAGTCGTAGCAGTAGTACTAGTAGCAATATTAGTAGTAGTAGTAGTAGTTATTGGTGTTGTAGTCCCAGGTTCACTTGAAGCGTGAACTTGATGGACTGCAGGCTGAAGCTGACCCTCTCTGGCAGTAAACCATCCTTTTTTTCGGGGGGAAATATTGAGGAAGTTTTTGAATAATCGGGCAATCGATCCACCGATCATATAAGTTCTACCAAGTGAAGGGTTACCTAAAGCCCTATCCAACCCCCCAGGTACGAAATTTTCTTACTGAGCATAATAAAATCGTCTGGAGGCCGCTAGAAAATTTTTAAAACAGGTGCTCGGGCAGAAGAGGTTAATGGCAAGGGATGGCCGGCGTCGATGTTAATGGACATAAGTTTATTTGATTAAGTATAAAAACGTGATGTGGAGTCTCTCTCTCTCTCTCTCTCTCTCTCTCCACTGCGTTAATCATCACTCCCTAAGAACGCCAGCAACATACAGGTAAACGAATAAACCCACCAAATCCTTCTGTCTTTCGTATCCTGCTCTCACTTCAACCCCTGCAGCCCGTTGTCATCAGAAATGTGTAAGACCATAGTCCGATCCCTCACCCCCTCCGGAATAACACCTAGCACCACCAAATGATCCCATTGTCCCAAAGAAGTACCCAAAAAAGGCCCATTCGACCTAAAGGAGGGTGGACACAAGTGATATGTAAATGTGGGGATGAGTACGCCCTAACCAAAGGAAGAGGTGGGCTTGGACTATCGTTTTACATACCACCACACTACTGACGTCTTTTTATTTTTCATTCTAAGAGACTGACCAGGAGAGTTAATGTGAATGAGTTGGAGAGGAAACGAAGAGACCAAGCTTGAGATGGATGGACGGGGTAGAGGGCATTTGAGTGAGGGCAATAGGGACGTATGAGTTGAAGTAAGAGCACCCTGATGCAGGAGGACAGAATGACATGAAGGCGATTAGTCTGTGGCCATCTCTTCTAGAATTAAAATGTCCGACATTAGAGAGGTTCTGGTTAGCGCAAGACGATTATATTGAAGACAAGAAAAACCTCTCGCATGGGGGAATTAACAATGGCCATATCTGACATCCTACGTCGAATTGTCGCTCCAAAACTGAACAAAATCGTATAAAAGCAAGGAAAATGAAAAATGCGTTCCCACCTGGAGGGATTAAGAAGTCTCATTAACACCTATTCCTTGCCAGGCTACTTCAGTGTAGTAATAGTAGTAGTAGCAGTAGTAGTACTAAATAATGGATGCAGCTGATTCTACTTTTATAACGGTAGTAGTAATAGTAGTAGTAGTAGTAGTAGTAGTAGTAGTAGTAGTTGTTGTTGTTGTTGTTGGAACAGTAGTTCTATTATTATTATTTTTATTATTATTATTATTATTATTATCATTATTATTATTATTATTATTATTATTATTATTAGTAGTAGTAGTAGTAGTAGTAGTAGTGATATTACTTACTAACGGATGCAGCTGATTTTACTTTTATTAAAAAAAAAAAAGAAAGTTGTAGTGGTATCAGCAAAAATAGGTCGGGTGTTCGAGTCCACCCATGGGTCATTGGTAGACATCAGGAAGGGCATTCGGTCATAAAGTGCTACACGCTCCAAGCCAAAGTCCTCCACCTAGAGGCAACGCCTCAGCCCTTATCGAAAAGAGGGGACACGGCTTAAAACTAAAAAAAGGCCCTATTGTACCACACCTCACCACAACCACTCATCACACATCATTCCCTGCAACACGAACACACACACTGTCTTAACGCCACATACTTCACCACTGTCACCGCTAGACCAAAATGTCTGAAGACCCAACCAACACACTTACAAACTGCCACTACACCACACACCACACCACACCACTCTCACCCATACATCGTAACGCCTAAAGACCACTAAACAATGCTCTACAGTATTGTACCACATCCATTGGCCACAAAGATTACTCTTAAACAAAGACGTGTTGATTTACTTCATTCCAAACTTTAAATAGCAGTTCAGTTAATTACTAGTAAAAAAAAAAAAAGACTATTAAATGTTAAGCAAAAAGCAGAGAAAACGTGCAAATTACTTCATGACATCGTCATATTATATGCGGAAATAGAAGTAAAACAAGCAAATTTTCCATTTATATCAAATTTAAATTTAAAAAACAATTTTAATACAGTACTGGTAGTTCTAGAAGCATTAGATTTAATCCCTTTTCAAAATGCTAACAATCTGTCTATATACATAGGCTGCTTCCCCCAAGAAAAGGGAGGTAGCCGAGACAGGACGATACACTCCCAATTACTGATCCACTAAAACACTTTCATTTGCATCTTAGCCCCAAAGGGTAGAAGGGACAGATCCTCACCGCACCACACAGCACGAGGGTCAACTGCGCAGTGCAATCAGTGACATCCGCAGCCGGGCTCAACAGCAGAGCTGGCATATCCCTGCCACATCATAATGGACCCATCCCCTTACCCTCACCTGACCTGATCAGCTGATCAGACCAAATGCGGGAGAATAATACTGCTAAAAAGTAACCATAACAATATTATTAATACTTTACTGCAGTATATAAACTTCATGAACACCATGACCATGCCACAGTACTGTTGTCAGTGCTCCAGGAGGCAACATAAGTGTATCAGGTGCTCATGTGCAACAAACAGGTCACCTAGTTCATACTGTAGACTGGGACCTCTCTGTTGGAATCTGTTGGGGAATCACAGCCCACTAGAAGTGGCACTTGACTGCTTCCAACATGGCAGGCGAAAGAATGGTGACATGGAATCACTGACAATATACATGATCATACTGAAATGTGTGGCGGTGAGAGACCCCACAGTGAAGCGAGGGATAGGAATAGACGACAAGTTGCATGAGATTTGGAAGTGTGGGGTGGGTTAAATCACCATGGGGAAGTGAACAGTAGTGGAGTTGAGAATGAAGAATACCACGAAATATATGACAGAAATGAAACTCAGGATGAAGGCTACTATGCAGGAGTACATGACATAGGGAATCATCCTGTTATTATACGTCCCTAGAACAATCATAACACAAACAACGAGGAAGAAGAACAGTCTCACAGGCTTGAACGGGAAGGTCAACCCACATACTGGATGGGCAAATCCAGAAAAAATGCAGTAACCTGGGTGATCACAACATAAAATGAAATTGCTGGATGGTCGTCACGCAACCTTTTCGAACCTCCCAAATGCAATGCTACAATTGACATGATCGAGGAAATCACTCACCTATTAGCAAATTACAGTAACAACTCACCTATTGCCTCATTCCTTCTTAAGGTCCATGCACTAATACCACATCTCTTCATTAACAAGACCCACCCAAGAGCAAATATAGCAGAAAATATTAAGGCCATCCAAATGTGGGTTGAAAAATGGAAAAGAGATGGAATTATCTTTCCTACTTGAGGAGTCAACGGCCTTACAGATGAAAATAAGCAACCCAGGCAGAAGAAACCAGAACACCAACGATATGGCAAGGATTTTTGGCAGCAAGATGAGAAAGGGAAAGGTCTCTATGGACGACAGTATCCCTGTCAGCTGAATCATCAAACGGAGTACTTGACCTGACACAAGAAACAATGCAACAACTAAAGGAACAAGCTGTGTCAGGTACAACAAACCTCGCCCAGCATCAGTTATTTTGTTGCTGTTAAATACTGACTCATTTCTGCCATTTATCATCAGTGCACAATTAAAGTCTAAAGTAAGTGGCACAAATGCTTTCAAGTTAGGTCCTCTGAAAATTCGTGATGTTGCATTTGACCATTCAAGGTCACTCAGGGTCAAAAGTCATGCTGCCAAATAAAAGCCCATATGAGACTTCCTATGTCTTGGTGACAGTAAATATCTCTGTCTTCTACTTCTGAGTTATAGCCCCCTGAATATCTGTAACCCTGAGTTTGACTTTTCAAGGTCACTCATGGTCAAAGGTCAAGGTACTAATTCAAACCCATATTAGATTTCCTATATGTTGATAATAGTAAATATTCCTCTTTCTTCAATCAGTTTTGAGTTATAGCCCCCTGAATGTCGGTGACCTTGAGTTTCACCTTTCAAGTTCATTCAGGGTCATTGGTGCCAAATGAAAGCCCATATTATGAGTTCCTGTATGTTCTTAATTGTATATAACTCTATCTCCAACTGTTGTCAATATAGTCCTCTGAAAATCCGTGACCTTTTGACCTTTCATGTTCACTCGATTACCTCCAAATTTAATCACAGTTTTTGGGTACTAGTGCCCACTTATCTTTTTGAAAGTTTCATGCAATTTCATTCTGCCATTTTTCCGTAATGTTGCTAACAAACAAACAAACAAAAACAAACTCAACCAAATGCAATATATCGTCGGACTTCGTCCGGGCGAGATAAACACACCCAACTGCAAGGCAAACAAGTGCCCAGTCAAAGCTTGGTGGGAACTACACTCCACCCAATCCTGTCATAAATGACAGGGTAACTGGAGATATGGTGTGGAAGAAGGCAATGCATACACAAGGAGGGGCAGGACCATCAGGCCTGGATGCACAATCTTGGCAAGTAATCCTCAGTAACATCAAGTTTGGGAAGGCAGCGGATTGGGAGGCCCTCAGGCAGTACTTCTTTGATTTTCCATGGAATGATTATTGCTTCCATGGCCGAGGTTATTCTCTTGGGCATGGAAGCATACATTCCCTCCTCATATCCTTTGAGTAATGCAAGAAAGCCTTGGTTTAGTAAAACTTGTTCTAATGCTGTCCGCAACAAGGAGAGGGCCTATAAAAGGTACCAGAGCCAACCCACCCCTGAATCACATCTTGTTTATGTTTCCGTCTGGAATCGTGCTAAGTCTCTTCTTCACTCTGCAAAAAAAAATTTCATCTGTACTAAATGCTCTCAGCTCTCCAACTTGAATTCTTCCTACTCCTTCTGGCACCTCGCCAAGAAGAAGAACAATAAGAACCTAGTGCCAAAATCCAGCACAAAGCCGGATCATCGGCTACAAGTTGTGTACGTTGGGTGGGCCAGAAGAAATAGGTCAATGGAAGAAGTATATCATATCACAGATGGGGCTATTGAAATAAGGAACGGAATTAGATGTCGGAAAGAAGACCAATAGAGGTAAGGAAGGACACGATATTATGGAGGGAAAAATACGATGACTCTCGGAGAAAGTCTGCAAGAAGGTGGGGACGTTGGAGGTGAGACAAAAATGGAAATGCAATACGTCGCTGTAGTGTGTAAAGTGGACAACCAAGGAAAATATGGCGTACAGAAAGAATGGTATTGCAACGAGTACAAAGGGGAGGGCGATCACCAGACATCAAATAAGAGTGGGTAAGTCGTGTATGACCGATTCTGAGGCGAGCTAAAGCCGTCTCCCACCTCCTATTACGGTGGCAAGGGGTCAACCAAGGAGAAATAAACGGTTTAACAACACGTAGTTTGTTATTAGTGATAGAGTCCCAACAAGACTGCCACCGGTGCTGAAGGAAGGATGACAGAGCAGGAAGGTCAGAGACTGGAATGAGGAAGGAAGGAGAGACATCCCTGCTAACTGCCATGCGAGCCAACTGATCAGCACGTTCATTGCCTGTGATGCCCACATGTCCTGGGACCCAACAGAACTGGACTGTTTAACGACGGGAGGAGATACGGAACAACCATTCCAAGATACGAAGAACCAGAGGGTGAGAAGCCGAAGGTGACTGAAGAAGGGATAGAGCACTATATGAATCAGAGAATATCACAAATGAGGAAGAAGAGGCATGACAAATATACCGCAACGCAAACAAGAGGGCATATAATTCTGCTGTTAGAACACTTGCATAGGTAGGAAGGCTAAAATGATAAAGAGTGTCAGGAAAGAGTATCGCAAATCCAATGCCAGCAGGAGTTTTTGAACCATCAGTGTATATAGGGACTGCAGAGGAATGTTGGGAGAGATGGTCTGAAAACCGAGAACGAAGAATGAAAGGAGGAGAATTGGACTTGGAATAAGGGAAAATGGAAGAACAAATGTGGGGTCGAGGAAGTAACCATGGAGGAAAAAGACAAGTGCGGAAAGGAAAAACATTACTAACAGTAACAGAGGAGCGCGAGAGAAGAGTACGGGTTCAAACTGCAAATGGTGGCTTGGTCCTAGGAGTGGAAAATATGCCTGGGTCAGGACTGGGAGGAAGTAGAGAAGGGGTATGAGGAAAACAGTGCAACTTAGCATAGGTACGAAGAGAAAGAAGAGCGCGACGACGGAAGAGTGATGGAACTCCTGATTCAGCATACAGACTCTCAACTGGGGAGGACTTAAAGGCACCAAGAGCCAGATGCAAACCGTGATGATGTACAGAATCAAGTTGTTGGAGGATGGTGTCCGAAGCAGAAGAATAGACTTGGCAAGCATAGTCAAGTTTGGAAAGAACGAGAACAATATGGAGGCGAAGGAGAGTAGCTCGATCAGCATCCCACGACACATGAGACAAAGTTTGCAAGAGACAGAGGCGTTGTAAGGCTGAGGTTTTCAAGGAGGTAATATGATCCTTCCAAGTAAGACGGGAATCGAAAAGAAGGCCAAGAAAGGAAGCGGAGGTTTTGTACGGGAGAGGAGAGCCATAAAGAAAAAGAGGTGGTTGAGGAATATGATGAGAACGATTAAAAGTAATAGCATGAGACTTAAGAGGAGAGAACCGAAAGCCATGAGAAGTGGCCCATTCTGAGGCAGCGGAAACTGCACGTTGAATAAGAGCACCAAGGGCAGAGATGTCAGGATTTGAGGCATATATTGCAAAATCATCAACATACAAAGAAGAACGGACACCAACTGGGAGACAAGAAACAATCCCATTAATTGCTAATAAAAATAGAGTAGTGCTAAGAACACTGCCTTGGGGAACACCTTCGTATTGTGGAAATGAGTCTGAATAGGTATGTTGGACACGGACTCTAAAGAAACGAGTTGATAGAAAATTCTTTAAAAAGACACCAAGGTTACCATCAATACCACAAGAGCGAACTGTGCTTAAAATATGGTAGCGCCAGGCTGTGTCATAAGCTTTCTCAAGGTCAAAGAACACTGCGATAACAGATTGTCGAGTGGCAAAGGCTGAACGGATTAAGTCTCAAGATTTAGGAGAGGAGTTAAGGTGCCGCGAGCTTTTCGAAAACCAAATTGTGAAGAAGACAAAAGTTGCTTGGATTCTAGGAGCCACATAAGGCGATGATTTATCATACGCTCAAACAGTTTGCAAAGACAGCTAGTAAGAGCAATGGGGCGATAATCTTGAGGGACATGGCCTTGCTTTCCCGGTTTAAGAAATGGGAGAATGACAGCATCACGAAATGAGGGGGGAAGAACACCCTCTGTCCAGATACGATTATAAATAGTTATTAATAAGGTCATGGCCTGAGGGGAAAGGTGACGGAGCATATTATAGTGTATGCCATCAGGACCCTTGCAAGTGTTCTTACACAGACGAAGGGCAGAGGTCAATTCATGGAGTGTGAATGGCGCGTTATATGACTGACTAGACGACAGCTTGAAGACAACAGGCGTACATTCAGTAGCAGCTTTAAGGGTATGAAATTCAGGTGAGAGATGAGAGCCGCTACTAACATTACTGAAGTGACGACCTAAGCCATTAGCAACTAGATGAGCATCTGCTACTGACTCTCCATCTAAGTGTAGGACAGGGGAGGGCATAGGAAGATGCTTACCCGCTATTTTGCGTATACGTTTCCAGACGGATGCAATGGGTGTATTGGTAGTAATGGTGGAAACATATGACCTCCAGCTACGGTGTTTAGCCTGTTTAACAATCTTTCGAAGACGGGCACGGGCCTTTTTAAACAGCAGAAATGCATTCTGTTCATCCGCAGTGTTGCGTTTGCGTAGGTAACTCTTCCAACGTGCACGTTTAACACGGAGTGCTACAGTACAGTTTGAATCCCACCAAGGTACACACTTAGAAGTAAAAGGACAGGACGACCTAGGGATCGCGGTCAAAGCCGCACTAAGAATTAATTCATTAAAATAAGTGAGCATATCTAAAATAGTAGAGAATGAAGAAGGAGGTACAGTAGGAACAGTCAGAGAAGTAAATGACGGCCAGTCAGCTTTCGGGAAACACCATCGAGGGGGTCTGAGTACAGGACGATATGTGGTAAGAGTAAGTTTGATAGGAAAGTGGTCGCTATATAAAACGTCTGAAAGAACAGACCAATGGAAATCTAGGGAAAGAGAAGAGGAGCATAGGGAGAGATCAAGACAGGAAAAAGTGTGAGTTCTAGAGTCAAAATGTGTATAAGTTCCCGTATTCAGTATGGATAAATCGTTATTAAAAATAAAAGATTCAAGGTGGCGGCCACGCAAATTTGTAACATCATCGCCCCACAAAGCGTGGCGACAGTTAAAATCTCCCAATAAAATTGGAGTGGGTAATTGTGATAATAAAAGGGTTAAAGCTGGGAAATCAATAGGTTGGGAGGGAGAGAAATATACAGACACTATCGTAATCCATTGTTCGAGAAAAACACGAACAAAATGACATGGAACAGTGGTGTGAAGCGATAGATATTCTAATGGGACTGTGTTATGAACTAAAATGGCGGAAACAGGAAGAGAAGCAGGAGAACACAAGAAACAATAGTCAGGTATGGGTACTGGTGGGGAAGACAAACGGAGTTCTTGTAAACAGACTATTGAAGGATGGTGAATTGAAAGTAGATAACGTAGATCATTACGGTGGGCCATGAAACTTCGCATGTTCCATTGTAAAAGAGACATATTAAAATTTTATAACACTTAAAAGTAAAATAAAAGAACTAAAAGTAAAATCAAAGAAAAGTAAAAGGTTACAAAAAAATTTACAAAGAATAAAATATAGTAAAAAACGAATTTATGTTAGACAGGTATCACACATCACCGGGTTGGTTCAATGGTAGGAATAGGAGCAGAGTGTGGAAGAGGTGAATGAGTAGGACGGTCGCTATAGCCTGGTGGCATAGGGAGGGATAAAGGAGAGAGATTATAACATGAAAGAGGGGCAGAAGGGGAAGGAGGGATGGGAGTGGGAGGAAGATCGGAAGGAGCTGAATGGACTTCTGCTGTATGACGTATTTTTGGGGGACTCAGTGGTTCTTGTAAAGGAGGTGCTAAGTATTCCATAATATCTGAGAGAGTTTCACTCTCAGCACCTGTTGATTGTGTCATCTGTGGTGTTGACAGGGGAGCTGGAACTGGTTGTGGAGTGGTTTGAGGAGTCCGGATAGGGTTGGAACGAGCTGATCGTTGGGTTGAGACAGGGATCTTTGTTGTTGGTGTCACGGAGGGCGAAGGACGAGTAATTCGCATTTTACGAGTTGGGGGAGAGTGTGTGGGTTTTGTGGTACCCTTGGTATCCGATGTGGTGGGAGGCAGCCCACGTTTGCCAGAGGCAGGCAGACGGCGGGCATCACACTGTGGCAGAGGAAGTAACTGTTGGTGTTGGGAAGAGGATGAGCCGGGTGGAGCAGCAGAACTGGAAGGGCGATGGGGGGAAGAGAGGGGAGTGGACAACGGAAGTGACAAGGAGGAGGTAGGAGTGGAAGAGTCTAGGACAGAGAAAGAGTTGGAAAGAGAAACTGAAGGGGCCTGAGAGTAGGAGGCAATACAAGAGGAGGGAGAAGGGGAGGTGGAAGAGGGGAGAGTAGAGACAGATGGAGAGGAGACAATAGTGACAGTCAGAGGGGTAGGTGAAGAGGAGGTATGAGTAGGGACAGGAAAAGAGGTTGAGATAGTAGAGGAGCTGTTGGCTGGAGATACCAAGGGGACAGGTGTGTCAGATAAGATGATGGTAGAAAAGCAGTTAGAGTGTGTCGTGGTTGTAGTATGGTAGGACTGAGAGATGGCAGAGGTAGTGGAAACAGGCCGGGCCACTCGAGCATAGGTAACACGGGAGGAGTATCCTAAATCACGGGCACGTTGATGGGCTGCTCGGAGGGAGAGACCTTCTTTCCAGCGAATCCTTGCGACTTCCAATTAAAAAATGTATACTGGACAGTTCCGGGACGAGGCAGCATGAGAGCCTTGGCAGTTCGGGCAGACTTGGTTCTCTGCTACGCAGGCTAAGGAGGTGTGGCCGGGTTGGGCGCAGGTTGGGCACACTGCCTCTGACCTGCAGCATTTAGCTGGGTGGCCGTAGCGCCAACAAGAAGAGCACTGTCGAGGACGAGGAGTATATTCTTCGACTGCAAATCGTGTACCACCAATGATGAGAGAGGCAGGTAAATCGCGGTCTTTAAAGATTATTTTGGCAATGTTGGCGGAGTACTTGCGGCGCCCCTGGGGGTGAAGTGTGTAGCACTGAACAGATATTACTGGTATTTGTTGTGCAGACAAGATTGCTTGGATGTCTGCAGAACATTCTGAGAAGTTACGATCTCCAATTGTTATGTATGAGGGAATGAGAACAGTTCCAGTACTAGAGTTTAATTGGAGATCTGGAGTTGCTGAGATGGGATGACCAGAGGGATCGGTGAGCGACCTCACCTTCTCAGCCTGCGCAGCAGTTTTAACAGTCAAGAGGCGGTCTCCATTTGGTCGTGATGTGAAAGTGACATCGGGACCTATTTGTTGAAGGAGAGAGAGATGGAGGGTGAGGTCATTTGTTGTAGGTTCAATGTTGAAGAATTTTGGCCATGTCTGACGACCAAAAATTGATGTTATTGTTGGAGGGTTTGGAAAGAGGGGAGGGGGAAGGAGAGGGGGGGGAGAAGAAGAAACAGAAGGATAGGAAGAGGAAGAAAGAGGCGGAAAAGTAGGGGGAGGGGGATCCGCCTGACCAGGAGAAGGTTTTGGAGGAGCATCTCCCGTTGCTCCTTGGTTTTTTTTTATAGTTTCATTGTTGGCCATGGTGAGCCTAATTATTCAAGCGGGAATTAATTAGTCCACTCCTGAGAGCCCGAGTCAAGAGTAAGGGTGAAAGAAACAAGGGCTACTGTACCCATGGTTCCCTGAGGCCGTTAGCGACTGACATCAAAGAGACAGCCTTGCATCCCATCAGCACGGCTCTCACACCTTAGGAAGGTGAGAAGAAAGAAAATAAAAGAAGAAAAGAGAAGAAAAAGGACCAAGCAAAATTAGTAGGGCCAAGGACTGGGACCCAAGGGTGGGGGAAGCAGGGTATAGGAGGAAGCAGGGTATAGGGGGGAAGAAGGGCATAGGGAAACCACCTCCACCATCAGGTCCCAGCCCCAGACCCCTGAGCCCCCCCACGACTACAACGGGCTTGGTTTTTTTGGGGGGGGGCACCTCGCCAAACACCTTTTTAACAACTTTACCTAATCATCCTTCCCTCCTCTTTTCTACTCTGATGGTTCTGTAGCTATTTCTTCTACAGATAAAGCAGATCTATTTGTTCAGACATTCTCCTCCAATTCCACCTTAGACGATTCCAGTGTTGTTACTCCATCACTTACCCCCTCTGACTTCCTCATGGCTGATATTAAAATTTCTTCAGCTGATGTATTTTCTGCCATCACTGGCCTTAATACCAACAAGGCATATGGGCCTGATGGAGTCCCTTCTGTTGTCCTCAAGAATTGTACTTCTGTGCTTACACCCTGCCTAGGTAAAATCTTTCACCTTTGTCTATCATCATGTACCTTTCCTTCTTGCTGGAAGCTTGCTCTCATTCGCCAGTCCCAAAGAAAGGTGACCATTACCAACCCTCTAATTATCGTCCAAATGCTTTTAACATCCTGTGTCTCAAAAGTTTTTGAGACAATTCTTAACAAAAATTTTAAAGCATCTTTCCTATCACAACCTTCTTTCTGATCGTAAGTATGGGTTCCGTCAGGGACGCTCCACTGGCGATCTTCTCTCCTACCTTTCAGACTCCTGGTCATCCTCTTTTCGGGACTTTGGAGAAAGCTCTGCCATTGCACTTGACATCTCAAAGGCTTTCGATCGAGTCTGGCATAACTCTGTAATTTTCAAACTGCCCTCTTACAATTTCTATCCTTCTATCTGCACCATCATCTATAGCTTCCTTTCTGGTCATTCTATAGCCACTGTTGTAGACGGCCATAGTTTTTCTCCTAGATCTATCAACAGTGGTGTTCTTCAGGGCTCTGTCCTATCACCAACTCTCTTCCTTTTATTTATCATTGACCCTCTAAGCTGTACATCTAACCCTATCCACTCATACGCTGATGATTCCACCCTTCACCTTTCCATTTGGTTCCCGCAACGTCCATCTCAGCAGTTACTACAACAAGCAAGGGATGAGGCTATGGCACACTTAATGTCTGACTTGGCTCGTATCTCTGAATGGGGTGAAAATAATCATGTTGCTTTTAATCCATCAAAGACTCAGTTCTTACACCAATTAATCCAACAAACTCTTCCAGAGGAGTACCCACTAATGTTTAATAATATTCAGCTTAATTCTCCATGATCCTGAACATGCTTGGGGTTTCATTCACTCGCAATTTATCTTGGAAAGATCGTATTACATCTCTTGTTAAATCGGCTTCCAAGCGATTAGGTGTGCTAAGCTGACTCCATGACTTCTTGACCCCTGCACAGTTGTTGACTTTATACACGAGTTTTATCCGCCCCCATGTAGGGTACAACTCTCATGTGTGGGGAGGCTCTCCACATACAGCTCTTCTCAATAGGGTGGAGTCAAAGGTTTTTTCTCATTAACTCTCCTCCCCTTACTGGCTCCCATCAACCTCCGTCTCTTCGCTACACTGTTGCCTCTTAATCTCTTTTCTATCGCTACTTCAATGGTCACTCCTTCTCTGAGCTGTTTTCTTGTATCCCTCCACCTCTACGATGGGTGCGTAGCACCCGTCTAGCAAGAAACTCTCATCACGTTTCTGTCCAACTCTCTAATGCAAGAGTTAACCGCTACTCCCAGTCCTTCATTTATGCAAGGAGTCAACTCTGAAACTGTCTCCCTTTGTCTGTATTTCCTGCTAGCTATGATCTGCAGTCTTTCAAATGCAGTGTGTCCAGGCATCTCGAAATGATCGGATTTTAAAAACTGGCTCTCTCTTGTATTTTGTTTTTTTCTTGGAAAGAACAGTTTGTGGGCTCGTGGCCTTTTGTTCCTTCGTCCTAGCATAAAAAGAAAAACAAAAGGACCAGCTGCAGCTTATAACCAGGCAATTTACTACAGACCTCTGCAGAAGAACTGAAATAGCACAGGAGGCTGGGGCATCCAATTGACTGACAACCCTGCCTCACAAGGCAAAATGCTTCCCCTTTAACCAACAAGAATATATTGATGCCATAGCCTTGAAATATGGGTGGCCAGGAGATAACCTACCCCAGCACTGTGCTGTGGCATTGCCTTTGATACAAACCAAGAAAAAATGGAGGCTTTGTTTGCTTTCAACATGAAGTACACAACCTCACTGTGCAAATGCTACAGGAAATATGCCATGTTGTCACCATAGAGCTACCTCTTCTACCTCTAGATGGCGAGCACTTCATCCACAGAACAGCAATTACATCAAATAATGCAAGAGTTGATGGCAGTGCTCGAGGTTTCTGGACACGTGGGCAGAAGGCTTTCTTTGACATTTGGATATTTGATCCTAAGGCAGCATTTCATCGTGAACTGTCTCTCGAGATTGCACACAAAATGAATGAACAAGAAAAAATCAGAAACTGTCAAGAAAGGATCCAACATGTGGACCACGGTTGGTTCACACCCCTTGTGTTCACAACATGAGGTGGGATGGATTCAGAGGCAGTTAGATACTACTCTAGACTGGCAGAACTCTTTCTGAGAAGAAGTGTCAACCCCAGAGTTCTGTTATGGCCTGGATGAGATGTCGACAGTCATTCTTCCTTGAAAGGTCTGCATGCCTGTGTCTCATGGGCACAAGATCATCAGCCCTCTGGCCTGTCTTTCTGGCGGGTATGGATTACAGAGGTACTGTGTTAGAGAGTAGCACAGACCAGCAACTCCAACAGATTAATATCTTTGTTAACACTGTAATGTTAATTATTAAAAATAAAGTAATAAATGCAGCAGTAGATGGATGGTAACCACAACTGTTGACATGCTTGAGGCTAACATTGAAATATGAGGGTTAGTGTTAACCTTCACATTAGAACTCCAAAATGTGGTGAACTGCATTTTGAAGGTTGGCTTTGATTTAAACAGTACAATTCCCAAATGGATGCAGGTAATTGAAAAAAAAAAAGGTAATGGTAGTGGTGGTGGTGGTTTTTGTAGCATTAGTAGTAGTGGCAGTATTAGTAGCTGCAACCTCAGACTCATCTGCACGAGCCAGGTGAACTGGAAGCGATAGGTGCCTTTTTTCTGCAGACCACCATCCTTCTCTGGGGGTATATGGAGGCGACTGAGAAATACTGCTTAACCTGGCAGCTCTGTCACCCGGTCATATCTGTGTGAACACATGAAGGCGTCCCTTGCCAGCATATTAACCGTTTTTATCATTGCAGTCTGCGTCATTATTGACACGATATAAGAGAAAAAAGTAACCCTTAGGCCGGTTATTTTTTGTTTTATTTCCATTTAACTACATTCGACAATTTTATTCAGCACTGAGAACGTCTCTCACGTGGAAAGGGATCATGAAGGTGATTTCTAAGACCTTCTGGGAAGTGGTATAAATAATGAAAAGCCAGACTGAGAAGCTTGTGTAACTGGAATGCTGAAATATGCATCTCAACTTTAACATTAGTATCAGTCAAACAATTTAATATTTAACACAGTACAGTCTATTATTAAGACTCTTCAGGTCAAGTGCTGTACATATCAGTTCTCATCTCCGTGAGCTGCCTGGTGTGTGTGTGTGTGTGTGTGTGTGTGTGTGTGTGTGTGTGTGTGTGTGTGTGTGTGAACTTAGGGTTGGATGGATAGGCAGATGAGTGGGTTCCTTGAGGACAAAGTCTCTTAAATTTGAACTTTCAATCGTGTTCCCAATTTCAATATATCGCCAGAGACTGATATAAGGTAGCCATTTTAATTTCCGAATGGTGATTGGTGGTTATGCCATTATTTACCACCAGCAGGTGTGAAGACCAGCCACTTTCATTTATATGTTAAAGACTACAATTACCAACTTTCAAGATCCTGTACCTCAATACATGTAATTTGGGAGTGGTTGTTAACGATGCTCCTACGACTGCATTACTCTGGTGACATAAGCAGGTTATGTGTAGAGGGTTTTGCCTATGGACTGAAGCCAAACATTTCTAAGGCCTGGATGATGAGCGAATGAATGGACTAATGGGCCAGTTGATAGGGTTACTCTGGTCATAGTGTTTTTCTTTTTTTCTTTTTTCTTTTTTGTAAATCTGGCACAATCCTCTTATAATTTGAGGAGTAGAGATAATGATGATGATGATGATGATGACAAATACAAGGATAAGGATAAAGAGAAAGAAGAGGTGAAAATTCCATGGAGCCCCATTGACACAGAAGGAGGTTAACCCGCCACGTCCCATTGACGTATATATAAGTCCACACGTTTTGTCACTGTCAGTTCCGTTAATGTTGTTACATAGCCTATGATTTCATCATCCTTTGTGTAATTTTAACGCACAGTTGCTGCATGTTTGATCACGAGCGTGTTCTGCCTCAGTCCCCCCCTTCTACCGTTATAGTAGAGTAAGTCGTTCTCTCTGTTATACTTTGCGGGATTTTCAGCTCTCTGTCCCCATGGCTTCATTTGCGCGTCCCTCTTACAAGTTGTATCAAGCTCTGCCAGCCCCTATATAATGAGCTCAGTCTCTGCATCATGGCCACTTAGATCTGCTCCTCATTTTGTTCACATCTCTGTCCTCCCCTGTACAGATATTATTATTGTGAGTGCTCAAGAAATCTCCAACCATCTAGCAGCTGTGTGTAATTTGAGTATAACTGTTGTATTTTTTCTTGTACTGTGTAGCATAAGTTTAATTCTTAGGCCTAGTGAGGTTCTTGATTGATGTTGGGTTTTGTGTCAGTCATTTTTTATACTAGTTTGGATCTGTAATAATTTATCTGGCATTCACTGAGTATTATCTGGTATCTCATTTTATCAGGGCTGACTTAGATAAATTTACTCTTGCTAATTTCGTGTTAATAGAGGCTATTGCAGTTAACCATATATTTAACCTGTTTTTTTTGCCATTACATTATCCTTATGAGTCCTGAATGTTTTGTTGTTAGTTTGAGCATTAAACTTTAACTTGTAATTTTACCTAACTCTTTTGTTTTGAACCTGGAACTTTACGGGACAGTAGTGATTTTTAGCATTCTCATTTAAACTGTACGTTATCTTTCTCTGTTCCGTAACATAAATTTGGCGACCTCATATCAGGATATTCAGGATATTATCATAAGGATATTGTTTGATATTTTGTGACTGTGATATATTCATGATGGCTACTATTTCTACACTTGATGAAGCCAAAGATTTTTTGTCAAATGTGCAAACAGTGTGTGATATAGAAAACAGAACAAAGAATGAACTTAAGCTTGTTGCTCAACAATTGGGAATTGCAGTTCACTCTCATCATTCTAAAGATCAAATTGTTGGCATGATTAATAAAAGCTTGTTTAATATAACTCCTCCAAATGAGCAAACGCAGATTGAATTAGCTAAGTTACAGCTAGCCCTGCAGGAGGCTAAGGCTAAGGAGGCGGAGTCTCGTGTGAAGGAAGCTGAATTTCAAGCACAGGCTAAGGAGGCTGAATTTCAGGCAAAAGCTAAGGAGGCTGAGGCACAAGTTGAAATTGCTAGGATTCAGGCAGACCATGAGTATCGCATGAAACAAGGTGGAACTGGATCATCTAGCTCTGATGATTTTGATGTGGCTAAAAATGTTAAACTTGTCCCTCCTTTTAATGAATCTGATTTAACAAAGTATTTTCAGTTGTTTGAGAGGGTAGCTACAGGTTTTAATTGGCCTAAGGAGTATTGGCCAGTACTCCTTCAAACTGTTCTCACCGGTAAAGCTCAAGTAACTTATGCATCTTTGCCTCAGGATCAGTCTGATAATTATGATGTAGTTAAGAGCTTGATTCTTAAGGCCTATGAGCTTGTTCCTGAAGCTTATAGAGTAAAATTTAGGACAACTTATAAGCAAGATAAGCAATCCCATGTTGAGTATGCAAAAATCAAAGAAGATCTGTTAGAGCAGTTGTTAAATTCTAAGAATGTGGATTCTGATTTTGGTAAATTTAAGCAGATGATTTTGCTGGAGGATTTCAAAAGGTGTATTACTAAAAATGTAAGCCTATATCTTGATGAGAAAAGAATAGATAATTTGTCTGATGCTGCAGTTTTAGCTGATGAGTATGTTCTCACTCACAAGAGATATTCTAGAGAAAAAGGGAAAGCTGAGAGTAAGTACGTTGCCTCTACTCAGAGTACAGGTAACAGGAAAGAGAATAAGGATGTTTCTCAGGAAGTAAATACCAGCTTCACCTCTAGATTTCAGAAAAGTAAATGTACTTATTGTAGTAAGCTTGGTCATACTACGGAGAGATGTTTCAGGAGACAGCGTGATGTGAACAAAAAGGAGTCTTTAAATATTCAGTCAATTGGTCTAGTGTCCACTCTTGAGAGTTCCCAGAATTCTTTAACTGAGTTAACTGAACCTGCTTTGAGGGGTAACTTAAATTCTCATGATGGAGCTCCTCTTTTGAGCAGTAACGTGGGTGACACTCTCAAGAGTTCATGTGCTAATTTCCTCTCTGATGGTTTTGTCAGTCCTCTGGACAGTAATGATAGGAAATCAGTTCATATATATCGTGATACAGGTGCTTGCCAATCCCTTATGCTGACCAGTGTTCTAGGCTCTAATGTTAATTCCTCTGATGAAACTGTAATCTTACAAGGGGTAGGGAATAATTACTTCTCTGTCCCTCTGTGCAGAGTGAATTTAGAGTCTGGTTTTGTTAATGGTTCCGTTATGGTTGGGTTGGTTGAGACACTCCCAATGTCAGGTGTAACTTTCTTACTTGGAAATGATATTGGTGGAAGTCAAGTGTGTCCAGCTCCTCAGCTGTCTAGTGAGCCAGTGGCTGTGTCCCAGGATTGTGATGTCCCTGATGTGTTCCCTGCATGTGCTGTCACTAGGGCTAAGGCTAAAGTTACTGGTGATTTAGAGGATAATGATGATGATGATGTTATCCTAGCTGACACTTTTCTTGCTAATTTGGACCACTCACCAGATGAGGCAGTACCCCGTAGTGTTGATAATTTGTCTCGTCAAGAGTTGGTTGAGTTGCAGGTTGCTGACCCTGAGTTGAAAGGTCTAGCTAACTCTGCTTACAGTGAAGAAGAGTCAGCCGGTGCTTCTACTTGTTATTATGTAAAGTCAGGAGTACTTATGAGGAAGTGGAGACCCCCAACAGCATCAGCCGACTGTGAATGGGAGGTTGTACATCAAGTTGTCATCCCTCGTGTTTGTAGGCAGGATATCATTAGAGTGGCTCATGATTCCAGTTTGGCAGGACACCTTGGAGTGAGGAAGACTGTGACACGCATTTTGAAACACTTCTACTGGCCAGGTATCTTCAGGGATGTTTCCTGGTATTGTAAGTCTTGTCACACCTGTCGAGTTGTGGGGAGGTGTGGTCAGACCGAGGGGGTTGCGCCTCTAGTTCCCATTCCTCCTTTTGAGGCGCCTTTCACCCGTGTGTTGGTGGATATTGTGGGCCCTCTTCCTAGGACTTCTTCAGGATTTTCTTGTGTGTTGACCATGATTGATATGGCTGCTCGTTATCCTGAAGCCATTCCACTTAGAAGCGTCTCAGCGGGGAGCGTGGTTGGGGAAGTGCTGGGGTTCTTCACAGAGTTTGGTCTGCCCAAGGAGGTGCAGTCGGACCGAGGAGGTGATTTCGTGTCAAATGTTTTCAAACAGTCTCTGAAAGAGTTGGGCATCACCCAGATCACGTCTTCAGCTTGCCATCCCCGGACCCAAGGAGCGTTGGAGAGATATCATCAAACACTCAAATCGATGCTCAAGAAATACTGTTTGGAACATCAAAAAGACTGGGATAAAGGTCTTCCATTCGTTGTGTTTGCTGCAAGAGAATCTCCAAATGAATCACTGGGCTTCTCACCTTTTGAATTACTGTTTGGCCATGAAGTAAGAGGACCCCTTAAGCTACTCAAGGAATGCTGGCTGTCGGAGGAAGATGACGTCAACCTGCTGGAGTATGTGATGAATTTCAAAGAACGGCTGTCCACTGCTTTACAGCTGGCGAGAGGGAATTTAGGAGCTGCTTGGGGGAAGGTGGGGACTTGGTGTGATGGGAAGTCCAGGTTACGCCACTTTCAGCCAGGAGATCAGGTTTTGATTCTGCTACCAGTTCATGGGCAACCTCTTCAAGCCAAGTTTAGTGGTCCTTATTTCGTGGAGAAGAATCTCAGTGATGTCAGCTATGTCATCGCCACACCAGATCGTAGAAAGAGCAAGCAACTATGTCACATCAACATGCTAAAGTTATATCACAGGCGGGACGAAAATAATCCAGTCTGCACTGTAGCTGTTCCACCCGAGTCTGCAAGTGAAGCTCTCCCATGCAGTATGAGCCTGAGTGATAGTTTGGGGAAGAATCCTGATATCATGAATGATCTCCAGACTAAGCTTTCTCATCTACCACCCAAGGAAAGGCAGGAGTTTTCGGCATTACTGCAGGAGTACCCGCAAGTGTTCCGTGCCACTCCAGGAAGAACCACTGTGTTGATGCATGATGTCGATGTTGGAGACGCAAAGCCAATTAAATTGCCTCCTTACCGTGTGAACCCAGTGAAAGTTCCTCTCATCCAGAAGGAGCTTGGCTACCTGTTGGACCACAAGATGATTGAGCCCTGTCAGAGCGAGTGGAGTTCTCCTGTCACTCTGGTCCCTAAGCCAGGTGGGTCACAGAGGCTTTGCTTCGACTACAGACGTGTTAATCAGATAACTAAAACAGACACTTACCCTCTCCCTCGTGTGGAAGATTGCATAGACAAGATCGGAAAGGCTAGGTACAGAAGTAAGTTTGATTTGTTAAAGGGATACTGGCAAGTACCTATGACTGAACGTGCTAGGGAGATCTCATGTTTTGTAACACTAGGAAAGGCTTTTGCATGTTCTGTAATGCCGTATGGTATGAAGAATGCACCAACCACATTTCAGAAGCTCATGAATGTTGTAACAGAGGGTTTGGCAGGGTGTGTTGTTTATATTGATGATGTATTAATCTTCAGTGACAACTGGAAAGATCACCTATGCCATGTCAGTAAATTTCTTTAGCGTTTAGTTCATGCTAATCTTGTAGCTAATTTATCAAAGTGTGAGTTTGGTCAAGCTAAAGTTCAGTACCTTGGGTATGTAATTGGTGATGGACATGTTGCACCACCAGGAGCTAAGGTTCAGGTTATAAGTGATCTTCCCAGACCTAAAAGTAGGAAAGAGCTACAAAGATTTTTGGGAATGGTAGGTTATTACAGGAGATTTGTTCTTAACTTTTCTATTCTTGTATCACCACTTACAGACCTACTGAAAAAGGGAGTTGAATTTGTCTGGACCGATAACTGTGAATCCTCTTTCAACAAACTTAAAGCTATTCTATTAAGTCAGCCAGTGCTCGCTACTCCAAATTTTGCTAAGCCTTTTAAGATGGCTGTTGATGCAAGTGATACAGGAGCTGGGGCTGTTTTGCTGCAAGAGGATGATCAGGGTATTGAACATCCTGTATCTTATTACAGTAAGAAGTTCACTCCACCTCAAAAGAACTACTCAACTATTGAGAAAGAGCTTTTGGCCTTGATTTTGGGTTTACAGCATTTTTCATTTTATTTGTGTTCTGGTTTTGACCCCATAGTCATTTATACCGATCATAACCCACTGAAATTCCTTAGTAAGTTTAAAGATAAAAATCAGAGATTGACAAGATGGAGTCTACTTCTTCAGGAGTATTCATTAGACATACAACATGTCAAGGGGAAAGAAAATGTTATTGCAGATTGCTTATCTAGACTTTAGACAGATTGTTTTAGAGTAATAAGAAATTTCCTTTGTAAATTTCTTTTTCTTTGTGGGGAGGTGTTACATAGCCTATGATTTCATCATCCTTTGTATAATTTTAACGCACAGTTGCTGCATGTTTGATCACGAGCGTGTTCTGCCTCAGTCCCCCCCTTCTACCGTTATAGTAGAGTAAGTCGTTCTCTCTGTTATACTTTGCGGGATTTTCAGCTCTCTGTCCCCATGGCTTCATTTGCGCGTCCCTCTTACAAGTTGTATCAAGCTCTGCCAGCCCCTATATAATGAGCTCAGTCTCTGCATCATGGCCACTTAGATCTGCTCCTCATTTTGTTCACATCTCTGTCCTCCCCTGTACAGATATTATTATTGTGAGTGCTCAAGAAATCTCCAACCATCTAGCAGCTGTGTGTAATTTGAGTATAACTGTTGTATTTTTTCTTGTACTGTGTAGCATAAGTTTAATTCTTAGGCCTAGTGAGGTTCTTGATTGATGTTGGGTTTTGTGTCAGTCATTTTTTATACTAGTTTGGATCTGTAATAATTTATCTGGCATTCACTGAGTATTATCTGGTATCTCATTTTATCAGGGCTGACTTAGATAAATTTACTCTTGCTAATTTCGTGTTAATAGAGGCTATTGCAGTTAACCATATATTTAACCTGTTTTTTTTTTGCCATTACATTATCCTTATGAGTCCTGAATGTTTTGTTGTTAGTTTGAGCATTAAACTTTAACTTGTAATTTTACCTAACTCTTTTGTTTTGAACCTGGAACTTTACGGGACAGTAGTGATTTTTAGCATTCTCACTTAAAGTGTACGATATCTTTCTCGGGACAGTAGTGATTTTTAGCATTCTCACTTAAAGTGTACGTTATCTTTCTCTGTTCCGTAACAATGTATACAAACGTGCATCAATTGCAAGGCCCATAATTTGCACAATTTTCAATTTTCGTGTGATTTTTGGTACGTTTACATGGGACACCTTCCTCTACAAGATGCCAGGCAGGGACTATGCCTTACCCCACATGACATCCCCTTCCCTGCACGCCATTATCTCGGCAATTCACCTGTTACCAGTGACCTGGCCAGAAAAGACATGTTGTGCCACAGTACGAAATTCAGGGCCAGAGTGATTCCCCAATCGATGACAATGTGGAGGACAAAGTTTGCGTAGCATTAGAGGAAGAAACAGTCAGAAATGATGATCAAGTAATGTCGCCAAAAAAGGTCAGGTATGTTGATATGTTTGGTGAGTGAACAATGCTTATGTTGCCTATATTACTGTGTGAAAACCAATAGGCCTATACTCTCGTACTACAAATAAATTCCTACCAAATTAATAAATAAATGCCCTTTATGAGTGGTGTGGAATAGTTACCCTCCCATAGAACTCGTTTTCTTTGGAGTCAGCCTGATAGAAAACCCAGTAAGGTATAGGGTACTTCTACCTGTATGGAGTATTTTAAACCTCAGGTGAGCGATTTCTCTATGAATTTTCGATGTTTCTCACCAAAAGTGGAGGTTTGAGCCAAAAAAATGTATTTCCAAAATTGGTCAGGACTGGGGGGAGTCAGTGGTGGAAAATCGGTCGGGACGGGGTGGGTTAAAAAAAGGATAACAGAGTACCATTCGCTGACCCAGCCTTCAAATACAAGAAGTGGCGTGATCTTTGTAATCCAATTGCACTTTTTATTTTCAGCCAAACTACCACTAAAAGACTTCATTATCCATTCCCTTTAACTGTAGCACTAAGTGGAGGCACTGGGGTTACATCTAACCATTCTAGCTCAAAAAGCCTCTTCTAATGTCAATAAAAGTGCCTGAAAGTATCATGACTGAGCTATTTAGTCTGATAACTCTTTTGTTTCATTTACTTAATCAATTTTCTAGTTGCAGCTGTAAGGTATAGCATTCATTAACCCTTTACAAAAAGACATCCATCCAAGCTGAATAAATCGCTCAGTAACAACAATAGTAAAAACGAAGGCACATGCCATCATTTGACAAATCAGGATTTAAATAATGTCCTTGGGCTGAAAAAACTATCACTGAGCCTGTTTTACACAAGAGCACCAATTGTTAACATGAATAATTCCATTACCGAGTGCACTGAGACAAAAAAATAGAAGGGGGATGAGGGACATGGTATTTTTAAACGTGACAATGAGATACAAAAATACGATAATGAAGGTGTGGGAGGGAATGAGGTGGAGGGGAAGTAAGGGTGAGGAGCGAGTGAGGAGCGACAGTTCCCGTCACTCACCTCACGACACCTCACTCCAGCATGACACATGCTTGATGGCTCACTCAGCAGCCCCAACCACTCATACTGCTCATGCTGCTGATATTGCCGACTCTGCTGATTTTGCTGACTTTGTTGATGCTGACTGCTAATGTGGTCGACCCTGCTGATACTGCTGACTCTACTTATGTTGCTGACTTAGCTGATTTTTTTTATGCAAATAAGAAGGAACCAAAGGCCAGCAGCCCACAACCATTTACTTCCAAGAAAAAAACAAAACAATACAAAAGTGAGTCAGTTTCAAGTGTGGTAGGACTCCATATTATAATTGCAAATCATAATAAATAGATAGATAAATAGATAGATAGAGAGACAGATAGAAGCAGGGAGTCAAATGATGAGAAGGTATTGTGACTGAGTTATGCAGATAACTGAAGTAAGTATGTGTGTTTAAGCTGTAACTATACAGCACGTTTTATATGTTTGTGCAGAAGCTTATTGTCTATCACTGTGTATTGTATAAATGAAGTAACTATGTAACTCACTAATTTTTACCGTGGAGGAAATGGTGTGAGTGGTGTTGCACGTGGTGATAGCGTTGTCCTTCGCGGGTTGATTGGCGTGTTGTCGTCTCAGCACATGGTGACGTCGGCTTCCCACACTGGTAGCTGTGGTGAGTGAATGAGTAGCGATGAGTAACTTGAGTGAAGACGGGTGAGTAAGATGAGTTGTGAATATGGACTTGGTGTTTTGCTGCGTGTCTTGACCTCTGGGTCAGCATAGGCGGGAGGGAGTGGTGGGGACTTGTGTGCTTGTTGCTTCGGTGTTTCCTCTTCTTTACTTGCTTTGTTTTATATTCTTCTTGTTGCTGCTTGAAGTTACGTGAAGATTATAGAGTTGTTTCGTAGACTTGTAGACTATTTGCATTGTAGGCTGTATTTTGTAGGGATTCACTGTAGACTGAAGCTAATCTTGTAGAGTCTCGCCTGCTTTTGTAGAAATTTGCTTTTAATTGGGAGACGATGTCCGTAGATTCGCTGGTTCGTCGTAGAAATTGCAAGATTGTATCAATGTTTTGTTAAACTACTTGCAAGGCGTCCTGTGACCTCTTCACCTCTGCATCAGCATGATGATCTGGGAGACGGAGGGGGCTGGTTGGAGAGAATACTGTCAGGAGCTGGTTGTGTTGTTGGTTGAGAGAGATATTATTTTTGTTTTCAATCTTGATATTTTGTAGGAATTCAATGTTTATTCGTAGACGAGGTTCGTATACGTTCGCTGCTACCAAATGTGTTTTTCTTTTTTAACAATTTTTTAACAATTTTTTTTTTAACAATTATGTAACGACAAACGATTGCATTATGTTACACTTGCTACAATTATGTAACTACAAACGATATGTAACAATTATGTAACGACAAACGATTGCATTATGTTACACTTTGCCAATTAACAGTTGCATTAACAAGATGTAACTTTTATGTAACTTTAACTACAATTATAAGGCCAAGACACTTATGTAATAGTTGCATTAACAAAATGTAACTACAGTTATAAGGCCAACACAATTATGCATTTCACTATAATAACCCAAGTACATACTGTATTACAGTTAAATAATTTACTTTAATGCATTTATTCAAATATGTATACAACTTGTTTAAAATGTAATATTACTGAATAATCACTATTTACTATGAATATTATATGTATACAATATTCATACAATTATGTTACTTTTACAATATTATGTATTTCACTTAATTAGCTTATAAGTTCATTATAATGTGTATATAATGTGTATTAATATGTTAGAACTATTAACTGTCGATGGTACGCCATTTTCGCGCGGCCGAGCAGTGTGGTAGGACTCCATATTATAATTGCAAATCATAATAAATAGATAGATAAATAGATAGATAGAGAGACAGATAGAAGCAGGGAGTCAAATGATGAGAAGGTATTGTGTCTGCGAGAATCGAGCAACGCTAAACATGCTTACACACTCTTAACGCAAGGAATGCTTGATAGGCACATGACAGCGCCTAGTAACCATACACACACATATACACACATACTCACACACAGGCTTCTTAAACTTTCCATCCACGAGGAACACACGTGACACACCCCTGCTACACCAGAATTTAGGAAAGAGAGCAGGAGTCGGAGGTTAGCCACAGAACAGGCAAGAGAGAAGGAGACAGGCCTCAGAGGAGACAGGTCACGGGGAGAAGGGCTTGGCAATTTGAGAGAGAGAGAGAGACAGATAGCGAGACAGGGAGGTAGCTACCCGGGACTTATACTTCGTTCCGTGTGAGAGACTTGTTAATATTTCCAAGACAAATAAAAATAGTCCCATACTATTCTTTACCTCTCCTGTCACTACATGACAAATGGGAAGCTACTCCAAGATATAAAAACCGCTCGTCCATAAATCTAAAATATATATATAACTCAACCACAAAGGAACCTACACAGTCTTTTATGACACAAAGTCATTTATGACACAAGATCTGTTCATTTCGAGATGTCTGGACACACTGCGTTTGAAAGACTGGAGATCATACGAAGTAGGAAATACAGACAGAAGGAGACAGTTCGAGAGTTGGCCCCTTGCATAAATGAGGACTGGAAGTAACAGTTAACGCTTGCTTTAGAGAGTTGAACAGAAAAGGGATAAGAGTTTGTTGCTAGACGGATGCTATGCGCCCGTCATAGAGGTGGAGAGATGCAAGCAGACTGTTCAGAGGAGCAGTGACCATGGAAGTCGCGAGAGAAAAGAGATAAAGAGGCAACAGTGAGGCAAAGAGACAAAGGTTGAAGGGAGCCAGTAAGAGGAGTTAATGAGACGAAAAGCCTTTGACTCCATCCCACTGAGAAGAGCTGTATGTGGGGAGCCTCATCACACATAAGAGTTGTACTCTACACAGGGGCGAATAAAACCCATGTATAAAGTCAACAAGTGTGCGGGGATAAAGAAGGTACGGAGTCGGCTTAGCAAACCTAATCTCTTTGAAGCTGATTTTACAAGAGATATAATATGATCTTTCCAAGATATATCCCAAGTGAATGAAACCCCAAGCATGTTCAAGGATGATGCAGGCTTGAGCTGGATATTATTAAACATTAGTGGGTACTCCTGTGGAAGATTCTGTCGGGTTGATAGGTGTAAAAACTGAGTCTTTAATGCATTAAAAACAACAAGATTATTTTTACCCCTGTCAGAGATACGAACCAAGTCAGACATAAGGTATGCCATAGCCTCATCCCATGTTTGCTGAAGTAACTGCTGGGATGGACGTTGCGGGAACCAAATGGAAAGGTGAAGGGTGGAATCATCTGCGTACGAATGGATAGGGTTAGATGTACAGATTAGAAGATCATTGATGAATAAAAGAAAGAGAGTTAATGGTGATAGGACAGAGCCCTGAGGAACACCACTGTTGACAGATCTAAGAGAAGAACAATGGCCGTCTACAACAGCGGCTATAGAATGACCAGAAAGGAAGCTATAGATGAAAGCTTAGATAGAAGGATAGAAACCGTAAGAGGGCAGTTGGAAATTAAAGATTTATGTCAGATTCGATCGAAAGCCTTTGAGTTGTCAAATGTGATGGCAAAGCTTTCGCCAGAGTCCCGAAAGGAGGATGACCAGGAGTCAAAAAGGTAGGCGAGAAGATCGCCAGTGGAGCGTCCCTGACGGAACCCATACTGACGATCAGAAAGAAGGTTGTGACAGGAAAGATGCTTTAAAAGTTTTTTGTTAAGAATATACCCGAAAACTTTTGAGACACAGAATGTTAAAACAATTGGACAATAGTTAGAAGGTTGGAAATGATCACCCTTCTTTGGGACTGGCTGAATGAGAGCAAACTTCCAGCAAGAAGGAAAGGTACAAGCTGAAAGACAAAGGCGAAAGAGTTTATCTAGGCAGGGTGTAAGCACAGAAGCACAGTTCTTGAGGACAACAGGAGGGACTCCATCAGGCCCATATGCCATGTTAGTATTGAGGCCAGTGATGTTGCTAACTCTGCTTAATCACAAGAAGCGGTGCCAAGGCACAGCAAACCAGTCCCCGGCAGTCATTTTAGTGCTTACGTATAAACACAACAGGATATCTAATCAAAGGTGTCACATATAAAATTTTGAGTAAATCGGGTTAGAATTGACGATTTTATGGCTACCAGGTACTGTATTCGAAATTTTAGGCTGACCCACCTGACACTGACCCTTCCTACCACTAACTTGGGGGTGACCCCCCTGATGTAATGAGGCCCATTTTGGGCAAAAATTTAATCAAGTGATCAGAAGATCGTGGCCCACCATCCCTATAGTTTTGGTCATACTCACACCAGTAGTTTTTGTGTAAAGTTGTTAACAGACAAACAAACAAACAAACGGACAAACAGACTGAAAATACCCGTCCCGTAGCCCCTCGGGGGCAGTGTCGGGTAATGACTGTATTATAATCGTTCAGACTCCTATGACTCACTAATTCATACTGCTGCTGATATGTTATTGATTCTGCTAATGTTGCTAACTGCCAGTGTTGTTGAGCAATGCTTAATGGTGACAGTAATGACCTTTTCAGGCCTCTTTTACTCACTCACTTATAATGCTGAAACTGCTAATGTTCTTTACTGTACGTAACGGTGACAGTAGTAACTCTTCTAGATTTTTATTATGCACTCAAACGGTACTGATGTTGCTGAGTAGTGCTTAATGACAATATTAACTCTCAGGCTATTCTGACTCACTGACTCATGCTGCTGACACTGCTGATGTTATTATGTCTGATGATGCTGTTTAGTTTTGCTAATTGGTGACAGTATTCAATCTCTCAGGCTCTTGTTACTCATTTGCAGCTGAATATTTTCATCTGGCGTTAGATAGACTAATATACTAGAGTTATCCCAACCATGCGAGGATTAACATAACTGTTGCTGGATGAGGTGTTGACTATACCACTGACGCTGACGTCGCTAATAGTATTGCTGCTGCTGCTACTGCTGATACTGTTGAATCTGTTGTTGATGATGATGATGTTGTAGACTGTGTTGTTGGTGATGATGTTGATGACTGTCCTATTGTTGATGATGTTGATGGCTTCTCTATTGTTGAAGATGATGATGATGATGATGATGATTGTGAATAATTTGTTGACTGTGCCACTGATGGTGATGGTATTATGCCACTGCTAATAGCGATGTTGCTGACCTTGCCACTGATGCTATTGTTGTTGAATATACCGCTTCTGATGAAGATGTTGGTGGATGTGTCCGTGCTGTTGAAGCTGCTGATTGTAATGCTGACGATGATGACGTTGCTGACTACGCCACTGCTAATGTTGATGCTTCTGACATTGCCACTGTTGTTGTTGATTATGTTGCTGATTGTGCTACCGCTGATGTTGATACTTCTAAAAGTGCCACTGCTGTTGTTAATGATGGAGACTGTGTCACTGCTGATGTTGATTCTGCTGAGTGTATCAATGCTGCTGCTGATGTTGCTGACAGCACCATTGCTGATGTTGATGCTGTTGCTGATTGTGCCTCTGCTACTTATGATGTTCATAGTGTCCGCTGCCACTGACGTATGCTGAGGGGGGTGTTTCGCTGACATGTTGTCACTGCGATTTGGTTATCAATATAATGTTACATCCGGAAAGTGTCGCTAAAAGCTTGTATTTCAAAGTACATTGTTATGGGATCCAGAGTCAATAAATGGAAGAGCTAAGATAAAGATCCGTTCATTTCGTGATGCAGGGACACTGCCTTTCAAGGATGGAGGTCGTAGACACAGTCAAGGTGGAATGAGGAAGACTGCTACAGCGCTGACCAGCTATGTACAATATAGGCTTAGAGTACCAGGCAACTCTTACTTTAGAGTTCAACAAAAGGAGTGAGAGTTTGAGGACAGACGTGTATTGCGTGTCTTCCACTGAGGAGGAGGAATGCAAGCAGAGGCTTTAGAAGAACAAAGTGGAAAAATGATCATAAAACAGAGAGTTCAGAAAACAGTGTAAAAACCATTGTAATGTTTGAGCAATGCAACGGTACAGCGAAATGAAAGGCAAAGAAATTGAAGGGAGTCACGCGAGGAGTGAGTTTATAAAACGGGAAACCTTTCACCCCACCATGTTTATGTGAGTTTGTGAGTCCCAGTTTATATGAGATCCACGTATTATCGACAAAACTGTTTGTGTGAACCCTGGACATAGGTAGCAACTGTGGCTGATTAAAGATGGTATTTTGACAGAGTGGTGTGACTTATCAAACAAAAGAGAAACAAAGAACACTGAGAGTAGGAGAAGGACTGGGTGGTTTGTATATGAATGCAAGGTGACTGTAATGAGTTGGGTATTTTTTTTATTTTTTTTTATGAGTGTTTAAGTTACAATACGTTAAGCTAGTAGGTTAGGGGAAGAAAATTAAGCGAGATCATCCTGGGAGAAAAACTGAGTGCGTGGGTCTGAAATAGCTAACAGATTGGATATGATGCCTCCTGTCTATCTTCGTCCAGCATATGAAACAATACTTTTGTTGACTGTTTTGGGGTCGGAACTCGCTGTGGCCTATGCATGATGTGTCGAGTCTCAGAGGTGATCAGAGACTTTTCTACCATGTAGCATCTATTAAGGGCGTTGCTCATTCATCTTCCTATACAATTTCTGGACTACCGTAACCTTCCTTCGAGGCCCTATGTTCCAAGGGCGTATCGTTGGGGGGGGGGGCGGGTGGGTGACGAAACTGGCTTTTTTTTTAGGCGTCAAATTTTTCAGCCACCATTTTTCTTATGCTCTATTGAGGGAGGGGGGATTTTAACTTTTTCTTCAGAATGATGACGCCATAATAGACCTATTCATGTTACCTGAAGCTCTATATTTCAAGTCAGTAACTACCAGTAGTATTAAAGAGGTTTGTGAAATCTGTATCTAATTCCCTCTAGTTTCGAGAGACTCCTTTAAAGTGAATAAAATCATCCTGACGTGGCAAAACTCTTAAAAAATAAAAAATAAATCAAATCTGGGGATTTTTGTTTCTCTCAGGACACAGTTGTCATTACTAACATATAAGAGATAACTGGTAATTAAATGGTTGTTATCATCATGCACTGATAACTCGCAACTTAAACTTAGTTATCGCCATCGTCGTCATCATCATTGACATTATCGTTATCATCATCATTGTCATCATCATCATCATCATCATTATCGTCGCCGTCCTAATCGTTTTAGCCCACTGCAGTGATAGCCCATAATTTAGAGCTCATTATAACACGTTAGTAAATCCTAACCTTAATTATAAACTTTCGTCAACATATACTATTATTATCATCATTTTAATCCAAGATTTCTTATGCACTCGCAGCTCACAATTAGATTAAAGGCACACTAACACATCGCCATCATCGTCAGTTTCATCACTACCCAGGCTGCTTTCCCCCAGTGTATTAGTAATTTGCACATAAAGGCCTGTCGTCATTAAACATTAATAACTAGTAATGATACGCTTTGATGTATTAAGAACAAAAATTCTATGTCTCTCCATCATTCATTATCGTCTTAACTGTAACCTTGTTTTCCCAATACTGTATACTGATAACTCATCATCTACAGCATGTTATAATAAAACACTGATAAATAATGCAAATTAATTTATCATAGAATGCTAACAACATATTAATATTACTTTTGCTTCATAAAACATTGGTAACTTAATATTATTGCAATATGATAATGCATGACATAAAGATAAGGTTTTATTATCATAAAGCAAAAATAAATTATAAATATATGCTCCTTATCATAAACAATTATAAAATCAGAAATATGAATTCGTTTTCGTAAAGTACTATTAACTCATTAGTATGGACTCGTTATCACCTATACAATAATGGACCATTGTCAGTCTGTATAGGGTTTATCCAGCCACATACTTGGACCGATTTGGACGAAACGTTGCAGGAACACTCCCTGGGGCTCCAGATTTTCCATAAACATTTTTTGCGTCAGAGTTCCGGAAAAAAATATATATATATTTGCAAAACTGTTACAGTTACCACACATTAGTATGTTTTCTGCAACGAAGTCAAAGGAGCCAAACCCATTGTCTTCGAGCCTTACTTCAAGCCTTACCACATACCAGTATATTCATATACATTTAACCTACTTCGAAGCTCCGAAAAATAAACAAAGGGTGACAGTACACGAGCGTCGGCTGCCGTAGGAGGCCTAACGTAAGTAATGCATTGATTACTCGTATACATGGGCTTGTTATCATAAAACATTAATAATTCATAAATGTGGCTTATCATCAAGCAATAATAGCTCATAAATATAGGTTCTTTATCATAAATTATTAATAACGCACAAATATGGCTCATTATCATTACGCATTGGAAACTCTTTAATATGAGTCATTTCATAAAGCAATAATGATGCTTAATTACGTATGGGCTCGTTATCATAAAGCATTAATAAATCAACAATATGGTCTCGTCACCATAAACCATTTATAAGACATACGTATGGGTTTATCATAAAACATTAATAACTAACAAATATTGGCTCGTTATCATACATCATTAATAATTCATAAGTATGGGCTCGTTATCATAAAACTTTAATAACACATATATATAGGCTCATTATCGTAAAACATTAAAAACTGATAATCATAGGCTTGTTAATATGAGGTGCTTTGTTAGTGGTGGTAAGGTAGTTCCAGCATTAATAACACCCCCAACCCCCCTCCATCCTCTCCCTTTATCCTCTCCCCCTCTCTCCCCTGCCCCCCCTTTTTCTATCCTTCTTCTCCCTGTATCCCTCCTTTCTCTCCACTTCACTTACTTGTCCCCCTCACATCCCCTTCCCCCCCCTCTCTCTCCTCACCTTCCCTCTCCTCCTCACCCCCCATGTTGACCCCTCTCTTCTTTTCCCTCCCTACCCCCCTCCCCTCCTACCACTCCACTCTCTCTCTCTCTCTCTCTCTCTCTCTCTCTCTCTCCATGCCCTCATTTCCTTCTCCTTTCTTCCCTGCTCCTCTAACCCAACCACCCACCCACTCCGTGTTCGATCCACCGGCGCCTCGTCGCGTGTGCCGTGACTATCAGTATTGGTCATTATTTCATTAGATGGCAGAATCTTCGTAAACCAGGCAGCTCACTCGCCTGCGTTTAGCTCATCGAGGGGTGATTGGTCCCTGTCTCACACCTATCCCCTCACCTCCCCTTCCCATCTCTAGCCTCCCTTTCCTTCTTTTCGCTTCCCTTCACTATCCTTCCCTCTCAGCCTTACCCTTATCGTCTGTCTTTCCCCTTCCCTCCCCTTCTGTCTCATCAAAGATTCACAACACAGTTTTCGGAATAATCGCTCTTGCCTTACAAATATGCTGGATTTCTTCTATCTTATATTCAGTGAATACGATGAGACCAGATACGCTGACATTGTCTGTCTCGATTTTCGAAAAGCATTTGATAAAGCTCCCCATAAAAGACTACTTCAGACACATGAATGTGCATGGGTTCAGAGGCAATATGCTTGGGTGGATCGACTAACAAGACGTACACAGAAAGTCGTAATAAATGGTAAACAGTCAGACTGGAAGGATGTTACAAATGGGGTGCCAAAGGGCTCAGTATTAGGTTCTATTCAGTTTTTAATATAAGTAAATGATTTAGATGATGATTTATTTTATAATAATTTCCAAATTTGATGATGATACTAAAGTTGGAAACAGAGTAGAAACATCTTTACAGAGGCAGGCAATACAGAGTGACCTAAAGCAATTATTTAATTGGATCCAAACATGACAGATGGATTTTAATATTATTAAATGCAAAGTGATAAACACTGGAAATAGAAATGAAAAAGCCAGTTACACAATGAACAATATTCAACCAGTTATTGTCAGTCATGAAAGAGACTTACAAATTAAAACAGAGTAACAAATGATCTTAAGCAAGTCAGCAGGGTAAAGAGGCTGTTAAGAAAGCCAACAAACTAATCGAATTAATTCGTAGAGCATTAGAATATTAATAAGAAAATATCATCCTTACCTTATATAATTTTCTAGTACTCCCACATTTAGAGGATTGTGTTAATTAAGGTCACATTTTTTCAAAAAAGATATTCAGAGACTTGAGAGAGTCTCTGAATATGATATTTTGACATATTTTGACAAATATGATATTTTGATCAAGGAACAAACCATGCGAGGAGCGTTTAGAAGCTCTCAATCTCTTTACCTTAACTAAACGCCGGCAAGCGATTCCAGTCACACGAAGCCTAGATTTCTTCTTTAACAGAGTTGTAGCTCTGTGGAATAAAGTGCCCTCCAGTGTATAAACTGTGATACAATACTGTCCTTTAAAAACTGCGTGAATGAATATCTGTCTCCTAACCCCAAGCAAAGTATGTTCACTCCTGAATAATTAGTTTTTGTTGTATATATAACTTTTTATTTTTCCAGAGCATGGAGGATACAATTGCAGAATGAAATTGATAAATATTGCTGACATAGAATTATTTTCTATTTCAGGTAGATATTGTAGAATAAAGATTTCCTTTCCCTCTTTCCGAGGCTATTTTCGCCACAGCTCTTTAATGCTGCATGGTGGTCCCTCTCACTATTTCCTGCCGGCTTCGGCTGGAGGGTTTGGTGGATGGGGGGGAGCCTTCCTGCTTTTCTAGCCTTGACTTTGACTGACAGTATAGTTTTGTTAATTATAACCTTCCCATTACCAAACAGCTGCGAAAGGACCAACCTGTACATTGCTGGGTGCCTTCCTTTGTAATCTTTTGTACTCAGTCCCTTATTTTTTTGCCTCTTCCTCTCCCATTTCTTCTGTCTTTCCTCCTCCCTTACCTTCACTCCAGTCATCTCCTTCCTTTACCTTCTTCCTCTTCCCTCCCCATGCCTCATTCCTTTCATACCCCTACCTTACGCTCCAGAGTCGCTTCCTTTCCTTGACCTTCCCCTCCCCTCCCATCTCCCCACCCCACTGTCCGACTCTTTCACCCATTCTTTCCATTCCTCTCTCATCTCTCTTCCCTTCCCTGCCTCTTCCCCCTCCACTCCTCCCCATTCATTCATCAGGGACACCATTAAGGTCTGTGGCATCACGTGAAATACTATACACTCTCCATCTTACTCCAACATTCCTCTCCTCCTTCACTGTCTTTATCCCGATCTGCCTGCTTCTCTCTGTCGCCGTCTACCCCTTCCTTCCCCCCCCCCCTTCCTCCCTCTCTTCAACCCAGTTCTCCTGTCTTTCACTTAGTGCCCTAACCATTGTCTCCACCCCCTCCCGTGTGTGTGTGTGTGTGTGTGTGTGTGTGTGTGTGTGTGTGTGTGTGTGTGTGTGTGTGTGTGTGTGTGTGTGTGTGTGTGTGTGTGTGTGTGTGCGCGCATAGCGTAGTTAAAACTGGAAAAAAAGATTTTGAAGAAACTTGCCAGGATGGTTGGAACTGGGTCCCAGATGAGTTAATGTCAGTTTTATGTTAATTGATATTTTCTAAATGGGTGTTTTAGACCCTAGTAATTGTCCCCATCGGTCCTACAATACGAGCACGAGGAAGAGGCGGCGGGCCACTTCCGTGGTTTCATGCTTCATTTAAGAGAGAGAGAGAGAGAGAGAGAGAGAGAGAGAGAAAGGATTGTACATTATAGTCCTATGTCTGTTACTTCACTGATACTACAAACAGACGATTTTATTCATGAGAGTATGGTGGTAGATGTAGTGGTGGTGGTGGTGATGGTGGTAGGTGTGATGGCTGTGATAGGTGTAGTGGCGGGGTAGCTGCGATGATGATGGTGGTGATAGCTGTTTTGGTGGTGGCGGTAGCTGTGATTATGGTGGTGGTGATGGTAGAAGCTGTGATGATGATGGAGGTGCTGGTTGCCGTGGTTGTGGTGGTGGTAGTAACAGTGGTGATGGTAGCTGTGATGACGATGGGGATGGTGATAGTTGTGGTGGTCGTTGTGGTAATTGTGATGATTATGATGGTGGTGGTTGCTGTGGTGGTATTAATGGCAGTTGTGATGATGATGGTAGTTTTTCATTCGGGCAAGTGATTTGCTGCCCGACTGGGTCACAAAGCACTTGCTCAAAAGTGATGCGTGATTCAAAGACGGCCCTGATTTGGACAAGTGCTAAGTGGTGCGATAGTGCCGCGAGGCTCTCATGAGTGTGTGTGTGTGTGTACACACACACACACACACACACACACACACACACACACATATATATATATATATATATATATATATATATATATATATATATATATATATAGCTACATAGCCTAAGATTTCATCATCCCTTGTATAATTCTAACTTATGATACAGTTTTGTTCATAACTGCATCATCCTTTGTATGATCCTAATGTACAGTATGCTGCATGTTTGTTCACGATTCGCCACGTGGCTTCCATAGTGACCAGGCTTGCGTGTTCTACCTCACTCCCCCCTTCTCCCCCTTATAGTAGAGTAAGTCGTTCTTTCTGTTGTTCAGAGCAGGACTGTCAACTCTTCCTCCCCTATGCCTTCATTTCCGCGTCCTTCTTACAAGTTGAATCAAGCTCTGCCGGCCCCTATATAATGAGCTCAGTCTCTGCATTAGTTGCCACTTAGATCTACTCCTCATTCTGTTCACATCTCTGTCCTCCCCTGTACAGTATATTATTATTTTTGTGAGTGCTCAGGAAGTCTCCAGCCATCTAGTTGCTGTATAATTTGAGTATAAGTGTTATTACCATTTTTCTTGTACTGTATAGCCTAAGGCGTTAATTCGTAAGCCTGTTGGTAAAGTTTTTATGAGTCATATCGGTTCCATACTGTCAGCCAGTATTAGTAATATTTTGTATCTGTAATAATATTATATCTTGCTTTAATTGAGCATTATCAGTGATTTTAGTATTCTCAGTAGAAGTGTTCATGATCTGTTTCTGGTCCGTAACAATATATATATATGTATATATATATATATATATATATATATATATATATATATATATATATATATATATATATATATATGTATATATATATATATATATATATATATATATATATATATATATATATATATATATATATATATATATATATTTATATATATATATACAGTATATATATATATATATATATATATATATATATATATATATATATATATATATATATATATATTTATATATATATATACAGTATATATATATATATATATATATATATATATATATATATATATATATATATATATATATGTATACAGTGGAGTCTTTTTTATCCGAAAACCTTTTAACCGTAATATGCCATTAACCGTAAGTTTTACTAAAACGTTCTCATTTCGATTGACCGCAAAAATCTTAAATCTATCCGAAAATTCATTCACGGCGGGCTTGTTTCGCGCCAGTAGCATTAGTTTACGGTTGCTCTGCTTGTCACTAGAGCGAGCGAGGTTCCCACTCCTGCATCCACCACGTCGGAAGATTTGGATGACGTGGGAGATGATGTGGATGATGTGGAAATGATTGAAAAAGGAAACAGAAAATGTGAAAAAACAATTAGGTTTAAGATTTTATTTCTTCGAATTGCCTTACAGTGAAATACGTAATTGTTTTGGTGAAGGTTAATTTAAGTTTATTTGAGTGAAGACTTACTTAAGTTGACAGCTTTTATTACAGTTACAAACGTGCAGTTACATACGTAGTTACTACAGTGTATTAAGTGTTTTGGTGTTGGCTGAGTGGCTTTTGGGGTGCTGGTGGTGGTGGTGGGCTAGATGTCGCCAGAAATGGGTGATGGGTAGTACAATACTGTTCCCTTGTATCCTACATATTATTACAGTATCATTTATCCGAAAAAATCGATTAAACGAAACTTTGAAAGTCCCATGATTATGGGATAAAAGAGACCATTGTACAGTATATATATATATATATATATATATATATATATATATATATATATATATATATATTTATATATATTTATGTATGTATGTATATGTATATGTCCATAATACAACAGATGTCAATATTGTACCACGTTTTCCCAGAAAAAGTACGAATATTAGCAAAACTGTCTTATCTTGATACATATCCCTGACTTATATGGAAGACTGCCTGCAAATGAACATCCACGCTGACACTGACAGTCTTGCATTATTTCAACATATAAACCATCTTTTACCTTCCCTTTCCTCCTTTCCCAACCCTTCCCTCACCCATTTTCATTTCCCCTTTCCTCTCCCTTGCTGTCTTCATTTTTACCCTTTCCTTGACCTCTCTTCTGCTGTCACTTCCCCTTTCCTTTCTTTCTATCCTAACCCTTCCCTCCTTTACCGCCAATACTCTTCCCTTCTCCCTCCACTCCCTCCCCTTCGCGTCCCTTTTTCCCTTTCCCTCTTTCCTCCGGTTCTTTCCCTCCCTTTCTTCCTATTTCTTACCTTCATCTCGCACCTGCCCCTCCTCTTCCATTCCTTTCCTATTCAACGAACCATCCACTGTCAGGGGCGGCGCTGTTGTAATTTGATGCTCACTGGGGGTCGTATTCTAAGTGGTTTGGGACTTTTGTAACACCTCGTACTTGTTGATTAATTTGACATAATTACCTTTGCATTCTCTTGTATATTGTTTATGCCGCTTAAATATAAGCACAGCTGGCATCAGTAACAAACGAGATTTATAGTGTGCAGAATTAATCGCTAAAGGGAGAGATGCTACGATGCCTTCGATATCAGTTAGAATAATTATATCTTAAGGCTGAACTCGGACGTGTTACCACATACAGTAATTTGCCGTAATGTGTAGATAGGAGTACAAAGTGGACAAAGAACATTCCGTTTTGTGGTCCAGTTGCTGGGCAGTCTGTTTATCGCTGCCACCTATGTTATGGATGCAAGAGAGGGACACTGCATGTGGTGGCGCCAGTATAATTGGCAGCTCTACTGACTGGTTATACAAAAGGTCCTTCATTTCCCTTCCAACCACCCGATAAGAGGACGGTAAACTGCAGGAAGTGGGCTCCTTTGGTTTGCCAGCCTCAGGATGCAACTGCTACTTGTACTACTACATTACTACTACTACTACTACTACTACTGGTGAACTGGTGCCTGAACTTTTGGGTCGGAAAGGCTGTGGTTAACACGCTACTGTTCAAGTTTTAGAGCTGGCCAAAACTTTTTCCTATACTATATCTGATGAATGATTTCTTGTACTATGCTATACTGTACTATACTATACTATGCTGTACTGTATTATACTATACTTGCTGTTTCCAGACGATTATATTCACAACTACTTGTCCTACTATTACTGCTACTGCTACTACTACTTCTTCTGCTGCTGCTGCTGTCAACTAAGTTATGTCAGTCGGTGAGAGACGCCACGCACAGACCATGACCAAATGAAACGAAGTGTTCATTTACAGTGCCATAATCTGGGCCACCCCATAGAATGATGTGCGCCACAGTATTGGTCGTATTATGGATGGCATTCTAAGAGTTCTCGGGGATTTCGTTACACCTCTTCCTTAGCGATTTATGTTACACATTTCACTTCAATATCCTCTTGTAACTAATGCAAACTGTATTGACATGAAAACCGCTTAGATAACACTTGTGAGAATGTAAAGGCGCAATATTCAGTGTCATCGCTTAGGAAGAGGTAGCCTTCTGTCATCAAGATTTCAGCCGTTTTAATGTCATAGGAGAATTTGTAGCACTTTTTCTTTAGCGATTTAGCTTGCATATTGCTTTAGAATTTCCTTTTTATGTTACATTTTTCTAGGATCAATGCAATTTACATCAGCAGCATAGAAGAGAAGAGAGGGGTTAAGGTGTAAAAAGTAATCGCAAAGGAAAAGGCGCCACGAAGCATCTTGTCACTTTATATTCGAGTCCTTTCTCAACTACCGTATTTTTGGTTCCTTGGAAGGTTCCGCAACATTTCTTCCTTAGCTATTTATTGTGAATATTACATACTGTAATCTTATCTATTTACATACTGACAGGGCAAACGTGTTGATAATTACGGACAACGTATAGCAGAATGTTAAGGTGCGATATGCAACGTACAGCAGTACACGTGCAACAGTTACATTTTTTTTAATGAATGGAGGACGCCTGTAATCTCATTCATGTAATTTTTAAAATACAATTTGTATTTATTTCCTCTCTTCATCCTCTGGAAAAAAAAAAAAAAATCGCTAGAGCAGAGGTGTTATAAAAGACCTCAACCTTTCTTCTGTTATTGAGTGTAACTTTGAGTAATTATCCTTCCACTCCATATACTCCTACTGCCGTCCACAATGCCTGCCGATCTGTTCCGTCATATGTCTTCTCCAGATCCATAAATGCTATTATGCCTATTGTTACCTTCCTCTCATTACAGATATTCTCTTTTCACACTTCTTTTCCAGCACCCCTCTTCAGTTTATCTTCTACTTATCCCAAATACTGTATTTTTCTCTTTTCCTTTCTCTTTGCTCATCCTTTTTGTTGACTTCCTGTCATCACAACTATTCTTTTACACACAGTTCCTCTTCCGTCGTCCATCTTCTTGCTACAAACACTCCCTTACACACTGTTCCTCTTCCTTCGTCCCTCTTCTCGTCACAAACATTCTCTCTCACACTGTCCCTCTTCCCTCCCCCCTTCTCTCACCGCAAACACTCTTTCACTCAGTTCCTCTTTCCTCGCCCGTCCTCTCACCACAAACACTCTTTCACAGTGTTCCTCTTCCCTCGCCGCTTCTTTCATCACACTCTCACACTGATCCTCTTTCCTAGTCCCTCCTCTCATCACAAATACTTTCTTTCACTGTTCCTCTTTCCTCTTCCTACCTCATCACAAGCTCTTTCACACCGTCCCTCTTCCCTCCTCTCATCACAAACATTCTCTTTCACTGTTCCACTTTCCTCTTTCCTCCTCTTATCACAAACACTCTTTCACGCAATTCTTCTTTTCTCTCTCCTCCTCTCATCACAAACACTCTTTTTAGCACTGTTCTGTTCCCTCGACCCTTCTCTCATCACAAACACTCTTTTACGCTGTTCCTTCTCCAGTCGCTCCTCCTCTCATCGCAAAGTCTTTCACACTGCTCCATTTCCATCGCTCCTCCTTGCCTTGATCTCATCGTAAGCTCTCTCTTCCACACTCTTTCCTTTCGTTTGTTAACTTCCTCACATGACAGACATTCTCTTTCACACTGTTCCTCTTCTCTTTCCTCTTCTCTCTGTCAGTTTCCTCTCATTCTACTCTATTTCACACTCTGCCTCTTCCGTAGCCCCTCCTATCTTCAAACACTCCCTTTCACGCATTTCCTCAGCCCTCGTCCCTCCTCTTTGTTATATTTCTCTCATTACATTTTTTTTTAACGTTTTTCCTCTTCCTTCGTCATTCTTCTTTGTTAATATCCACTCATTTCACATATTCTATTTCACGCTTTGCTTCTTCACCCGCTCCTTCTCTCTGTTAGCTTCCTTTCATCACAAACTCTCTCTCTTTCACACTTTTCCTCTTCCCTCGCCCATCCTCTTATCTTTCATCACGTGATCTGATATTGTTCCTCTTCCCTCGCCATTCCTCTTGAGCCATTCAGCCCAGTGACTTTCTTTTTTAATTGTTCCAGCCGACATCAGACTGATTTATTCAGCTTGGTAAAACCCCCATGTAATGAAAAAGTTAAAAACTAAACCTACAGTCTTTTTAACCTATATTTTCCTTTTAATTTGTTTTATTGTCACCAGCTGATGATTATATTTAACCTAAGGAGGACATATATTAGTGAAAAAGGGTTAATCAGGCCCAAACATAACCCCCTCAAGCTGAAAGTAGCTACCAAACCAAACATAATCGTCGAGGACTACAGTCGGACCGCTTAAGTCAATAGGAAGTATCTTACCTTAGTCATGCAAGTTGTGTCCATAATGAAAGTCGTAAATACCATACAAGAGAATATTATTGTTTCTGTTGTGGTCCCAGAATCATCTTAATCGTGAACCCGGTGGACTGTAGGCATAAGCTGCACTCCTCATCCAGTCTACCATCCTGCATTAGGGGGACAGGGAAGGAGATGAAGGACTTTTGTATAACAGATAGCTGACTCGACCGGTAACATCAGTGCCACCACATGAAGTCCTCCCTCTCCAGCACCGCAAGTAGTAATCCCTTCAGTTAGAGAACGTCGTTTGTATTTCATCCATCAGTGATCTTTAGGAGCTTTTAGTCAAAGAAATTTCTTGAAAAATATATCTTATTATTATTCCCTGCCATTACTAGGTAGAGCGATAATGGTTTTGCTCGCCTCTGTGTGTGTGTGTGTGTGTGTGTGTGTGTGTGTGTGTGTGTGTGTGTGTGTGTGTGTGTGTGTGTGTGTTCCCACTATATCTCATGAACAGCTTGAGCTATCAACATGAAACCTTCACGATTTCAAGGTATGGCCAAAATCTTGGCCGAGTTCGAAATGGGCACTCGAGATCAAGGTCAATGACACTAAAATGGCGGCCACAGGTTTACTAGTTTTTATCGTCCGTCTTTAGCACCATAATATCTCATGAACGGCTTGACCTATCAACATGAAACCTTCAGGGTATCAAGATATGACCGAAATCTTGGACTTGCCCAACAGCATAATCTGGCGGGCGATTAGCATTCGGCTCCCGAATGGTTTTCTTTCATTACTGTATGGTCTCCGGATCTTGGTAATACCGACGCAGGTAAAGAATGAGAGAGAGAGAGAGAGAATACTAAAGAGCCATGAACAGAATTAAGCTGGCACGAAGGAGGTGCTAAAGAGCCTCATTAACCTACAACAACACGAACTGGAAATAGTAAATCGCTATAAGAAGAAGAGTTACATAGTTTCAAGCTCACTAGACAACTGCCTTTGCCTCTCTCTCTCTCTCTCTCTCTCTCTCTCTCTCTCTCTCTCTCTCTCTCTCAGCTCATCAGTTCTCTCCCCCTCTCCAATTCCCTTCTCTTCCCTCACTCTTGTTTCACATTTTTCCCCTCCATCACTCTCCTGTCTCTCTCTACCTCCCTCTCTCCCCTACCTCAGCCACCTATGCTTCTTCATTTTTCTGTGTTTTGCCCTCCCTGATTTTCTATATTTTTTCTTGTTTTCCCTCTTAATTCTTTCTTCTTCCTCAGTTTACATTTTTTCTTTCTCTCCCCCCTTTCCTCTCTCTCTCTCTCTCTCTCTCTCTCTCTCTCTCTCTCTCTCTCTCTCTCTCTCTCTCTCTCTCTCTCTCACTTCCTTCTCTTTTATTGTTCATCTTCAGTTTCTCTTTTATTGTTCATCCTCAGGTTTCTGTCATAATACCAAAAAAGTCAAAGTGATAAAAACAAGTACGATGCTCTCCGACGTAAAAACAAAAAATTTATTAAACGCAATAGGAGAAACCTCGAGGCACATAATGTCAGTATCAGCAAATCAAATAAAAAATTTTTTAAGTTACGTAAGAAGCAAAAAGGTAACAACTCCATCAATCAGACCCTTAATAACAGATAACGGAGAGCTCACCGGTGAAGCTAAGATGGCGAAAATTCTTAATACTTTCTTTGCATTGGTAATTACAGTAGAAAATATACATACAATTACTGCAATTTCCCCAGTTCCTACAGAAGAGGGCAACATAATCAGTTATATTTCAGTTATTGATCGCGATGTACTGCTAGCAATTAGCAACTCAAAAGAGAAAAAAACACTGTGATCAGACAGAATATCTCCAGGCGTATTAAAAGAACTACAAAACGAAATTTCAAAGCCTTTGTCTGAACTTTTTAACTTATTGCTAAAGAGCAGTTAGGTGCCAAGCGAAGAGATGCTTGCAAACGTAACCCCGATATTCAAACAGGGCAACAGAGCACGGCCAGAAAACTACCGCCCAATTAGTTTAACATCAGTGGTTTGCAAATTGCTTGAAACTATTATCAAGGACAAATTTGTGAAACACCTAGGAAAAAAACAATCTCATCAAAGATTCGCAACATGGTTGTCGAAATAATCACTCTTGCCTCACGAATCTGTTGGACTTTTCCAACGACATACTGAACATGCAGGATGACACTAAATCTGTTGACGTTGTCTACCTCGATTTTCAAAAGGCTTTTGACAAAGTTCCACACAAAAGACTACTTCAGAAGCTAAAGGCACATGGGTTCAGTGGCAGTGTGCTTGGGTGGGTCGAAGTTTGGCGCACCGGATGAAAGCAAAGAGTAGTAAGAAACAGAAAAGAGTCAGACTTGATAAACGTTACAAGTGGAGTGCCACAGGGTTTAGTGTTAGGTCCTATTCTTTTTTCAGTATCAATCAATCAATCAATCAATCAATCATTTCCTTTGGCACCCCACGGGATGCATAGGGCCTTGATGAACTCTCTCCACCAATATTTGTCTCTTGTCATCTCCTTCAGGTCCCACCAACACTCCTCTCCTGCTTCTCTTTTCATTGTCCTCGACCAGATTTCCCTCGGCCTACCTCTGCCTCTTCTCCCTCTAGCAGTCCACTCTGGCACATCCTGTATTAAACTGTTTTCTTTTCTATATATGTGCACCAGCCACTTCCAGCGAGACAGTCACACATATTCATCAACTGGTTCCACTCTCGTAATATCCCTAACGCTTTCATTTGTAACTCTTCTTGCCACTTTACCGCAAGAATCCTTCTCAGTATTTTATTCTCAAATCCTAATACTTTCTGATCGGTTGCAATTGTACTGTACCATGACTCATGCCCATAAATTAAAATTTGTCTAACCATGGACTTGTAAATTTTTTTATTTAGTATGTACCGAAAGCATATTATTATTCCAAACAGATTTCAACAATCCAACAGCTCTCCAAGCCAGTCTAATCCTCGCCTCAATTTCATTGTTTATTGATCCATTAGATGGTACAATCGTTCCAGATATTTCAAATTTTCTACATTCTTCACCACATTTTTCCCAATTACACAATCGATTTGGTTCTCCACGTTCATATTAATATTTTCAGTCTTTCCACAATTTATTACCAATCCCACTTTTTCTCCTTCCTCCACCAGACAATGAAGCACCCTCTGCATCTCGTAAATACTTCCACAAATCAGTACAATATCATCAGCACAGTCCAAATCCATCAGCCTCTTATTTTTTTTCCAGTTAATTCCTGCACCTGTTCTCCTTACAACCTTTCTCATAACATAATCCGTAACCAAAACAAACAGCAATGGCGAAAGAACTCCTCCTTGAATCACTCCTGACCTAACTTAAAATGGATCACTCAAAGAACCACCCACCATTACCTTACAAAAAGTACCTTCATGCAGGTTTCTAATAATATTTACAAACTTTTCTGGTATACCATAGAATCCAATAATTTTGAAATTAGCTCCAAGTGAAACACTATCAAACGCCTTTTCAAAATCCACAAAACACATACTAAGTGGCATTTTCATCCCATTAGGTTGTTGCATTAGATGCCTTACAATAAAAATCTGATCATTACAACCTCGACCCTTTCTAATCCCGCTTGTTCTTTTAAAATTTTATATTAATTACTGGCTCTATTCTGTTCAACAAGATTTTGGAAAAGACTTTTGCAACAACAGGTGTTAAAGTTATCCTCCTCCAATTCCCACACACACTTAAATCTGCCTTTTTTGGTGTTTTCATAATCATTCCATTTTTCCACTCTTCTGGAATTCTACCATTATCCCAAGCCACATTAAAAAGTTTCAAAAGCACATTCATCAACTCATCATTTTCCACCTTAAGCATTTCAGGAAATATTCCATCCCCTCCTGAGCCTTAAAATTCTTTAACTCCTTTATAGATTTTGCTACCTCTTCCAAGGTTACATCCCCTGTTTCTATCTGCAAATCTCGCTCGGCTGGCAAAATGTCCTCATCAGCTGCGATTGGTCTATTTAGAACAGATTCAAAATACACTTTCCACCTTCCTTTTATATCCAAATCTTTAGTCAACAAGTTGCCATTTCTATCTCATACAGGCATTTCCTTCCTTCTCTTTTCAGTCCCATTTAACTCCATTATGGCCTGATACGCTGCTTTTGTGCTCTGACCGTGATTATTACTTATTTTAATTTCTGTCTCTGTTGCCTTTTCATCATATAGCCTCCTGTTATCACGCCTAACGAGTCTTTTTACTTCAGAATGTAAACTCCAGTACTTTGCTCTAAGTACTTCAACTACCTGGCCATCAATATGTTGTACTTCACTACTTAACTTCACCTATTTCCTTTTCTGAATTGCACTCCATGTTTCATCTGACATCCACTTTTTCCTTCTTGCTTTTCCCTTTTTCTTTATAGTAACCTTAGCACTCTCATGCAAAACCTCTTTTACCTCTCTCTACATTCGATTAATATCATTGTCTTCAGATTCCATCAAACTCTGCAGGACTAGAAACCTGTTCCTGCATTCCCACCGACACTATTCCTTCGTGTTCTCATCATTTCTCACCTCATCAAAATCATAATTATTACCCCCTGTACAATTACCATTAACGTTTCTCTTAAGTTTTATTTTAATCTTTGACACAACAAGTTGATGATCACTACCTATGTCTGCCCCCCTCCTTACGTAAACTTCTTGCAAATAACTCCTATGCCTTCTGCTAATTTCAATGTAGTCCATCTTGTTACAATCTTTACCACTTGGTGAAATCCAAGTCGTTTTACGTATCTTTCTATGCTCGAGGTCATTTGCCAAACAAAAGTTCCAAATCGCACCACATTTTCATTTCTTATACCAACACCCTCCTTACCCATTCAGTCTTCAAAGCCATCCCTACTACTGCCAACAATCATATTAAAATCACCAATGCAGTATACATAAATGATATTGATGAACGATTATGTAAGATTTCAAAATTTGCTGAAGACACTAAAATAGGTAACAGAGCAGATATAGCATCGCAGAGGCATGCAATTCAGAGAGATCTTGATCAACCGTTTAACTGGGCCCAAACATGGCAAATGGATTTCAGTTTTTACAAATGACGTCCTCATGGGGCAGTGTAGGATTGGATGATGGATACTAAATGGATACTAAATGCTCTCAACTCTCCAACTCGAATTCTTCCCGCTCCTTCTGGCACCTTGCCAAAAATCTTTCTAACAACTTTACCTCATCATCCTTCCCTCCTCTTTTCTACTCTGATGGTTCTGTAGCTATTTCTTCTACTGATAAAGCAGATCTCTTCGCACAGACTTTCTCCTCCAATTCCACCTTAGACGATTCCGGTGCTGTTCCTCCATCACTTCCCCCCTCTGACTTCCTCATGGCTGACATTAAAATTTCTTCAGTTGATGTATTTTCTGCCATTACTGGCCTCAGTACTAACAAGGCATATGGGCCTGATGGGGTCCCTCCTGTTGTTCTCAAAAACTGTGCTTCTGTGCTTACACCCTGCCTAGGCAAACTATTTCGCCTTTGTCTGTCAACTTGTACCTTTCCTTCTTGCTGGAAGTTTGCTCTCATTCAGCCAGTCCCAAAGAAGGGTGACCACTCCCAACCCTCCAACTATCGTCCAATTGCTTTAACGTCCTGTATTTCAAAAGTTTTCGAGTCAATTCTTAATAGAAAAATTTTAAGGCATCTTTCCTATCACAACCTTCTTTCCGATCGTCAGTATGGGTTCCGTCAGGGACGCTCCACTGGCGATCTTCTCACCTACCTTTCAGACTCCTGGTCATCCTCCTTTCGGGACTTTGGCGAAAGCTTTGCCATTGCACTTGACATCTCAAAGGCTTTCGATCGAGTCTGGCATAAATCTTTAATTTCCAAACTGCCCTCCTACGGTTTCTATCCTTCTATCTGTGCCTTCATCGCTAGCTTCCTTTCTGGTCGTTCTATAGCTGCTGTCGTAGACGGCCATCGTTCTTCTCCTAGATCTATCAACAGTGGTGTTCCTCAGGGCTCTGTCCTATCACCAACTCTCTTCCTTTTATTCATCAATGATCTTCTAAGCTGTACATCTAACCCTATCCACTCATACGCTGATGACTCCACCCTTCACCTTTCCATTCGGTTCCCGCAACGCCCATCTCAACAGTTACTTCAAGAAACAAGGGATGAGGCTATGGCACACCTAATGTCTGACTTGGCTCATATCTCTGACTGGGGTAAAAATAATATGGTTGTCTTTAATGCATCTAAGACTCAGTTCTTACACCTATCAACCTGACAAAATCTTCCACAGGTATACCCACTAATGTTTAATAATATTCAGATTAATCCTGCATCATCCTTGAACATGCTTGGGGTTTCATTTACTCGGGACTTATCTTGGAAAGATCATATTACATCTCTTGTAAAATCTGCTTCCAAGAGATTGGGTGTGCTAAGCCGACTCCGCTCTTTCTTTACCCCTGCACAATTGTTGACTCTATACAGGGGTTTTATCCGCCCCTGTGTGGAGTACAAATCTCATGTGTGGGGAGGCTCCCCACATACAGCTCTTCTCAATAGGGTGGAGTCAAAGGCTTTTCGTCTCATTAACTCTCCTCCTCTTACTGACTCACTTCAACCTCTGTCTCTTCGTCGCACTGTTGCATCTTTATCTCTTTTCTATCGCTACTTTAATGGTCACTGCTCCTCTGAACTGTCTGCTTGCATTCCTCCACCTCTACGACGGGCGCGTAGCACCCGTCTGGCAGCAAACTCTCATCCCTTTTCTGTCCAACTCTCTAATGCAAGAGTTAACCGTTACTCCCAGTCTTTCATTTATGCAACAGGTCAGCTCTGGAACTGTCTCCCTCTGTCTGTATTTCCTTCTGCCTATGATCTCCAGTCTTTCAAACGTAGTGTGTCCAGGCATCTCAAAATGATCGGATCTTGAATTTGGCTCTCTATTGTATTTTGTTTTTCTCTTGGAGGGAACTGTTACTGCGGGCTCATGCCTTTGGTTCCTTCTTCCTCGCATTAAAAAAAAAAAAAAAAAAAAAAAAAAAAAATGGATGGACAAGTGAAAAGTTCTAAACATTGGCAGTAAAAATGTAAGAGCTAATAATAACATGAATAATGTCCAACTTGATAAGGCAAACCATGAAAAAGACATAGAAGTTATAATAACAAAATAATCTGAAACCAACCAAACAATGTACAGAAGCTGTAAAGAAAGCCAGTAAATTGACAGGATTCATAGGTAGAGCACTCGAGTATAAATCCGATAATATCATCCACACTTTGTATAATTCCTTAGTACGCCCGCACTTAGAGTATTGCGTTCAAAATTGGTCACCATATTATAAAATGATACAGAGAAACTTGAGAGAGTACAGCTAAGAGTAACCAAGATTATACTTAGACTGAGAAATAAACCATGCGAGGGACGTTTAGAAGCCCCGAATCTTTTTTACCTTATCTAAATGCAGATTATGAGGTGATTTATTTCAAATATTCAAAATATTCAAAGGACACGATAATATGGCCACTAATAAATATTTCACAGTTGATATCTCAAACTACATTAGAAGTAGTGGTCATAAAATTATTGGTAAATAATTTCAATCACATGAAGCTAAGCATTTTTTCTTTACTAGAGTTGTAAATATATGGAACAAATTGCCCACAAATGTAGTAAACTGTGATACAGCACTAACCTTAAAAAATCGTTTGGATAAGTATGTGTTATCTGACCCCGTGCTAAGTGTGTTCACTCCTGTACAACACATTTCTGAGGAGAAATGGTTACAAAATTATGGGAAATCATTTCCAGTCTCATGAAGAAAAATACTTCTTCTTCATTAGAGTCGTAAATATATGGAACAGACTTACTTTTACCAGCTATGCGAAAGTTCACTTCCCTCCTGTCTACAAGACACCTCGTAAACTTAACATACCCGTACATAGCGTTGCGGCACGTCAATATATATTATCAAATTGTTAATTGCAAATTAAGTAGTATAAGCACAGACTAGGATCTGCACAGATAGCCTTGAGTTAATGGTCACTACTCTTACTTTCGACTTGTGATGGGCTGTGAATTGCTGAGGGTCCTTCTTAGTTAAGTCACCACTATCGGGATTTTATTAACGTACTAGGGGCCACTGCTTCAGGAGGTAGCTTGTGTACTTGTCCTATGTGGGATAGTTCCTTGTCTCAGTGGAGTGAATGGAACTGGGGCCTAATTGACCGCTGCCTAATTTAAAAGTGCCAAGCAAGGCTACTGCCCCACCCCTGAACATCCACACTGTGCAATTCCACACTGTGTTTACAGACTCCCCATTAACTCAACGTACCTGTATATATTGTCATACCTTAGTTATTTAGTTTATTGCTCATTTCACTTTACTACATTCTCTTTCAGGTTATTCACATTGGTAGCAGATAAAGTATTAGAGGGTGTAGCTTTTCCCTTTCAGTCTTTCCTATGAAATCTCCATGTCAGTTTTTCCATGCTGCATGGTGGTCCTTCTCACTTTTTCCTGTCAGTTTTAACTGGAGGGTTTCGAGGCGGGGGTGCCTTCTTGCTTTACTATCCTTATCCTTCAGCATGTTGAATTAGACCTTGCAATCATAGTCTACCTGCATCAGCCTCGAAAGGATCATGAGTTCTGTTGCTGTTTGCTTTCCATTGTATATACCTTTGTATATTTCCTCATTTCTCTTCTACTTCTTGCCTCAGGCTCTGAAACGTGAAAACAGTTAACTGTACGCCCCTTTGCAATCCACCATCCTTCTTTAGAGAGGTGGGGAAGTAGCTGAGTAATGTTTGTATAACTAGGCAAAAGAGCCGCCTGCTTATATCGAAGCCAACACATCTCCTGTATCCCTGTGTTCTTTATTTCTTTTTAATAACTGTAACTCTCACCTTCTATAAGTCACGTTCCTTTCACCTCATCGTATCCTTATTTTCTTATTTCTCTTTATCTACTCCATGTTCTCTTTTTTTTTTTTTTTTTTTTTTTTTCACTTAAAATCTTACTCGTTTTTCAATGTACGTCTGGCGATTTTTCTTTGTTTCCTCTAATTTATATTGTTGAGTTATAACATAGATACAATTTTAGGTCGAAAACTGTTTTTTTTTTCTTTTCCATTGCTCTCTGGACTCACCCCATCCTTGGATGGCTAAGAGGGCAAGATGATGATGATATTGATGGTAATGATGAAAACCTTACATAGTATTCGGAAAAGCTGATTGGCCTCCAAATATAGCATCACTGAGTTTCGAATGTCGCTGTTGGCCGTCACGTCATTTATGATAGCGGTGGTTGTATTTTGGAAACCCAGGCTCATCTGAACGTGAATGCGGTGGAATACAAGCTGAAGTTGCTCCTTTCCTGCAAACCACCATCCTCCTTTACGGGGATAGGAGGGAGCTGAGGGACATAAGGCATGGCCGGGCATTCGATTCACCGGGTTTTATCAGCGATGGTGTACAAAAGTACAAAGGAGTACAAAGGAATGCAAACAGCAACAAACCTATTGGTCCTTTTAAAGCCGTATTTTACGGGATAGGTTATAACTAACGTAACTATTATATCTGTCAAAAATAAGGATAGGAAATCAGGAAAGCTACCCCCCCCCCTCCAGCCACCCACGAAACCCTCCATTCAAAGCCGGCAGGAAATAGTCAGAAGGAACACCATGCAGCACAGCAATGCTGTCATGGAAACTTCAAAGGAAGCGATGAAAGGATATAATATTATATATTTTTTAACCTGCAAGGGAAACATATCTAATCAACTTAATGAACGTGTTGTTTTATGGTTACTGATACGATGCCAATGTTTTGGAAAGTAGGACATATTCATTCATAAATCTAGGGGGTACCAGGGAATATGCTTAGTTGAGGGATTGGAAAACAAGTACATATCCGGTCCGTTATTAAATGTTAGTACCGTATCATAGTTAACAACTTGAGAAACCAACTCTTTCCATATATTTCAGATATTTACAGTTAAGTTAAAGAAGAAATGTTTAGCGAAACGCTTGCCAATGACTGTATGTCTCTTGCCTCCGTAGCAGCATAATTCGACCGATCTACTGTAGAGTATATTTCAACGGCCACAATACCACATCCTATGAAGATTTTCTTCACCTGAATAATATCTCGCCCGAAGTATGCACTTAGTTAGGGTAAACAGATTCTATTCTATTCTATCTATTGCCAGACGCCTCATTCCCGTTTGGGGTGGCCACAAACAAATCGCCTCCAAGTCACCCTGTCCCCCGCCATTTCACTCCCCTGCTCCCAACTCACACACCCCTCTCTCAGATTCCATTGCTCTAATAATTCCTTGTATAGGTTATTTCTCAGTTTTGGTATCACTCTTGTCTCCGTTCGATGTACTCTCTCAAGTGTCTCTATATGTTTTTCATAATAAGGTGACTAGAACTGGACACAGTACTCCAAGTGCCGGCGCACTAAGGAATTATACAGGGTGAGGATGATAGCTACCAGTTTATATTCCAATGCTCTACCTATGAATCCAATTAATTAAACGATTTTTTAAAACTGCTTCTATACTGTACAGTGTTGGTTTAGTTTCTCTTTCCAGCACCCGTCGCTTCACTCTTATACACTCTTATACACTGGAGCTGGACACAGACACCCTCACGTGTTGGCATGTGTATGAACGGGCAATGAATCTGACTATATTTTACTCATCTCTCAACTCCGTCCTGTGCCCCCACAAGGACATCGGTGGATTGCAGAAGAGGGATAGTTTCGGCCAGCAGTCTTCTGGGTTCACGTTCATATGGGCCACGGGCCACATTAACAACTCACATTCTCTCGATATCTGTCTTTCTTGTTTTTCTAACCCCCCCCCTTTCACCTTTATTCATTCATTATCTTGTTATCCATCACTTTGTCTTTACTCGTTGCAATTCTTACACGTTCCCTCCCTCACGCACTAAAAGACGTTATCGTACTCTCACACACTCGTTTATGTTTTTACACTCTCATTATCCGATGATCACCTTCCCTTGCTACGCTTTTTTCATACTTCCCCTCTCCCATCTCAACTTTCTCTCTCTCTCTCTCTCTCTCTCTCTCTTTCTCTCTCTCTCTCTTACATGCTCCCTCCCTCCGATCATCTCACGTTTTCTCACTTACTCTCAGGCCCCTTTCACCAAAGCGCTCTCTCTCTCTCTCTCTCTCTCTCTCTCTCTCTCTCTCTAAGCCTAAAGGGGGGTGATGGATGATCTGCATAAGGGAACGATTAAGTTAGTTCACGGTTGTCATGGCAAGGGAGAGAGAGAGAGAGAGAGAGAGAGAGAGAGAGAGAGAGAGAGAGAGAGAGAGAGACAGACAGACAGACAGATAGTGAAAGAACGAACGAACTTAAACCGATGAAAGAAGTATGGAGAGAGAAAAGCATAGAAATTTAGGAGACAGAAATAGTGAAGGAGTGAAGGAAAAGGAATCAGACAGGTAGGTAAGAGTGGAGCGGAGTAAGAAAATGGGTGAACGAGGGGGACAGGGGAGACAGTACAGTAAAAGTGACCAGAGAAAAGAAGGACGGAACTAATGTGTACAAAATTGGATTGAGGGAAAAATATGAGACATGAAGAGAAATAAGTGAAGGTATGAGATGACATATTCGTCCATCGGTAACCCTTATCTTGTAGCTCAGTGGTAATATAACTCAATCCTACGACACTGCACCCTATCTACAGTACTAATTTCTTCCATAGTTTTTGTGATCTTGTCTTGCCATAGTTCTGTATTTAAGATTGAGAGGTGACACTTCTAGTCCAGGTTTAGGTAGACAGAGTATATACACCTCTTCCTATCGTTCCTACAAAATTATGTTCATGCATTATAGTCCATCAAAGCGATGTATGTCCTTAGTTAGACGACTTTATCTGGGGTGGGGGAGAACCATCTGCATTACTGATGTCTCCAAAGGACACTTTTTTATTTAATTCTCTCAATCATGGCGATCTTGATCAGTTTATAATATGCTTTTCAAACTGGAATGATCAAATGCAGCCTCTACTAATTCTTACTTCTTACTTCACTTGTTCCTCTTTCTTCCTAATTTTCTCCTCCTCCTCCTTCCTCGTATCTCTTCTGCTCCCTCCCCCCCCCCCTCTCTTTCTTTCCCCTCCCATTCTCCTTGGTCACGTTCTGAACTGAGGGGAGCGATCTCTTCCATTTCTCTCTCTCTCTCTCTCTCTCTCTCTCTCTCTCTCTCTCTCTCTCTCTCTCTCTCTCACACACACACACACACACACACACACATTCCCTCCTGCAAACATGTCCCTCTTCTAACACAACCCCCGCCCCCCACGCTCCTCCACTAATGTAAGAGCTCTCAGACTCATCCATCCCTCACACTAGCCTTCCTCTTACACACTTCCTCCCTGGCACACACACACACACACACACACACACACACACACACACACACACACACACACACACACACACACACACACACACACACACACACTCCGTCTCTCAAAATCTACCTTTTAAGAAAACCATTTCTTTCGCACACATCCTCACACACCCTCTCTCTCATACATTTTTCTTAACAACAGAACAGTGGAAGGAAAAACAAATGAATAAAACAAAATAATCCATACACCAGATGACTGGCGTTCTCCATTCATAAAATATCTAACAGTTGGACTTGAACAGCTGTAGGTTGAAGTCTGGGGGGATACAACTCCGGGGATGCTAGTTCCAGAGAGATACAATGCGGGGAATAAAAGAGATCTGATAGGCAGAAGCTTTGCAATATGGCTGTGTGACACTCCAGTCATGAGCGCTACAAGATGCCCGTGTAGCACAAGGGAAGGCATGGAGAAATGGGACAATGAACGCAACCTCGTCTGAGCATTTGCCATAAATGTATCTGTAAAATAATGCAAGGGAGGCAACATTCCTTCTTACTTGTAGGGGAGGTAGTTTATTTATAATAGCAGGGTTATTAGTAATTCCAACAGCTTTGTTCTGAATTTTGTTTAGTTGTTTTAATGGAACCTATCCACATCCATTCCACAAGGGTGAGCAATATTCAAGCTGAGATCGCACATGACTCTTATAAATCATAGTTAACTTTTTATCAGTGACGAAGTCACGGACTCTGTACAATAATCCAAGTTTCTTTGAGGCGGTTTTACCAAGTGTTCCATCATGAGAGGTCCAGCTGAGGGAATTGTTAAGTGAAACTTTTGGAGATGAAAATATTAGTAGCATTCAAGGTAGTATAAGGATCTGGCAATATCTGTCTATTGGTAAACTGCATACATTTAGTTTTACTAGCATTAAAGGAAACATTATTTTGTCCCTCTTCATTGATCTTAGATAAGTCCCGATATACGGAGGTGGCTGTACTGAGTTGAGAGTTAGAGATATTAAAATTTGTAAATGGACAGTTGAGTGTGAATGAGCTGTGAATTGTTGAGTCATCTGCATATGAATGGATGGGATTGTGGGTGACAGATAAGAGATCATTAATATGAACTAGAAATAGGGTTGGCGCCAGAACAGATCCTTTTGGCTCGCCGGTGCTGATTGAATGGAAATTGAAATATATATCATCTACATTTACTCATATATTTCTTTTGCTGAGATATGAGGAAAGCAGAGGAACAAAAGACGTTAGTCCATAGCAAGGAAGTTTGGACAGCAGGGAACGGTGCCACACTCTGTCGAAAGCTTTAGAAATATCAATGGCTACTGCATGAATTTCTCCTTGTTGGTCCGTTGATTGATGGATGGTATGAGTCAGCAGGTATGTCAATGGTGGATCTTTCGTGGCGAAAACCATATTGTCAGTAATTAAGTTGTTGGATTCAAGGTGTTTAGCTATGTGCACATTAATCACAATTTCAAATACTTTACCAAGAGAAGATGTGAGAGCTATTGGTCTGTAACCAGAGGGGTCAGAGGAACTTCCCTTCTTTGGAATTGGGTTGATATCAGCTTTCCATGAATTAAGGAATGAAAAAGTATGTATGCATAGTCTGAATAATTTAGCTAGAACTAAGGGAAGTTCTGGGAAACATTTTTTAGAAACAATTGGCGGAATTCCATTTAGCCCTGGAGCTTTGTTGGTTGTTAAATTGTCTAGGATGGATTTTACATATCTATTCTGTATATTAAGTGGAACAATTACGGGAGAGTCAACTTCTAGTTCTTGGACGTTCTGGCTGACTTCCTCTGGCAAATGTATTGGCAAAGATATTTGCTTTCCCATAAGGATCATTCGTAATGTTGTCATCTGAAAATTTTAGTGTGGGAATGGATGTTGACTTGTTAAAGTTATTATTGAAAGAATTGAGAGTTAACCAGAAAATTCTGTTGTCATTAGGGTTGTTAGATAGCATTGATGTTTGATTTTGAAGAAACTTTGATTTCGCTAGTTTTATTACAGCTTATGCATGGTTTCTAGCAATTTTAGACTGACAGAGTTATTCAGATTTTATTTTACTTTAAGTAAGAGTTATTTGCTATTGACTTTTGGGCCGTTGCTCTGGCACAGTTGCTATCAAACCATTTTGGAGAGTTTGATCTTTTAGTGAACTGTTGACTTGGTATGAACAATATCATACAGCTAGTTTAAAGTCATTGATGTGTGACTGGGTATAATTGACATGACTATAGAAGAAAGACTGCCATGGAATATTACGAAGATAATTTCTAAATCCATCCCAGTTTGCCCTATCAAAGTGCCATCGGGTCACCCTGACAGGTTCATAACGGGGAGATTTGGGGAGCTGACCAATGAGACTTTGATGAGTGTGTGGTCAGAGGATCCAAGTGGTGACAGTACTTCTTTCCTGTATTGCGCTGGATTATTTGTCAGGATCAGATCCAAAAGATGGGCATTATGGTCAGGATTATCTGGTATTCTGGCTGGTTGCTTTACCAACTGCGTGAGATTAAACGATTCAGCAAACAGCTCGCACTCTAGACCAGCATCGTCAATTCTGGCAGTATGCGATAACCATTCAACATTTTTTTTTTTTTACGTGTCCGACTCTGGGCAAAGGCTTCAGCGCCTATTTCTCGGGGGCAATGACCTATCCCAAGGCCCATTAGCCCTCCTACACCTCCACATGTCACCACTTGGGCGCTAACACCCACCATCCATATTGAATACATGCTAGGGCTCTCACACACAGGATTGGTGTATTGGTTTTAACGGGGGTATTTTTACATGTCGGCGGGTAATCTGGTAGATCAGGAAAGTCTTCTTTTAGGAAATTCAAATCCTTTAAACTGTTCCCTGCCCCAGTCGGGATTCGATCCTGGGTCCTTTAGGACCGCAGGCCGCCTCTCTACCGATTCAATCACCCAAAATGGTAATTTCGGTGCCAAGGGCAAGGTTAAGGTTACTCAACTGTGTGGATATGGAGTCAAATACCCTGTCTCACATACTAAACCTTACTCTCACACACACCCTCACCTTCTCATACACACCCTTCCTCTCACATATACATTCCCTTTCATACTCATATACACATCATCGCTCCCACACATCTCTCGCTCCCCTTCCGTTAAGCACACACCTCTCACTCACCCTCCCTCTCACATATACACACCTTTCTCTCTGTCTGTCTCTCTCTCTCTCTCACACACACACACACACACACACACACACACCTCGCTCACTTCCGTTCCACTCAGCGCCTCTCTGCATAATTCAGGAGGGGAATTACTCTTGTATAGGCTGTCTCCCTATGGCCTCGACCCCACGTATGTAATGAGAAGGAGTGGCTCTTGGGAGAGAGGGATGAGAGGAGTAACGGGTGAAAAGAAAGAGTAGAGAAAGGAAAGGAAAGTGGAGTGAGAAGGCGACGGAGCTACGAGAAAGAGCATAGAAAGTACCGAGAGAGAGAGAGAGAGAGAGAGAGAGAAAGGTAGGTTGAATTTCGGGAGAGAGCAAGGGGGAGGACAATGGGGAATATGGGACTAAGAGGAGGAAGGGGGATAATGGAATGAGTAGAGGGAGAGAGGTGCTAAGAGGGAGAATGTAGGGATGGAGGAGGGCGAGGGAGAAGTGGGAGAGAAGGGCGAGAGAGATGGGAGGAAATCAAACCCTTTCTTTAGTTTTCCTTTTTCTTTTACTTTTTTATCTGTATTTGGAGTAATATAAAACTGCTTAGTTCTGACATATAACATTTTCGAAGGGTGTAGGTGAGAGCTATCAAAACGATTGCCTTACTGCAGCATCGACCATACGAAATCCGACCAGGAAATACGAGTACATTAAATTTGTTCAAAGGAGCGGTGGACTTCCTTGCTATGGCAAGACAGTGTTTCTTCTAAAGAGGTCGATCTGGAAGAGATATGGCAGTTATTTAAAATGAAAATGGAAACCAAAATTCCATTTTGGGAATACGAAGTAGAAATAATAATAATGATGATAAAAATAATCTGTTCATCTTTCTACTGCCTAAAGAGTTAATCCCGTAAGGGATGCCCACAAACAAATCGCCTCCATATCACCCGGGCCCCCACCATTTCACTGCTCTGTTCCCTGCTCACACACCTCCCTCTCAAATTCCCTTCCACTCCATCCCTCCATCTCATCCCTGACTTCCCTCTCCCTCTCCCCTCTCTAAGATACACCCTCCTCGTTAGTCTCTAGCTCTCCATCCTCTCCGCATGTCCAACCCACCCAAGTTGTTTCTCCTAACGCTTCCTATCACATCTACATCCACAGTACAACGCTCCTTCACTTCCTTATTTGTCAGTCTGTCTTTCCATGAAACTCCACATGCTCCTCTCAGATAACTCATTTCCATTGCTCTCACTCTTTCCTACAAAGCCCAAGCTTCACTTCCATGCATTACATTTGGTATCACAAGACTGTCATGCAGTGACTTTTATATTTCCATGTTCACTTCCCTGCTTCTTATCACTGCTTTTAAAGAACCAGCAACCTTTCTTCCTTGTTGAGTCATCTCGAGCACATCACTTTCCAAACTTCCATCCTTATTCATCATACTACAGAAGTACTTAAATGTGCTCACATTTTCCATTTCCTCATCATCCAGTCCCACTGGACATTCAGTGACTTCATTTCTCTCTAAGAGCATAACTTTACTCTTCCTTACATTCATCTTCAGATTCCGTTTCTTACACACTCTTGGAAACCCATTCACTAAGCCTTGGAATTCCCCTTTGCCTTCACTTAACAATACAGTATCATCTGCAAATAACAGTGTAGGGAGTTTCCAAAAGTTGCCATCTCTCATTAAAGCCGCTCTAATATCCACGGCCCTATCTTGTATCTCTTTTATAATTCCATCCATACTCAGACTGAACAACCAAAGAGACATGACACACCCCTGTTTCAACTCAACATTCAAACAGAAAAATTCACTCAATTCACCATCCACACGCACTGCAACCTTAGCATCCTCATACATACTCTTCACGGCATTCGACAACTTCCAATTAATCCCATATATTCTTGCTGTTTTCCACATTCCTTGTCTATCCACCCTGTCAGATGCTTTCTCCACAGCCATGAAGGCCATATACAACTTCTTTTCCTTCTCTAGAAACGTTTCCACTAAATACCTAAGAAAAAATATCTGATCTATGCAACATCTTCCCTTCCTATAACATCCCTGTTCTTCACCAACTAATTCCTCTGTTATTTCCCTAGCTCTGTCAATAAGTATCGTACCGTACGTTTTTCCTATTACACTAAACCAAATGCCTGTATGGTTACCGCACACTTCTTTTTCCTCTTTTTCTTTATATTGGGGATTAACTATCCCTGACTTCCAAACCTCCGGGACTCTACCTTCTCCCTAGGTAAATCTCCACATCTTCCATATCTGTTCTACTACTATCTCTCCCTTATGCTTCAGCATTTCGTCACACGCTTCATTAATTCCTGTGGCTTTCCCCATTTTGATTTTCTTCATTGCTTCCACTATTTCCATCCTACTGATTTCTTCCTCTCTTCTGACCTCCCTCCTCTTCCCAGTCATTCCCCAGCCACTCATCCTGGCATCAGTTTCATTCTCTATCTTTAACAGTTCCTGAAAGTGTTCTTTCCATCTGATCACCTTTTCTCCCTTCTCCACTAGCAATCTACAATTTTTTATCTCTCACTCCCAGACTAACTTCTTTAACACCCTGTCTTATTCTCTTTCCCTCTTTTTAGAACATTTTCTTGCATTCCCTCCAGTCTGCACTCAAATTCTTTCCAGGTTTCTCACCCACTCTCTTCTTACTCTCTCTTACTAATTTTTTCACCTCTGTCTTCTTCTCTACATATGACTCTCTCTCTTGCGTTTCTCAACCTCCTCAACGCCCCTGCTTCCCATCCACTCACTATATGCTTTCTTCTTTTGCCCCACAGCTTGCCTTACCTCTTCATTCCACCATTCATTTCCTTGCACCCCCTTTCGTCTTCTTTTCACCGCACACACCATCCCACATGCTGCACAGATTTCGTCTGTGAATATCTTGCACACGCCTTCCACCTCCCCCATCTGCTCCAAATCATATTTACTCAATCACTCCTCCACTTCTCTCTTATATTCTGTTTGTTTTTTTTGTTTTTCATCTTCTTGCAACCTTTCTACCCTCCTTGTATGGACTACTTCTTCCTGTCCTTCCCTCCTTCTATTCCTCCATTGCATTTGAACCTTGACTTTCACCACCATTACCTGGTGGTCAGAAAGTCCACTCCCTCAACCTCTGTATGCTCTTGCACCAATCACATGCTTTCTCATTCTCTCATCCACACACACCTAATCAATCATTACCTTCCATTTATTCAGTTCACCAACTACCCTTCTCATCACTCGCCACGTATACCTGTGGATCATTTTGTATGTGAAGAGGGTATTGGCTATCACCAACCCCTTCCCCGCACAAATGTCCACTAGAGCACTGCCATTCTCATCCACTTCTGCAGGCGCACCGCTCTCACTAACCACTCCATCCACATTTATATTCCCTAGTATTGCATTCATATCTCCAGTCAAAAACACTCTCTCATTCCTTTCAAACTCTTCTATACCCGCTTCCAGATTTGCCCAGAACTCTTCTTTCAGTCTACTTGTACGATATTGCGTTGGCGCATACACACACACACACAACCGCCCACGTCTGTAGTCCTACTTTCAGTCTTACCCACAAAATCCTTGAACCAACTGATCCCTACAGTCTTATATTCTCCTTCCATGATGATGATGATGATGATGATATTAATAACAATCATCATCATCATCATCATCATCATCATCATCATCATCCGGACCTCCTTTCCCTCCCAAGGGCAGGGTGAGGAGTAGCAATGTCCAGACAGCCCCAGATTACCCAATCCAATGGGCCATGCTTCCATTCACTCATCATTCAAGCCCCCGGAATCCTGGCTCTATCGGATACGCCAAAAACATTCACCACGTTCTGTAGCTTCACATAATCGTAGCCGACAGAGTCAATCCAGACGCTGCCAGGTTAAAAAGGGGTGCCAAAAATCCCTGATCATGCATATCTCCTCACAAAATTCATCCAGCCAGCTCGATCTCCTGTCAGTTCCCTAGCCTCACTGACTTCCAAATCTCTCATCCTCACACATTCATCCACCATATCTCTCCACCTTCTCCTTGGCCTACCTCGCCTCCTCCCTCCTTCGAATTCGCTCAGATATACCTTCTTCACCACTCTATTGTTATCCATTCTCTCCACATGACCATAACATCTCAGTACACTCTAATTCTGGTGTCCACCGACTTCCTCACTCCGCATCTTTCACGAATCACATCATTTCGTATCCTATCCACCCTCTGTACTCCACATACATTCCTCAGCAGTCCAATCTCCATTGCTCTTACTTTTGACTTTTCATTTTCATGCCACATCATAGTCTCACATCCATTATGTTAAAGTTGGCCCTAACACTCCTTCATGTAAGCCTCGTGCAGCTGCAACACTCAAGCCTCTGTTTCTCATCAAGGCCTTCATTGAACCAGTTACTTTTCTTCCTTGTGTCACTCTACTTTCAACTTCTTTTGCACATTTTCCTCTCTTTTCTATCACTGTACCCAGGTATTTGAACTCTTTCACCAATTCCAGTCTCTCTCCATTCACTGTTACATTGCACTGGGAGTCACCTTCTCTCTCAATAACCATCACTTTACTCTTTTCTACATTTACTCTTAAGGAACGACGCTTACAGACATCAGCAAAACTCTGCACTAGCCTAACAAGTTCTTGTCCGGTACTTGCAAGCAATACTGCATCATCAGCATACCACAAATTTCAGATATTCCATCCATCACCATTCATTACCAATGCCATCCCTCTCTCCATTACTCGTGTTTTCACTTTTTTCATCACCCCATCCATATATACATTGAACAACCATGGGGACATCACACAATCTTGTCGCACGCCCATACTGATCGTGAACCATTCACTTAAATGCCCATTAACCCTGACACATGCTCCACTACCATAATAATAATAATAATAATAATAATAATAATAATAATAATAATAATAATAATGCGTCTAGAAGTAACAGGATGAAGCTGAAAAGCAGGTAATAAAAAAAAATCATGGTAGTTTCGAGGGATCTAGAGAGACTAAACATCGTGTTGGATCTGTACTCTTATGAATATACGTTAAAGGAAATGTAAGAGGTCCCTAACAGAACAGGGTAGTTCCCTTTGCATAAAACGAAAAAGCAATGTATGAGCCCAACACATAAGAACGAATACAGTGTATGTGCAGATATAATATAGAGGAGTATTGTACATATACCTATGAGGTGGTTTTTTTTGGGTTAGGGGATGCCTGAGGCATGGTTGGCCAAAAGCTGGTGGAAGGGGGTGTTGATGTGCAGCGAATGTGAGTTAATGACTGAGGAGATAATTTCTGTGATGGATTTTTCCACGGATAGAAGGGTACCACAGCTGCTGGACCCAGTGTTGTATGAGATAGCTGGACATGATACCAAAGACTAATTTATGGGTACAAGCAACTGATAAGGGATGACTAATGGTGGGAAGGGGGTGAGTAAGCTGAAAAAGTTTGGACCGGCAAACAAGCCAGGATCGAAGGTTGCCCTTAATCGCGAGACGTCCTGTGCACGACTCAGTGGACATGAACAAGGTATGTGGTCCAGTCTCAGGGTGCCCTGAAATGGACTGAGTCTGAATTAAGCCTACCCCTAAGATAAGGCTGAGCCATTAACTGAGTTACTGACCCGGAAATTTGATGATACCTAGGTCACTCTAACTGTAGCCGATTTTGACTGATAAAACAAGACTTCGACTAGAGGATGCTATCTTCATGCTAGACAGCGAAAGACTGAAGGGTGGAATGTGCCCTTTCTTATTCCTAAGTGCTATAACCACATCCCAATCTTCTGTGCTGAGCTAGGGTCGGCGTTGTGGTAGGGTGAAATGGAGTCTGTCTAACTATCGTTCTTGGTGTCAGTAGAATTGAAACGAGGGCGTCTGTAGGAGTAGGACAAAGTGAGGTCACGTCTGTTATCCTCGTCTAATCCAAGCTTTGCTTTTAGCTCCAGGGAGAATGGACTCTTCGCGGCTGTGCTGTGAAGAGACTAATAAGATAAACTCATCTTCACAGAAAAACATTTTCATATTTGAACTACTGAATACTGGAACAAGTGTTGGTGATAAAAGTATAAATACTTTTAACGTCTGGTTGCATAAATTATTTTATTATTAAAAGAGTGGAGAAAACGAAAGTTGTTATTCTCTTTGCTGATCAGCATGTACACTGAAGACCGTGAGTTTATCTACCTATCTATCTCTATAGCCCGAAGCCCTAATATCGCAAAGGGTGGCCGCAGACAAATCGCCTCCAAGTCGCTGTCACCCACCATTTGACTGCTCTCCTCCCAACTCACTCCCCCCTCCCTCATATACCCCTCAACTCCATCCCTCCACCTCACCCTCGGTCTTCCCCTCCCTCTCCCTCCCTGCACTTCACCTACATACACCATCTTAGTCAGTCTTTCATTCTCCATTCTCTCCACATGTCCAAACCACCTCAGCGTATTTCTCCTAATTTTCTCAACCACATCCACATCCACCCCATAATGTTCATTCACTTCATTCGTCAACCTGTTCTTCCATGTCACTCCACATGCTCATTTCCTCTGCTCTCAAACAAGGTCCATACCTCGTCTCTATACGTCAGGGTAGGGATCACAACACTGTCATACAGTGACTTCACAACTTACATACTCAGCTCCCTATTTCTCAGCACTGCTTTCAGTGAACCAACAATTTTCCTTCCCTGCTGTACCCTTTCAAGCACTTCATCCCCAGAAGTTCCTTCCTTGCTCATCACACTACCCAAGTATTTGAATGCACTCACATTCTCCATATCCTCACCAGCCAACCTCACTGTATATTCTGTGACTTCATTCTTTTCAAACAATAAATTTACTCTTATTTACATTCACTTTCAGATTCCTCTTCCTATACATGTCTCAAATTCATTCACCAGACTTTGCAACTCCCATTCATCTTCATTCAACAATACTGTATCATCAGCAAACAGCAACACCGGAATCTTCCACATCTCACCTTCTTTCATTAGAGCCACCACCACATCCACTGCCCTACCTTGCACCTGCTTTACAACCCCATCCATATATATATTAAACAGCCATGGAGACATCACACATACTTGTTTCAGTCCCACATTTAGATCAAAGAACTCACTCAGCTCACCATCCACTAGCACCGTAGCCCTAGCTCCTTCGTACAAATTCTTCACAGCACTCAACAATTTCCCCTCAACTCAATATATTCTTAATCCCTTCCGCCTACCTTGCCTATCTTTTCTGTCAAAAGCTTCCTCCAAGTCCATGAAGGCAGCATACACTTTCTTTCCCTTTTCTAGATGCTTCTCCACTAAACATCTTAGAACAAATATCTGATCTACACACCTTTTTTCCCTTCCTAAATCCCCCTTGTTTTCCTCCAACTAGCTCCTCTGTTAGATTCCTAACTCTATCAGTAATTATTCTAGCATATATTTTTTCCAGTCACATTAAGATGGCAAATATCCCTATGGTTACCACATACTTCTCTCTCCCATTTTCCTTTGTATAAAGGAACAATTATACCCGATTTCTAGTCCTCTGGAATCCTTCCCTCTTCCCAAGCCAATCTACACAACATCCATATCCATTCCACAAAAATCTCACCTCCATACTTCAGCATATCACCACACACTCCATCAATTCCTGGGGCCTTTCCCATCTTGATCTTCTTCATTGCTTCCATTACTTCCACCCCTGATCTCTTCCTCCCTCTTCTCATCTCTTCTTCTCCCAGCCATTCCCCAACCACTTATACTCGCACTACTCTCACTCTCTACATTCAACAGATCCTGAAAGTGCTCCTTCCATCGCCTCAGATTCTCTCTCTTCTCCACCAACAATCTATTATTCCCATCTTTCACTCCCCTACTATTTCCCCTTTCACACTGTCTTACTTTCTTTACCTCCTTCCAAAACAATTTCTTACTCTCCCTCCAATTTACACTCAGATTCCTCCCAAACTCTTCATCCACTTTCTTCTTACTCTCCTTCAAGAATCTCTTTACCTCCTGTCTCCTGCTCATACATCTCTTTCTCTCTCTCCTCTTCTCCCCTACCTCTACTCGCTAGCCATTCACTATATGTCTTCGTTTGTTGTTCCACAGCTCATTTCACCTCATCATTCCACCATGCTGTCCCTTGCACACCCCTGCATCTCCTCCTCAGCTCCACAGACCACCTCACACGCTGCGCCTATCTCTCCCGTGAATATCTCACATACATCTTCCACCCCTTCCATCTGGTGTAACTCATACCTTTCCAATCTTTCTTCCACTATGCTCTTATACTCTGCCATTCTCTCACTATGTTGCAACTTCTCCACTCTTCTCACAGGAGCTGTTTCCTGCTGTCTTCTCCTTCGTCTCTTCACCCATTATCTTTGCAGCCTTACCTTGGCTATCACTAAGTGATGGTCCGAGATTCCATTCCCCCACCCTCTCCACACTCTTGCATCCAGCACTTGTCTTCTCATTCGCTCATCCACACACACGTAATCTATCATTGCTTTTCGTTCAACAACTTCACCGTACGTCCTCCTCATGACTCTCCATGTATACCTGTGGATAATCTTATGTCGAAAGGTGTTGGCTATTGCCAACCCCTTACCAGCACAAGTGTCCACCAAAGCATTACCATTCAAATTTACTTCAGCTGGCACACCCCACTGACCAACCACTCCATCCACTCGTACCTTCCCAACTTTGCCATTCATGTCTCCAATCAAAAACATTCTCTCTCATTCCTCTACCTTTCCAACTTTGCCATTCATGTCTCCAATCAAAAACATTCTCTCTCATTCCTCTCAAACTTGCCCATACATGCTTCTACACTTGCCCAAAACTCATCTTTCACTCTTGCTACTCGGTCCTCTGTCGGCGCATTGGCACATACAATCACCCAAGCTTGAATGCCTTCTTTCATCCTCACCCATACAATCTTTGCACCCACTGTTCCATACTCTCTTATATTCTCCTTCCACTTCTTGCTTATCATCAGACATACTCCCTCTCTTGCCCTCTCATTCTCATTAACTCTAGCACATATTCCTAAACCGTATTCCCATTCTCTCACCCTTTCCCCTTCCCGTTTTGTTTCAGTTAATCCACATTCATCCACTCTTGCATCCTCAAGCACCTGAACAATCTCTCTCTCTCTCTCACTTCATCATTCATTCCTCTCATATTCCATGTCCGCACCCTTAGAATGTCCTTTGTCCGTGAGACGTTGCAATATTAGGTGACTGCGTTCCCGTTCTGAAAATATAGATTAAAAATAGGCTATATCGCTGTATTTCTTCTGTAGTTATAAATAAGAAATGTCATTGTTTAATACTTAAAAAATTCACGATGTTTTTCTTATTCCTACGAGGTATGATGGAAAAGAAGGTGGTGTGTAGGTAAATAATCGTTCTCTCATTTTTTCTTTTACGTAAATATACCCTAAAGGCGATCATGTTATTGGCTAACCTGATCTACATAACCTGCATTCTCGTGTGTACTCCAAGTTCACACACACACACACACACACACACACACACACACACACACACACACACACACACACACACACACACACACATACACACACACACACTAAGGATAATCCCATAACATTAGAAACCACTAAAAATCGTTTCAGATATTCCAAGCATAAAGCTGATGAATACGATTTATCTAATATATTATACAGTACCGGTACACTGTGTATATATATATATATATATATATATATATATATATATATATATATATATATATATATATATATATATATATATATATATATAATAGACATAATGACAGACAGGCAAATATCCCGTACAGTATATAATTTTCGTCCCTCGCTTTTTTTTTTTTTTTTTTTCGGTAGAGTTTCTTTTGAGGGTGAGGACGGAGGGTGAGTTAGGGCGGTGAGGGTGCTTGGGTGTGGTGGCGACACTGTGGCAAGAGCCCTCACACCGCCTCACCACTCCACACACCATACATCTAATTGGGCACCTGGAGAGAGGGTGTGCGTGGAAGGGGGGGGGGAGGGAATGAGAGTGTTCTGCGAGATGGGGGACAGTAGTGACAGGGAGAGGGAGGCGGGAGTGTCGCGGCTGAGGCATGAGGGATGGGAGAATTGAGAAAGAGAAAGAACAAAAAGGAGAGGGCCAGGGAGGGAAGAGGGTGTTGTGGGAGATAGAGGAGAGCAGAGAGAGGGGAGAGGGAAAGAGAAGAATGGAGTATTTTGACTAAGGGCCGCGAAGAGGGAGAGGTAAGTTGAGAGGAAGGGAGTGGAGAGAAAGTTGAAGGAAACTGGGGAAAGGAGAGTGAGTCCTGGGAGAGGTAGGAAGAGGTGTCGTGAGAGAAGGAAAGAGGAAATGAGAGGGAGGGCACGAGAGTGGTCGCAGCAAACGGAAAAAGGAAGAGTGTATGGTAGGAAAGGGAAGAAGGGAGAGGGCGGTGAAAGGGAGAGGAAGCGGGACAGTGGGAGGGAGGGAGACAGTGATAGGGAGAAAAGAGGAAGCAACAGGGTGTGGTAAAGGTGAGATGTGTATGTTACGGGAGACCTAGGAAGGGAAAGGGGAAGGAGAGAAAAATGGAAACAGGTAGGGAACAGGGATAGGAACCAAGGCGCGGAGAGAGGAAGGCAGTGTGTTGAGTGGCAGTGTGCGGTGAGGCAATGTGTAATGAGCCACTGTGTGGTAGGCAGTGTGTGGTGAGGCAGTGCGTGATGAGAGAGGGAACTAGAGCGAGAGTATAGTGGGAGAAGTATGAGTGTTATGAGAAAGGGAGGACGAGGCAGTGGTAAAACGAGAAGATTGGAGATTATTTTTTTTGGGGGGAGGGGAGGAGGGGACAAGGGAGACTGTGCGTAAAGAGTGAAAGAGCCAAAGAGGGAGGGAGGTAGGGAGGAAGAATGTATCATGGGAGTGGGAGGGAGGAAGAATTCGTCATGGGAGGGAGTGGGAGGGAGAAAGTGTCGAGGGAGAGGGAGGAAGAACGTGTTGAGGGAGAGGGAGGGAGAAAGAGCCGGAAGAGGGAGACTGTGGCGAGAGACGGAGAGAGAAAGAATGCACTGAGGGACAGGGAGCATGGGACGTAGGTGTCATGGAAGGAGGGAGGGAGAAATAATGCATAACAAGAGAGGACAGAGGGATAGAGGAAGGGAAGAAGGAAAATGGGGACAGGAGGGATGAAGGATGGGGACAGGAGGGATGGAGAAAGGGAAGGAGGAAAATGAGGCCAGGAAGGATGGATGAAGGAAAGGAGGAAAATTGTGGTAGAAGAGGTAGGGAGAAGGGTGAGGCAATATGAAGGAAGGAAGCAATGGCGTATCCATTTTTTTATATACGTTTGCCTGACAACCCCCAATTACATAGGTCGCAGTGGGAATGCAAACCATGCCTTTTATAAATTACCAGCAGGAGTCTCCGGCGTTGTCAGGACCAAAAAGGCGAACACTCTGATCATATTTGTCCTAGTTCAGTCTTTCTTTCTACTCCTGAAAGACCATGTACCTCGTATACTTTTGAAGAGGGATTATCAGAGGTCCAGGCACTTTCTATTTCAGCTTTCGCAGACTAACGCACAATATTTGTGCACACTTGTATACTATTACCGGCGACCTCAAATGACCCCGGAGGTCAACCTCACATAGTCTATGTCCAAACTGGAAGTCATGTAAGTATCCATGCCAGAAATTAGGCTGCTGGGTCCAATCGTTCAAGCGTGTATTACCGGTGACCTCAGATGACCTAGATCTGAATATTGACCCCACCTGAAACCATCCTTGGGTCACTATAATTCAGAATATATATGAGACTGGGGGTCTCTGGCCCATGGTCTGGGTGTGATTGAAGGACAAACAAACGACTTGGCTCGTTTAAAATAATTATACACATTCCAAATATTAAAATTTTGGAGCAGGTCCATGCAAATCAACATTCTCTCTCTCTCTCTCTCTCTCTCTCTCTCTCTCTCTCTCAACATTCAGGACAGAGGAAACTCCCCCCTTCACCCTCCTCCTACAATCCTGGAGACACCTTTGGAAAGTGTCCTAGAAATTGCTTTTGTGTTGGTATTATCAGAACGTATCTTGGAATGTAAGAGGAGCGAATGATGAGGTGAAAGAGAGAGAGATTGTCCAGGTGCTTGAGGATGCGAAAGTGGATGTATGTGGAATAACTGAAACAAAATGGAGAGGAGAAAGTGTGAGAGAATGGGAGTATGGATGGGGTATATGTGCAGGAGTAGATGAGAATGAGAGGGCAAAGGAAGGAGTGTGTATAGTTGTGAGTAAAAGATGGAAGAAGAGCATAAGACAGTATGGATCAGTTGGGTCAAGGATTGTGTGGGTAAAGTTGAAAGTTGGAATACAAATGTGGGCGATTGTGTGTGTGTATGCGCCAACACAAGATCGTGCTAGAAGAGTGAGAGAAGAGTTCTGGACAAATGTGGAAATGTGCATGGAAAAGTTTGGAAGGAATGAGAGAGTGTTTTTGATTGGTGATATGAATGGTAAAGTTGGTAATGTGAAGGTGGATGGAATAGTTGGTGAGTGGGGTGTGCCTGCCGAGATAGATGAGAATGGGAGTGCGTTAGTGGACATTTGTGCTGGGAGGGGGTTGGTGATAGCCAATACCCTCTTCAGGCATAAAATGATCCACAGGTATACATGGCGAGTGATGAGAAGGGTGGGTGGTGAACTGAATGAAAGGAAGGCAATGATTGATTATGTGTGTGTGGATGAAAGGATGCGAAGATGTGTAAAGGATGCAAGAGTGTATAGAGGTTGGGGGAGTGGACTTTCTGACCACTACTTGGTGGTGGCCAGAATTAGGATGCAAGTGAGATGGAGGGATAGAAGAAGGGAAAGACGAGAGGAAGGAGTAGTTGCAAGGAGAGTGGAAAGGTTACAAGAGGATGAGAAAAAGGCAGAGTACAAGAGAGAAGTGGAGGAACGATTGGGCAAATATGAATTGGAGCAGATGGGAGACGTGGAAGGTGTGTGTAAGATATTTACAGAAGAAATATGTGCAGCATGTGATGTGGTGTGTGGAAGGAAGAGAAGGCGGAGGGGGGTGCAAGGAACAGCATGGTGGACTGAAGAGGTGAAACAGGCTGTGGCACAAAAGAAGAAAGCATACAATGAATGGGTGAGAAATAGGGGCGTGGAAGAAGTTGAGAGGCGGAAGAGAGAGTTATATGTGGAAAGGAAGAGAGAAGTGAAAAGATTAGTAAAAGAGAGTAAGAAGAGAGTGGATGAGGAATTTGGAAGGAATTTGAGTGTAAAGTGGAGGGACTGTAAGAAAATGTTCTGGAGAGAAGTGAAAAGAGTAAGACAGGGGTGGAAGTGAAGTTAGCAGGAGTGAAAGATAAAAATGGTAGATTACTAGTGGAAAAGGGAGAAAAAGTGAGCAGATGGAGAGAACACTTTAAGGAATTGTTGAACGTAGAGGATGGAAGTAATGCGAGTATAAGTGGCTGGGGAATGGCTGGGAGAAGGAGGGAGGTGAGAAGACAGGAAGAAATCAGTAGGATAGAAGTTGTGGAAGCAATGAAGAAAGTTAAATCGGGGAAAGCCCCAGGAATTGATGGAGTGTGTGGTGAAATGCTGAAGCATGGGGAGAGATAGTAGTAGAATGGATGTGGAAGATGTGCAGATTGGCCTGGGAGGAAGGTAGAGTCCCGGAGGATTGGAAGTCAGGTATAATTATTCCCTTGTACAAAGGAAAAGGGGAAAAAGAAGTGTGTGGTAATCATAGGGGCATTTGTCTTCTTAGTATAATAGGAAAAGTGTATGGTAGGATACTTATAGACAGAGTTAGAGAAAGAACAGAGAAATTAGTTGGAGAAGAACAGGGAGGCTTTAGGAAGGGAAGAGGTTGTGTAGATCAGATATTCATTCTTAGATCTTTAGTGGAAAAGTTTCTAGAGAAGGGAAAGAAGTTGTATGCGGCTTTCATGGATTTGGAGAAAGCATATGACAGGGTGGATAGACAAGGATTGTGGAAAGTGTTAAGAATATATGGAGTAGATGGGAAGTTGTTGAATGCTGTGAAGAGTATGTACGATGGTGCAAAGGCTGCAGTGCGTGTGGATGGTGAACTAGGTGAATTTTTCTCTTTGAAGGTTGGTTTGAAACAGGGATGTGTCATGTCTCCATGGTTGTTCAATCTGTACATGGATGGGGTAATAAAAGAGGTACAAGGTAGGGTAGTGGATGTTGGAGTGGCCTCTGGTGAGAGAGGATAGTGTTTGGAAACTCCCTGTACTGTTGTTTGCAGATGATACTGTGTTGTTGAGTGAAGACGAAGGGGAGCTGCAAGGCTTGGTGGATGAGTTTGAGAGAGTGTGTAAGAAACGGAACCTAAAGGTGAATGTAGGGAAGAGTAAAGTGATGGTCTTTGAAAGAGGTGAAGTTAGTGAATGTACAGCAAGTTTAGATGGTGAGGAATTGGAAAATGTGAGTACATTTAAGTATTTGGGTAGTGTGATGAGTAAGGATGGAGGTTTGGAGGGTGAAGTGCTTGAAAGGGTACAGCAGGGAAGAAAGGTTGCTGGTTCCTTGAAAGCAGTGATAAGAAACAGGGAAGTGAGCATGGAAGTGAAAAAGTTACTGCATGACAGTATTGTGATACCAACTCTAACGTACGGAAGTGAAGCTTGGACATTGTTGGAAGGACACAAGTCAAGAGTGAGAGCAGTGGAAATGAGTTATTTAAGAGGAGCCTGTGGAGTCACGTTGAGAGACAGGCTGACGAATGAGGATATAAAGGAGCGTTGTGGTGTGGATGTGGATGTGATAGGAAGCGTTATGAGGAACACACTGAGGTGGTTTGGCCATGTGGAGAGGATGGAGGGTGAAAGACTGACGAAGAGAGTGTATGTGAGTGAGGTGGAGGGGGGAAGAGGGAGGGGGAGGCCGAGGATGAGATGGAGGGATGGGGTGGAGAGGTATATGAGAGAGGGGGGTGTGAGTTGGGAGCAGGGCAGTGAAATGGCGGGGGACAGGGCGACTTGGAGGCGATTTGTTTGTGGCCACCCCAAACGGGATTGAGGCGTCTGGCAATAGATAGATAGATAGATAGATCTTGAAAAATGGCAGAGGAATGAAAGCAGAACATGTTATGATTTACTTTCAGAGATTTATCAGACTATAGTTCTTTTACTTTAACTCGATTCAGACTTTCTACCTTTTTGCAGTTTACTTCACCCAGCTCACTGTCAGAAAAAGGCCGGGCTGCGGCTGGAAACCCTTTTCATACCACCTTTTCGTGCATAGTACAATATTAATCTGTTATAGGATTCAGAATAGAGAGATGCAAATTTTTAGCGAAGATCGAGTACAGTGAGCACCAGCATAGCTGTGTGCTGCTTTAATAATTACTCTCATAAAGTATACTTTGTAGTTTCTTTCATAACTGTCATCATCATCATCACCATCATCATCATCACCATCATCATCATCACTGCATACAATATTCTGTTTCATGAACGTAATGTTATTGTAAATCCTTGTTATTTGACCTCGGTGTCAGTTTGGTTATCTGAAACCCTCACCGTCTCTCTTCAATGGACTTAACGTACACCGAATGTGGTGTATTTTTTGACAGGCTATTTCAAATATTAATATTTTTCGGTAGGGCCTCTGCAGAATCATAACACTATTTTTCTTTTATTTTCCGTCCCCCCCCCCCACCTTTCAGCATTCAAGGCCGAGAACCCTTCGCCCCTCCTCACAATCTTGGAATTTTCTTTAGGACGAGTAAATCATGGAAGGTACAACGTTTTTGTGCTGGAACTGTCGCAATGTATCTAGGAAAAACAAAATCAGTTGGAGCGAAAATACATTGTCATAATTTTCTGTCAGAACTTTAGTAAACTATTTGCCTAGTCGCATCCTCCTTTGGCAACTGCATCCACAAAGTCACAAAGTAAGTTCTATAATTTCATTCAAAACTAGCATCACTAAAACCATCATCAACTACACCCTATTCTTTACAATTTCTAAAGTCGTGGACAGGACTGGAGAAGAGGGTGAGACCTATAGAGAGGAAAAACGGAAAAAATCATACTCATATACTACAGGCCACATTGCCGGGAGGGTTTCTAGCACCTCTCCTTTGCGATTTGTATGCTTATTACATGTTATTACTGTATCTTATTGGTGATCTATACCTTTTCATTCTTTATATAATTTTCGTAAACAGCTAACGGGAATATATTAACGTACCAGAATCATCTCCTTGGCGTTGAGGCTGCCCATCACAGCTTATTATTATCCCGTATGTTATGTATATCTTTCTAGTCTTAAATAAACTGTTAAGGAAGAAGAAATCCTTTAAGATGGTGAGAATGCAGACCTAAATCCAGAAGAGGATCCCAAGTCGGGCCAAAGTGATATATCTTCAAAATAAATGTTTTTCTTCGCAGTAGATGTACTTCCAGGACGCGTCTATAATTCTTCCCAATGTATAAAAAAACTAAAAAAATATGTATGAACAGAAAAATGTTTTCAGATACTTCATATTGAATATATTTTATAAATCGATAAAAATATATAAATACTTCAATTCATATTTTATTGTACGGGGGAAAAATGAATAAGAAAGAGGTCGTAAAGTGTCACTTTCTTGCAGTATCAAGGACTTGGCTTTAAAATTTTCTTAATAAAATACTTTTTAAAGAAAGTATATGCAATATTGAAGGCTTGAACGATAAATACATGGAGTTGTGGTCCCTTTTCATCAATAACGCTGATAAGAGTTTTCCTATTGTTTTGCTTTCCCTTTTCTTGGCAGACTATCTATACTATTTTATACTAAACAAAACGTTTGTACAGTATGAGTGTAGGTAAATTTCTTCCACACCCTGAGGATATAATCCAAGGAGAGGGGTTGGAGTTTTGGCATCTCACTCCCCCTTACCACCGTACCAAACAATTTTATAAAATAAATAAATAACTATATAGAATGAATCATAATAATATTAATAATAATCTATCTATCTATCTATAGCCCGACGCCCTAATCCCGCAAAGGGTGGCCGCAGACAAAACACCTCCAAGTCGCTCTCTCACCCACCATTTGACTACCCTCCCCCCAACTCACCCCTCCTCCCTCATATACCTCTCAACTCCATCCCTCCACCTCATCCTCGGTCTACCCCTCCCTATCCCTCACTCCACCTCACCTACATACACCCTCTTAGTCAGTTTTTTATTCTCCATTCTCTCCACATGTCCAAACCACCTCAGTGTATTTCTCCTGATCTTCTCAAGCACATCCTCATCGACCCCACAACGTTCCTTCACTTCTTCATTCGTCAACCTGTCCCTCCATGTCACTCCACACGCTCCTCTCAAGTAACTCATTTCCACTGCTCTCACTCTTGACTTGTTCCCCTCTTGCAAGGTCCACGCCTCGCCTCAATACGTTAGGGTAGGGATCACAATACTATCAAGCAGTGACTTCTTAACTTCCATACTCACCTCCCTATTTCTCATCACTGCTTTCAGTGAACCAACAGCCTTCCTTCCCTGCTGTACCCTTTCATGCACTTCATCCCCCAAAGTTCCATCCTTACTCATCACACTACCCAAGTACTTGAATGCACTCACACTCTCCATATCCTCACCATCCAACCTCACTGTACATTCTGTGACTTACTTCATTCGTCTCAAACACCATAACTTTACTTTTATTTACGTTAACTTTCAGATTCCTCCTCCTACACACTGTCCCAAATTCATTCACCAAACCTTGCAACTCCCATTCATCTTCACTCGACAATACTATATCATCAGCAAACAGCACCACCGGACTCTTCCAAAACTCACCCTCATTCATTAGAGCCACCCCCACATCCACTGCCCTACCCTGCACCTCCTTTCAAACCCTATCCATGTATATATTAAACAGCCATGGAGACAACACACAACCCTGTTTCAGTTCCACATTGAGATAAAAAAATTCACTCAGCTCACCATCCACTCGCACCATAGCCCTTGCTCCTTCGTACATACTCTTCACAGCATTCAACAACTTCCCATCAACTCCATATATTCTCAATACCTTCCACATACCTTGCCTATCTATTCTGTCATAGGCTTTCTCCAAGTCCATGAAGGCAGCATGCACTTTCTTTCCCTTCTCTAGATACTTCTTCACTAAACATCTTAGAACAAATATCTGATCTACACATCCTTTTCCCTTCCTAAATCCCCCCTGTTCTTCTCCAGCTAGCTCCTCTCATAAGCCTAACCCTATCAATGAGTATTCTACCATATATTTTACCAGTCACACTAAGAAGGCAAATACCCCTATGGTTACCACATACTTCTCTACCCCCTTTTCCTTTATAAAAAGGAACAATTATACCTGATTTCCAAATCTCTGGAACCCTTCCCTCTTCCCAAGCCAATCTACACAACTTCCATAACCATTCCACAACAATCTCACCTCCATACCTCAGCATTTCACCACACACTCCATCAATTCCTGGGCCCTTCCCCAACTTGATCTTCTTCATTGCTTCCACTACTTCCGTCCTACTGATCTCTTCCTCCCTCCTCTCATCTCTCCTTCTCCTAGCCATTCCCCAACCACTTATATTCGCATTGCTGTCACTCTCTACATTCAACAACTCCTCAAAGTGCTCCTTCCATCTCCTCAATTTCTCTCTCTTCTCCACCAACAATCTATTATTCCTATCTTTCACTCCCCTTCTATATCCCCTTTCACACTGTCTTACTTTCTTTACCTCCTTCCAAAACAATTACTTACTCTCCCTCCAATTTACACTCAGATTCCTCCCAAACTCTTCATCCACTTTCTTCTTACTCTCCTTCACAAGTCTCTTCACCTCCCTTCTCCTACTCACATATACCTCTATCTTCTCTCTCTCATCTTCTCCCCTACCTCTACTCGTTAACCATTCACTATATGCCTTCTTCTTTTGTTCCACAGCTCGTTTCACCTCATCATTCCACCATGCTGTCCCTTACACACCCCTGCATCTCCTCCTCACTCCACAAACCACCTCACACGCTGCACCTATCTCTTCCGTAAATATCTTACATACGTCTTCCACCCCTTCCATCTGCTCTAGCTCATACCTTCCCAATCTTTCTTCCACTGTGCTCTTATACTCTGCCATTTTTTCACTATCTTGCAAATTCTCCACTCTTCTCATAGGAGCTCTTCTCATAGGAGCTGTCTTCCCCTTCGTCTCCTCAACTATTTTCTTTGCAGCTTCACCTTGGCCATCACTCAGTGATGGTCCGAGACTCCATTCCCCCACCCTCTCCACACTCTTGCATCCAACACTTGTCTTCTCATTCGCTCATTCACAAACACGTAGTCTATCATTGCCTTTCGTTCAACAAGTTCACCATCCATCCTCCTCATTACTCTCCATGTAGGCTATGCCGGTGGATCATCGTATGTCGAAAGCAGGTGTTGGCTATTGCCAACCCCCTATATATATATCTATCTATCTATCTATCTATCTATATATATATATATATATATATATATATATATATATATATATATAACTGAACGTAGGAAAGAAAAACAAATGAGTAAAAAAAAGTAATCAATACACCAGATTACTGGTGTCCTCTGTTCATAAAATATCTGTAACAGTTAGACTTGGACAGTTGTGGGTTGAAATTTGGAGGGAAACAACTCTGGGGAAGCGAGTTCCAGAGAGATGCAGTTCGGGGAATGAAAGAGTTCTGCTAGGCAGAATTTCTGCAATATGGCTGAGTAACATTCCAGTCATGAGCGCTACCAGATGCCCATGTAGCACGAGGGAAGGCATGGAGAAGTGGCACCAGGGACACAACTTCGTCTGAGCATTTGCCACAAAAAATATCTGTAAAATAATGCAAGGGAGGCAACATTCCTTCTTACTTGCAAGGGATGTAGTTTATATGTAATGGCAGGGTTGTTAATGATTCTAACAGCTTTATTCTGAATTTTGTCTAGTTGTCTTAATGCAACCTCTCCACAACCATTCCACAAGGGTGAGCAATATTCAAGTTGAGAGTTCACAAGACTCTTATAAATTATAGCTAACTGCTCATTGGCTTAGAAGTTACAGACTCTGTACAATAATTCAAGTTTTAGCAAGTGATCTGACATGAGAGGTCCAGCTGAGGGCACTGTTAAGTGATATGCCAAGAATTTCAATACTTTTGGAGATGGGAATATTAGTAGCACTGAAGGTAATGTACGAATCTGGCAATATCTGTCTATTAGTAAACTGTATATATTTAGTTTTACTAGCATTAAAAGAGACAAGGTTGTTGTCCCCATTCACTGATTGTAGATAGATCTTGATTTATGGAGATGGCTGTACTGAGTTGAGAGGTAGAGATATTAGACTTTGTAATTGAATGTCTGAGTGTGAATGAACTATGTAGTGTTGTCATCTCCATATGAGTGAATGGGATTGTGGGTGACAGATAAGAGATCATTAGTATAAACCAGAAATAGGGTTGGTGCCAGAACTGATCCCTGCGGCACGCCGGCGTTAACTGAGTGGAAATTGGAATATACATCATCTACTTTTATTCTTATTTTCTTGTCACTAAGATATGAAGAAATCAAAGGAACAAAAGATGTTAGTCCATAGCAAGGGAGTTTGGACAGCAGATGTCCACCAAAGCACTACCATTCCCATCTACGTCAGCTGGCACACCCCACTGACCAACCACTCCATCCACTCGTACATTCCCAACTTTGCCATTCATGTCTCCAATCAAAAGCACTCTCTCGCTCTTCTCAAATTTGTCCATACATGCTTGTACTCTCGCCCAAAACTCATCTTTCACTCTTGCCTCTCGGTCCTCTGTCGGAGCATACACACACACAATCGCCCAGGCTTGTATACTTACTTTCATCCTCACCCATACAATCCTTGCACCCACTGTTCCATACTCTCTTATATTCTCCTTCCACTTCTTGCTTATCATCAGACATACTCCCTGTCTTGCCCTCTCATTCTCATTAACTCCCGTACATATACCTAAACTATATTCCCATTCTCTTACCGTTTCACCTTGCCATTTAGTTTCAGTCAATCCACATATATCCACTCTTGCATCCTCAAGCCCCTGCACAATCTCTCTCTCTTTCACTTCATCATTCACTCCTCTCACATTCCATGTTCCCACCCTCAGAATGTCCTTTGTCTGTTCCTTAGTCGTCAACGTATGGTCCGTCCTGGTCCGAGGTGCTTTATTCGCTTTTTTAGTTAGTTCTTTTTACGGGGTGGGGCACTAACCCACCACCAACCCTTTTAGTCGCCTTGTACGACAAGCAGGGATACTGGGGAAGTATAATGAAGACCTCTTTAATATTTCTCTGACAAACACCTGCCAGCGACTCCATCCACTGTATTCAGCAAACCTTGTACTAGCTTTTAATTTCATTGCCTCCAGTCAGGGGATATGTCTAACAAAGAATTTCGCTACACACACGCTAGCCCTTCCTGTCTCGCTTAAAAATTAAGCCTTCAACTCCCCCGCTTCCCCGTCAAACAATTTCTCTGTGTGAGCAATTGGATTAAGACCTAACTTTGTCCCCCCTCCGATTACATTGACATCTGAGCTTGGCCTGCCTGTAATCACATTGGGTCCCGCTGAAGCCCTGTTTATACGTGTTCCCTGCCTGTCACGTCATGGCCAAATACGTGTGCGACAAGGCAGCCTATTAATACTATTCATGGAAGCTGTGGGTGGGGTAGATGCGAGAGGAATGGTGGGGAAGGATGGAGGAAGGATAGGATGGGAAGAAGAACAGTAAAAAGGCATGGGAAGGAATAATAATGAGAATTAAGGGAGGAGAAAGGTAAGAATGGAGGATGTAAAGGATGTGATGTGAAGAATACAGTAGATTGGAGGATTGGAGGAGGGGTGTGGAAAGGTAGGTGAAGCAGGGGGGCGAGGGAGGGATAGTGGAGGAAGGATGGAGGAAGGATTCTGAAAGCAGAAGGATGGGAGAAGAGATAAGATATGGTGTGTGTGGGAGGGAGAGGGGATGAGTAGCGATGATTTGGGGAGGGAATAGTGGGGTGAGAGAAGGATGAAAGAAGAGACAATACTGGATAGAATTGGTATGGAAAAGTTTGGGAGGCGGCCGGGACGAAGCCTGGAGAAGTGTGGGTAGGGGAGGGAAAATTGTTGTAATGAAGAATGGAAGGAGAGACAAGACAAGATAGAGCAGGGTAGGTTGTGTGGGAAAAGTGTTGCAAGAATAGTAGGGGAACGCTTCTAAGAGGACGGGACGGGTGAGGAAGAAGGGGGAGGTGAGACTAGTTACGCGTAAGTAGGAGAAGGTTAGTGTGGTAATCAAGGCAGAGCAGGGAAAGTGAAAGACATTGGGAAAGGATGGGGTGGGGAAAGCGGAAAAGGGGACGGACAGTAGACTTATGAAGGGTGGGTGGGAACATGAAGAATGATAAATATTTCCAGAACAGGGAGCTGGATGTAAGAGAGGTTGCGAAGGGATAAAAATGTAAGTGGATGATGTTCTGAGCTGGGGTTGGAAATTATGGGATGGAGGACGCTAGTGGAAACAGGGAAGGAAGGGAGGAAGGATAAGATTAGACAGAGCAGGGACGGGTGAGTGTGGGAGCAACAGAAGGATTATAGTGGGAAAGGGTGGGAAGGGAGAAGCTATTGGAGACAGGGAAGGAAGGAAGGAAGGAGAGACAAAACTGGATAGAGCTGGGCTGTGGAGTGTGGGAGCGGTAGAAATATAATAGCGGGAAAGGATGGGAACGAGAATATACTGAAAGGGAGAATGGGAGAAGAATTATACGTGGACAGCAAGGGAGTAGGAATTGGATGAATAGAAAGGGAAAAGAGTAGGATTTGGAAAATGCTGGTATGGAAAAGGATGGAAAGAAAAAGAAAAGAGAGAAGAAAGTGAAGAAAGGAAGGGACTGAAACAATGTCAAGAATAGACAGAGTAGGGAAAGGCGAGTATGGTAATGGTATGGTAAGGATAATGGAGAACTGGCAGGAATTTTTAAGCTGGGGTACTGGTGTATTGGAACTCCATATTATAGTTACAAATCATAATAGATAGATAGATAAATAGATAGATAGACAGCTCTATGCGAGCCTGGGAATGGGAAATGAGCTTGCAAATTACACTGAGGAAAGCTGACGACAGTGGCCAGTAAGGAGATGATGCAGTTAGTTGTCAGCAATCCACCGGTGAACAAAGCCTTAGTGACCATACACACACATACACACATACTCACACACAGGCTTCTAGAACTTTCCACCCACAAGGAACACACGTGATACGTCTCCTGTTTCACCAGAATTTAGGAAAGAGAGGGCAGAAAGAAGCTAGTCTTACAACAGACAGGTCGCAGGGAGAAGGGCTTAGCAACTTGAGAGAGAGACAGAGATAGCGAGACAGAGAGATAGCTAGCGGGACTCTACTTATTACTCTGCTCTGTGTGAGAGACTTGTTAATATTTCCAAGACAAATAAAAATAGTCCCATACTATTCTTTACCTCTCCTGTCACTACATAACAAATGGGAAAGAAGATTAGCTACTCACGAAGCTACTCAAATATAATAACCGCTCGTCCACAAGTCTAATATTTATAAAACTCCACTACAAGTAACTACAAAGTCTTTTATGACACTGGTGGATAATGACTGTAGGGAAGGATGACGTGAGAAAAGACTGGACAAAGGCAGAATAAGGTGACACTGAAAAGGGACGGATAGTAAGGAAAGGAGTAGAATTCAAAAGAGTGAGTGGGGTAGGAGGGGATGAGACTGAAAAAATGGTTAGGTTTGAATAACAAAGATGGAACATTATGAAAGAAGGTGGACAACCATGATTATTAAGGCAAGGAAAAATAGAATGAGGTAAAGGGTGGAAAGAATATGTAGAGAAGAGGATGAAGAAACTGGATGGAGAAGACTGGACGAGGCTGAAAAAGATGGAATATGATAAGAAAAGGAGGGGTGGGGATAACAATGGGAGAAGAGAAATGGGTGAGGAAAGAGGTTCTGGCATGCTGGATAGAGCCTACTGTGTCAAGCCATCATCCCTGGCGCTGGGATCTCGCGTCAGTGCTCATATTGTATTAGTACCTGCATTAAGTTTACACACACACACACACACACACACACACACACACACACACACACACACACACACACACACACACACACACACACACACACACACACACACACACACACACACACACACACACACACACACACACACACACACACACACACACACACACACACACACACACACATCTTATTTTATGTTACATGTGAGTTTTACAAATGAATATACCGGCTTGTGTCTACACACATCCACGCCCTCACGAACAATCTCGCCCTCCCCAAACACGCACGGATGCATGCATACACCCACCCACACATTTACGCTCGCAAGCAGACAGATACAACTTTCAATTTCCTTTTCGCCCTAATCATCTCCCCCCAAAACCAGTACATTCTGCTTCAGTGTTGAGTATTCGGCTAAAAAAATCAGTGCATAAATTGATACTCTCATTTTAACACTCATCTCTGTGGTGGTTCGCTGTATCAATTAGCTGTGTAAATAAATGGACGAATGTTTTTTTACATTTTTATCTGACTGACGAGCGCACCACTTTGTTTTGGAGTGCCATGGCATTAGAGACGTCACTCCCATTGGCTGACAGCTGGATGGTTATTAGACATTTCAGACCTCCCTTCACTCACCCACCCACCTACTCTCCCGTAGTCCTCTCCCACCCCAGCCCTTTCATTCCCTCACTATTTTCCCTTGCCCTATCCCTCCCAACACCTCACACTCACGCCCATCTCTACTACCCGCAGCCCACTCCCAGCCTTTACTAACTCCTCCAGTCCTCTACCATTGCTAACCACAACCCTACACCCTCTCCCATCCTTCACTACCTTGTAACCTCGTCCCACCTCATACCAGCACAGCTTCCCTCTCACACCCCTCATTGCCCCCAGCCCTCTCCCACCTTTCACCGCTACCTACAGGCTCTCTCCCAGCTTACACTAACCCCTTCTCCGACCAAACACCACACTCCAGCCCACTCCCATCCTACACTACTCCTCAGTCTTTTCCACTCTCCAGAGCTACCCATCTGCCTGCTCCCACCTTCAACTATTACCCGCCTGCCCTATTCCTCTCCCACTTCCCACCTGCTCTCTCCCACCCCCCATTACTTCCCACCTGTCCTATCTCACCCTCAACTATTACCCACCTGCTCTCTTCCTCCTCCTACTGCTTCCCACCTTCCCGCTCCCTCCCTACTACATCCCACCTGCCCTCTCCCCTCCACTACTTCCCACCTACCCTATCCCAGCCCTCACCACTACCCCAATCCTCTCCCATCCCCACCACTACTCTCCAGCCATCTCCCCCCCAACACTACTCTCCACGTCTCATCCACCCCCACCACTACTCTCCAGTCGTCTCCTCCCCAACACTACCCTACAGCACTCTTCTACCCCTCACCACCCTCAGCCCTCTCCCAACCCCCCACCACGACTTTCCAGTCCTCACCTGTTCCCCACCACTTGTCTCCTGCCTTCTCGAACCTTCCCTCCAGTACTCTCCTTCTCTCTCCCACCTCTCACCACTATTCTGTAGCCCTATTCCACCTCTCATCACTACTCTACACCCCTCTTCCACCTCTCATCATACTCTACAGCTCTCTTCCACCTCTCACCACTACTCTACAGCCCTCTTCCACCTCTCACTATTACTCTGCAGCCCTCTTCCACTTCTCATCACTACTCTACAGCCCTCTTCCTCCTCTCATCACTACCCTCCACCCCTCCTCCACTTCTCACCACTACTCTACTGCCCTCTTCTGACTCTCATCACTACTCCCCACCCCTATCTCACCTCTCACGACACTGCTCTCCAGCCCCCTCTCAATCCTCATCACTGCACTCCAGGCCTCTCTCACCTCTCATCATTACTATCCATCCTTCTCCCACCCCTCACGACTACCCCGTCAGCTTTGCCCATCTTCACTTTCTCTACCTCTTCAGAACTCCTTCCTCTGTCTTGTTTCTCGTTCCTCCATCCCTGTTCAACATTGGCTCCCTCCTTCTACCTTTTTCCTACACCATATTACCGTCCTTTCCCCCTTTCCCAGGCCTTCTCTCTCTGTGTCCATATCCAAGGTCTCTTCCACCTTCCTGCTGGTTTCCCTACTTCCTTTCCTCACGCACAACCCTGTAGCCCCAGCCCTCTCACATTCTACACCACCACAAAACCGTCTCTCATCTCCATAGCACCCTTCTTCTTTATATTACCGGACTACTCTCATATTAACTCCTCATCATTCCTTCTTCTATCCCTGTCAGCCTTCTGCCCAACACTGCCCTCTCAACACTGCTCTACCCTACTCCCACTCTGATCTTTCCAAAGTTTTGTGCTTGGTTTTTTTCTTGGTCTTCTCTTCTTCCTTTAAAATTCTGTATCATTTTCCGTATATCTGTTCCATACTTTTTCCACGACAGGCATTTTTTTTCCAGGCATAGTGGTAGGTAGTGGTGACAATCATCCACTCGCTTAACGTAGTGATACTTACTGCTTCCTTCACCTTTATCATTCTTTTTTCTGTGCCTGCCCTACTCGCTTCCTATTTCTCTCATCTTTCCTGTCACCTTTTACTACTTTTCCTTCATTTTCAGGTGGCTTTACTCTGGGTGACAAGTCTAACGGTTTCCTGTAAGCCAGGAAATCACTTACAACCCTGGATAGTAGCAATATAACCAACCTATACCTGTTCTCTACGTGTCAGCAAATGAGTTGACGGAAGGTTAGAGCCCCTCCTTGTAAAACAACTAACTCAGTGACAAACGGCCATCCCTTACGGGATTATGGAGCCTGGCTACGGATAGATAGGTAGTACGATAGATTTCCATTCTGGATATACGAGTGATTGTCTGTTACCCTGTTATTTTTTTCTTTCCTATACTTTTATCCTAATTTCTCTTTTCTTCGACACTTCAGCTGCATTATATAGTACCGCCTTCCTTCACTACTATCATTTTTTCCCCTTGGTTTTCCCCAAATCTTTTCTTTCTACAACTTCTTTTTTTTCATCTCCACTTGGTACTCAACATATCACCGTAAGTTCCCCATTTGTTCCACTCCCACCCTCCCCATTCCCTCTTCTCAATTTCAGCCTTATTTCCTTATTCATCTGACCCTTTATATTCTATTTTATCTCATCTTTACTAATTTACATCTCCTCTCTCTACTACCTTCTCCTCTCTCTCTCTCTCTCTGCAAGTAGACGTAGCCAAGGGGTATAATTCTATAAAGAAGGTTATTTTATTATTTCGTCGATGGGAGAGACACCAGGAGAGAGTAATGGTGAGGCGTGTAGGAGATAGTGTAGGCCTTCACTGTTCCGTTATTATCTTCGTATTTTAAGTGGGATGATGAAATAGGCAGATTTGGATCGGTGGAGTTTATTGAGACGGTTACTTGAATAAAAGTTAAGAGCTTGGCGTAACCCGTATAGCCTATGGTTAGTAGCAGTTTGTGCTAGCTGCTGTCCTCCTACTTTACTCCACTCTCCTACTCCCTATCGCTCTCTCCTTGTCTAACTCTTGTTCTCTCCTGTCCTCCTCTGACTCTGTTTTCTAACCTTCCTACATGTGATATCGGACTTATATCTCCCTCTAGCTTCCGGCTAAAGTGTGTGGGCGTACGTGTGCGTACGTTTGTGCGTGCGTGCGTGTCGGTCATATTTCCGGGACATGATCAGGAGTGTTTGGCATTCATGATTCGTCTAGCTAAGGTGGAAGTTTAGCTGTCTCTTCCTGGAGAACTCAGACATAACTACCTGATTTACATATTGTTACCTATAGCTATATAGTTACATACCGTAGTTACTCGTACATATAGGATTGTGTTATAACATATTATGCCTACATATCACTCGGTCACGCCCACTGTCGTACCAACGAGTCATAATGTATTAATATATACATATACACATTACAATTAACTTGTAAGCTAATTAAATGAAATACATATTATTGTAAATGTTACATAATTGTATGAATATTGTATCATAATTGCAGTTACATCATATTAATGCAATTGTAATTACATTGCGTAATGACGGACTTTGATGCATGGTCGTAAGGAGTGCAGACGTGTTTTCCATCTGCTCTCTTCTCTAGCTTTCAGGGCTGCCTCACCAGCTATTAGTTTTTTTTTTTTTTCACCCTTCTGGTGACGTTAGGCTAGTTAGTTTCTAACTTTCCTCCCCTCCCTATTAGTTTGGAACAGTAGGTGTCTGTTCCTATTTACTGAGATTACCATTGCTTATCGCCAGCGGAGGGTCCCCCCCACTGATCGCTCTGGGGCGTGAATTAACACGGTCGGGCCTCCCTGGAGTGGTTTGAGAGGGCAATTTCAGCCTTAGGTGTGTGGTCCCGGGTTGTTTGTCCCTTGTTCGTTTTTGCTCCTCCTTCCCACTTCCCCCGTTAGGGGGAAGTGGTCCCTATGGCGGACAACCCTACTGCCTCCCCCCTGAGGCGGTCCTGTCGATACCCCGACGGATTCACGGACTGACCGCCCGCAGACTGAACGGTCCCAGACACATCTCTTGGGCATACCTGTAAATAACGCCCAGTATGTCACCCTGCATGCTCTAGGTTCTACTCCCTTGAGCAGTCTCAATCCTTTCTTCATCAAGAAAGTGATTGATTACTGTGCTGGGGAGGTGGAACAAGTAAAAAAAACTTGGTAACGGAGACCTGCTCATCAAAACAGTAAATTCATCCCCGGTAAAAGACTTGATGAAACTGCATAAATTCCATTCATATGATGTCGAGCCGAAGATCCCGCACGCCATGAATTCCTGCAAAGGTGTTATCACCTGCAGGGATCTCATGGTTATGGAAGAGGACGAGATCATACGGGAACTTGCCCAGCAGGACGTAATCGGTGCCCGGTCTATCACTAGATTTTCCGAAGGCGTGAGGACGAAGACTGCCACCATTGTCTTGACTTTTGGAAAAGTGACACTCCTAGACCATGTCAAAGTTGGATACGAAATTGTTAACTTCAGGCCTTATATCCCTAATCCACTTCATTGCTTAAGGTGCCAATTGTATTGGCTGGGTGATAAGACTTGTCAGGCTTCCCAGTCAGTATGTGGCAAATGGGGAACACAGGGACATGATGCTGAATGCTGCACATCGGAGACGGTACGTTGTTTTCACTGCAAGGGCGCACACTCCACTTCCTCTAGGAATTGTCCCAAGCGGAAAGAGGAGAAGGAGGTCTGTGCAGTGAAAGCAACTGAGGGCATTTCCTACTACGAAGCTAGAAAAAAGGTGAAGAAGTTGCATGCAACTCCCACGCCGAGTAGGTCCTATGCTTTGGTGGTAATGTCCCGTCCCGTCATGTGCACCGTGGAAACACAGACTGACCCTGAACCTGTTCCTCTTCCTTCACAGTCTACCTCTCCATCTGAGCCTCCTGTCCAATCCACCTCTCAAACTGACACCCCTGTTGCACCTTCCTACTCTCAGGCTGCTGCTGCCTCTCAGTCAGTCAAGCCTAAACCGAAGCCTGACAACTCTAGTAAGAATAATATGACCACCCTCACCAAGTCACGACCTCATGTTCTTCCTGCTCCTGGCTCAGCGAGGTAGAGAAAAGGGAGCTCTTCCTCGGTGGAATCTGGGACCCTAGTTATTGACGAAAACATGGAGGTTTCCGTCACCAAGCACCGGGATAGGTCCGCTGGTAGTCGCTTGCCTGCTGGCAGGTGACAAAAAAGCCTAAGCATACTGGCCCCCAACGTAAATCTTAAACCGCCGCATTCACTATATTACAGTGGAATTGTAGAGTTATTGGGAATAAATTACATGATATAGCAATCTTGCTTTCCATACACAGGCCAGACGTTGTTTGTTTACAGGAGATGCGCCTGGAGGATCCTCCTGATCCTCCACAGTTCGAATACTACCACCCGTATAGAAGATATGAAGGTCATGGAGTAGCCATATACACACACAAATCACACCCACAAATGGAAGTGATTCTAAATTCTACTCTGGAAGCTGTCGCGTGCAGAGTAAAATTTAATAACACGTATCTGTCTATTTGCTCTCTGTACTGTCCTCCACATGGCCTCATTGATAGTGATGCTTTATATTCACTATTTGAACATCTGCCTGGGAATAAGTTAGTGTTGGGCGATTTTAACGCCCATCACTATCAATGGGGTAGCTTGAGGATTGAGGGTCGTAGGGAGCAAGTAGCCGACCTAATACTACAGGCCAACCTCTGTCTTCTGAACGATGGTAGAGCGACTCGTGTAGATGATCGTACTGGTAACTTTTCGGCTATTGACTTATCTTTGCCCTCCCCTGGTATACATCAAGATTTCTCATGGGACCCTTACGACGACTCCTTGGGAAGTGATCATTTACCCATCTGTCTTTTTTATACATGCAACATCGTTTCGGACCCTCAACTCCAAAATTTAACTATAGGAAAGCAGATTGGGGATCCTTCTCAAGGATCGCCAATTTAGATATATCTGGGGAGATTAAGGTCGAAAATATAACCTAATCCATATTACATGCAGCTGAGGCTGCTATTCCCAAGACTTCTACAGTTCATGTGAAGCATAGAGCACATTGGTGGACGCCAGATTGCCGACAAGCATTAAGAAAACGTAACAGGAGATACAGGATTTTTGACAGTCAGCCTACAGAGGAAAATTTCATTGCATACAAACAAGCACGGGCTGAGGCAAGGAGAATAATAAGAAGGGCTAAACGTGACTCCTGACGGTCCTTTGTGTCCACAGTGACTCGTACAACACCATTAAGTAAGGTCTGGTCCACTATAAGAATATTAAATAATAATGGCCCATATATTTCTGTCACCACCCTGCAGGTGAACAACGCCATCTATGACGAGCCCATGGACATTGCTAACATCCTCGCCAGGAGTTTTTCTCATGTAAGTAGCTCAGCCAATTACTACCTGCTTTTTCAACACCATAAACACACGGCTTAGCTACAGATATTAGACTTTGCCACAGAAGACTTAGACTCCCCGTACAACCAAGAGTTTACGCTAGATAAACTGCTCCTTGCCCTTAAATCCTGTAAAGACACCAGCCCTGGACCAGACACCATCACGTATGGTGTGATCCAGCATCTTAATCAGGACAACCTGATTATGATGTTAGCATTGTACAATGAGATTTGGGCATCTCGACCGTTCCCAAACTCATGGCACTTTGAGCACGTCATACCGATACCCAAAGAGGCTGGTCGTCTTATGAAGCCCACCTCATTTCGTCCTATCGTGTTGACTTCTTGTCTATGTAAGGTCATGGAACGTATGGTAAACAATAGGTTTCTTTTTGTTTTAGAGTCGAAGAATTTGTTAAATGATCAACAATGTGGCTTCCATAAATACAGAAGTTCACTAGATCATTTAATGAATTTGGAGCATTGTATTTAAGAGGCATTTGCCAATAAAGAATTCATGATAGGGGTGCTCTTGGACGTCCATAAAGCCTATGACATGACATGGCGACACGGTATACTAATGAAGCTCTATGCTTATGGTTTAAGAGGAAATTTGCCTATTTTTATTTCAAATTTCTTAAGGGACTGGACTTTCTCTGCCAAATTGCCCTGTAACGTAACATCGGATATATTTATCCAGGAAAACGGGATGCCACAGGGAAGTGTGCTTAGTCCTACTTTATTTAGTATTATGATCAATGATATTCTGTCATCAGCTCCCATCCTGAGGAATCTTAAATACTCGCTCTATGCTGACGATTGTGCAATATGGCACTCTTCCCATAATGCACAATTTTCGGCTGGGCGGATTCAAGCAGCCCTTGACTCCGTCCACCAGTGGGCCTTGCAGTGGGGATTTAAGTTTTCCGTCCGTAAGTGTGCCACTGTAGTTTTTACGACTCGTAATGTACCTAATTTGTGCTTAACTTTGGATAATCAGGTGATACCTTTTCAAAATTCTGTAAAGTTTTTGGGAATACATTTTGATCGTAGAATGAATTTTAAACTTCACGTTAATACTTTGCTTGCTCCTTGTGATAAACCGTTAAATGTCCTCAAGTACCTAGCGGGTACTACCTGGAATGCCGAGAGAAAATCTTTATTAATGGTGTATAAGTCCCTTATTCGATCAAAGCTAGACTATGGCGCACAGGTGTATGGCTCGGCATCCGATGCCACGTTGAAAGGATTGGATGTGCTACAGAATAAATGTTTGCGAATATGTCTTGGAGCCGTCCGGTGCACCCGTGTGGCTCGTATGGAAGTGGAGGTGAATGTGCCTCCCCTCCGTATTCGCTGTGACCACCTGGCCTTATCGTATGGCATACGAACATATAGGAAAAGTAATATCGGCAATGTGGCCTGTACCCCCTACGTCAATACCACCACCTTATGTGGGAGGTGCATCAGCCACTTGCCGTTCGCCTCCACTTACTAACTCAGGAACCCCAGTGACTGTGACAAGTTGGTGCTTAAAAATATAGCACCTTGGGAGCCACCCGATTTTACAGTGGATGTATCATGGCTCCCAGCACCAAAGGCCAAGGCGCTGGAGGCGGAGGTCCACCACTTGTTTCGTAACATCATCGTGCATCACTTGGGGTCCCATCAATTGTACACCGACGGTTCCAAGTCGAGTGAATGTGTGGGTGCAAGTGTGTGGTCGACTGAATGTGCGCTTAGGTATCGGTTGCCGACTCATACATCTGTGTTTACCTCCGAACATTTTGCTATTGACAAAGCCATAGACTATGCTCTCAATTCTAGGCATGACTCATTTGTCATATTTTCAGATTCAAAATCAGCCCTTCAGGCAATTGCATCTTGTACTACGGACTCTCACGAGATCCAGGGCCGCATCGTTAATAAGTTGCATTCATGCAACAAGTCATTCACGCTGATCTGGGTGCCTGGTCATTGTCGCATCTACGGCAATGAGCAGGCTGACATACTTGCAAAGTCGGCTGTAGAACTCGAGGAGACTTGGGACGTTCCTCGCGATCTACGGTCGAGTCTCTCTCGGAAAGAAATCAATAAATCTTCTGTGGCAAGATCAGTGGACCTGACTAAATATTCCAACTTGTAAGCCATACCTGGGCGACTGGGACACTGCCACCCGCCCCAGTCGCCTTGAAGAAAAAGTACTGGCGCGAATACGGTTCAATGCCATCGTTCTGACTCACATGAAACCATATATGGAAAGACGCTTCCCACCGCACTGTGACATCTGTAATGCGGTGTTATCTATCAGTCATATCATCCTGCAATGTCGGCGATTTATTCGTGAACGTGCTTCACTTATAAATTACTGCAGCGCAGTAGACGTCCCCTTCTCCCTTTCCACCATCCTGGGTGATGGGGACATTGTTATGACTGATAAATTGATGGCTTTCTTGAGAGAGACCGGACTGATCAGAGTGATGTGACTTTTTTACTATATGGTTATGGTTTTTTTCAACTGTAAATATGTATATATTGTACTATTAATTAGGGTTGACAGTTGACGTATTTGAAAAAGTTCCTCTTCCCACTGACCTATTTCTAATATTGATGTCCCCTATATTAAACCCCGTTCCTCGACTGACAGTCACCAGCTGATGCGTGCAAGTGTGCAATATAGAAAAGTATTGGTCACTTGCAGTCGATGGTGGTCTGTTGGGCGAGGTTCTTCACTTTTTGTACATATTATGTAAATACATTATACCATGTTCCTGAAGTATCTTATTAGGGCCGACAGCTGACGTATATGGAAATGTTCCTGACTTGGCTGGTTCTCTGTCATATATTGATGTCCCCTACATTAGGTTGTGCCTCGACTGACAGTCACCAAGTGATGAGTGCAGTGTGTGTAATGTAGAGAGGCATTACATATCTGCAGTCGATGGTGTTCTCTTGGTCGAGGTCTTTCTACCATTAGTGTAGGTTTAGTTATTTGTCTCTTTAGGATTTAGTATAGGTTAGTGATTTGTCAGTTAGGTGCTTAGTTTCAGGTTCTTTAGATTAGACATTTTTGTTTATAATGTAAGACCAAAAAATAGAAAAATAAAAAAAAATAAAAGTAAAAATACAAGAAAATATTAAAATAAAAATTATTATGTATATATGTACGTGTGAGTGAAAGTATGTCTGTATATATGCATGGAAGTGTGTGTGTGTGTGTGTGTGTGTGTGTGTATATATATATATATATATATATATATATATATAATATATATATATATATATATATATATATATATATATATATATATATATATGGGTAGCTATATAAACATATATATCTGGCCTTAATGACCAGGGGCTTTGCCCCAATGGTCGATAAGCCCCCCCCAAAAAAAAATGCTTAAATGCAACTGTTACATAATTGTGTTCGCCATAAAACTGTAGTTACGTCTTGTTAATGGAAATGTTACATAATTGTGTTCGCCATAAAACTGTAGTTACATTTGGTTAATGCAACTACAGTATTATATAATTGTGTTGGCTATAAAACTGTAGTTACATCGTGTTAATGCAACTGTTACATAATTGTGTTGGCCATAAAATTGTAGTTACATTTTGTTAATTCAACTGTTACAAAAATGTGGCTGTAACTAATTGTAGGTACAGAACTGTAGCAACTGTAATATAATTGCAGTAATGCTAGTGTTTGTAGTTACATAACTATAGCAACTGTAACGTAATTGCATTAATGCTAGTGTTTGTAGTTGCATAGTTGTAGCGATTGTAACAACTGCAGTAATGCTAGTGTTTGTTGTTGCATAATTGTAGCAATTATAGTTGCAGTAAGGCTAGTGTTTGTAGTTACATAATTGTAGCAGTTGTAACAACGTCAGTAATGCTAGTGTCTGTATTTGTATAACTGTAGCAACTGTAACATAATTGCAGTAATGCAAGCGTTTGTAGCTACATAACTGTAGCAACTGTAACATAATTGTAGTAATGCTGTCGTTTGTAGTTATATAATTGTAGCAATTGTAACAATTGCAGGAAATTCACAAGTGTGGTCATTGTAGCTATAACTGATACATATGTATATAACTAATACAATAATAACAATGCAGTCATATCATGTATCAACATTATACGATGTACTTGTTTATTTGAAACACCACAGGTGGATTGGCTTAATTACGCTGCACATTTTATGATATACCATGGTTGTATGGGCTGAACTATGTTGCACAGTATATATGAGACACCAAGTGTGTATTGGCTTAATTATGTTGCACAGTTTATATGAGACACCAATGATGTATTGGCTTATTTATGAGACACCATAGGTGTATTAGCTTAGTTACTTGAGACATCATAGGTGTATTAGCTTAGTTATGGGAGACGCCATATGTGTATTAGCTTAGTTATGTGAGACACCATAGGTGTGTTAGCTTAGTTATGGGAGACGCCATATGTGTATTAGCTTAGTTATGTGAGACACCATAGGTGTATTAGCTTAGTTATGGGAGACGCCATATGTGTATTAGCTTAGTTATGTGAGACACCATAGGTGTGTTAGCTTAGTTATGAGACACCATAGGTGTATTAGGTGTGTGAGACACCATAGGTGTATTAGGTGTGTGAGACACCATAGGTGTAATATGCCTACATCTCTTTCTCTCTGTCTCTGTCTGTCTGTCTGTCTGTCTGTCTGTCTGTCTCTGTCTCTGTCTGTCTGTCTGTCTCTCTCTCTCTCTCTCTCTCTCCACTTCTCCCATCCTTCCTCCTCACCTCCTGTACGGGATGGAAACATCTACTTATCTATTACGCTATCTATTCGTTTATTTATATATCTTTATCTATCAGTCTATCTATTTTTTCTTACCTCCTTTACGGGATGTGAAGCTCTATCTATCTATCTGTAGCAAGACGCCTTATTCCTATAAGGGGGTGGACACAAACAAATCGCCCCCATTTATCCCTGTCCTCTGCCGTTTGACTGCCCTGCCTCCGGCTCACACACCCCTCTCTCTTGTAACACTTCACCCCCTTCCATCTCATCTTTTATCTCCTCCTCTCCCTCACCCAATCATCTTCACTTACATACACGCCCCTAGTTAGCCTCCATTCTCTCCACATGTCCAGACCATCTCAAAGTATTCCTCTTAGGGCCACATCAATATGACGACACTCCTTTACTTCACCTTTTGTCTGTCTGTCTCTTCATGTAACTCCATTTCCTCCTCTCAGATATCTCATTCCCGCTGTTCTTACTCTTGTGTCCTTCCAACAGTATCCAAGCTTCGATTCCGCACGATAGAGTCGGGATCACAATACTGTTATACAGTAACTTTTTTTTAACTTCCATGCTCACTTTCTAGTTGGTTATCACTGCTTTCAGTACTTGACTGCACCCACATTTTCTATTTCCCCACAGTCCAACCTCATTGAGCATTCTGTGACCATTTCTTTCAAAGGCCAAAGTTTATTCTTATTTACATTCTCTTCTAGTGTCCGTGTCTTACATACACTCCCAAGCTCATTCACCAAACTTTGAATCTCCCATTCATCTTCATATTTATAATACCGTATTCTCGGTAACAAATAGTAAGGGAAGTTTCCAAACCATAACCTCTCTCATCAGAGACACTCGAGCATCCACTACCATTCCATGTATCTCATTTTTCCTTCCGTAAATAAATTAAACATCCACGAATGCATGACACATCCGTTTTTCAATCCAGGAATCAGACAGAAGAACTCAACTGGTTAATTATCCACACACACTTCAGCCCAAGCACTCTCATATAGACATCCAGCTTCCCGTATACTCCATTAATTTTTGGTACCTTTCACATTTCTCGTCTATCTACTTTGCCATAGGCTTTCTGCAGATCCGTGAACACAACATGCAACTTTCTTCCTTTCTCTAGATACATTTCCACTAAACATCTTAGGACGAATACATATATGCAACCTCTTCCATTCCTAAAACTCCGTTGTTCTTCTCCAACTAATTCCTTGGCTATTTCTCTAAGGCCCTGTTCACACGGGGTGTTTTTAAATGCGGCGTAGACGCCGCATTTCTCTGGGGTAAACAGTCAACCATATGAAAACCTCGAACCACTGAACAAACGCGCGGTAGGAAGGGAAATGTCAGATCACGCGTTTTTCTCAACCGCTGGTCCAAATGTACGATTCGACATTATCCTTCCTACCGCGCGTTTGTTCAGTGGTTCGAGGTTCTCATTATGGTCGACTATTTTTGCCAGGGAAACGGCGGTAGACGCAGCGTTTTCAAAAGCGCGTTTCCTAACACGCATTAGCAAAGATAATGGTAGTGTATTGGATTGTACACATTCTATCGCGCATTTTTCTCAACCGCTGGTCCAAACACAAGATCCGAGATTTCCCTTCCTACTGCATGTTTCTTCAGTGGTTGGAGATACATGTGTTTACTTTGAGACGGACACATGTGGCGGGAAACGCAGCATTTCGATGTTTACATCACGCCTCATTGGCTAGTGTGGCATGCGACGCTAATGCTTGAGTGACTCTAAGCAGTTGAGTGTGGGAAGATGACAGATATGGAGGGTGACCATTATGACACCGAATTATTCATTGATGAGGCTGAAAAACGTCCAGACATTTGGGACATGAAATCATCAGAGTACAAAGACAGAGACGTAAAGAAAAGGTGTTGGGAGGAACTAGTGGAAATTTTCTGCATTTCTGGAGATACTCAGGAAAAAAAACAATCATGGTGAGTGAACTGAAAACTTTTTTTTTTTCTATCTCAACAATCTTCACACTAAATCATCTTAACCTGCCATTCGATTCTACCTTCATTAATAAAGTAATCTGCATATTTATCCTTAGCAGAGATAGCAGACATGCTTCCTCTCGGTACATTTCCTTCAATTAGGCCTACCAATGGTGCTTCAAAAAGTGTATCTTCAAACCTATAACCATCTCGTTTTCTTAAATAATTATGCATTATGCAACATGCCTGGATTATATTTTCAGCAAAATGAATGACACTGAGAGGCCTATGGAATATACGCCACTTATTAGCCAGTATACCAAAGGTACATTCAGTATACCGACGTGCTCTTGACAATCTATAATTGAAAACTTTTTTCTTGTATGTCAGATGTCTTCCACTGAAGGGTCTCATAACGTTTGCCATAATTCCAAATGCCTCATCACCAACAATTATATGAGGTAAACATGTTGTGTCGGTACTAGAAATAGGTTTTGCATCTGGCATATCCAGTATATTTTCCACAAGCTTTTTGTACAGCAAGGGATTATGGAAAACTGCCGAATCACTGCTTTTTCCATATGCACAAATATCCACATAATTAAATGAATAATTGGCATCACATATAGCTAGCAGCACAGCTGAAAAGAAGTTCTTATAATTATAATAAAGAGATCCTGTATCTGAAGGTTGTACTAATCTTATGTTTTCAATCGATTGCACCTATGCAGTTAGGAAAATTTGCATATTTCTCAAATCCCTTTGCGACTTCCTCCCACTTCTGTTTCGTCATTCCTGGCATGTACATTGTCTTCAGTCTTACCCAAAATTACTGCACACACTTGCTGCAATATGCTTGAGATAGTTGATTTCCCGAGCCGGTATCCATAATGCACGTCAGCAATGGAATAACCCGTGGCCGAGTACCTAAAAATAACGAATAACAGTTTTCAGAAATTTAATAGTTTACACATTTTGAAACTGCTTGATATTTTGTTATAAATTACTTCACTAATAGGCCTATTTTTTGCGCAGATTCCAAACAGGCGCACGTACATTTGCGCACACAGACACACACAGACAAACGTGGTTACTAATATTTTTTCCTTCACGTACAAGATCCAAATTGACATATTTTTCTTATTTCATTGATATTTCTATTATATTTTCAGGTTTGTGTTTGCTAAAGAAGTGGAAAAATTTAAGAGATAATTACGCAACGGAGTTAAATAAACAAAAGACTTCCATCGGGATCTAAGACAAGAAACGACACCTACATCTATTTCAGAAGGTTGCAGTTTCTAGAAATTTCTGTGTCCAGCAAGGAAACGACTAGTAACCTCGAAAAGACTTCAGCAGAAGAAGCAGAAACATTGTTTGATGAAGATTTAGACGTGACAGTAGAACGCGATGGGATGGGAAATACATCAGCAAGGAAAAAACTGAAGCTAAATCCAGCTGATCAGCATTTTGCTGATATTTTGAAAAATAGTTTATTGGCCAGACAAAAGGAAGAAGAGAAACGGGATGATGATGACAAACTCTTCTTTTTATCACTCTGGAAAGAACTGAATAAGGTGCCTGAAAACAGCCGGTTAAAGGACAAAATTGAAATATTAAATGTAATTCAGCGAGCATAGACATTTGGAACATTCCACTCCATGCAGCCAGTCCACCATCCACATTCATATAGTCAACCATATGAAAATTACTCAGGATACACTAGTCAAACACCATCACCACATTTACGAGTCCATTTAACAACTCCATCTCTGGTTGCTACAAGCTCAGGTTCTGGAACACAACCAGTCCACCATACACACTCAAACAAGCAACCATATGCAACTATCTCAGGATATAATAGTCACACACCGACACAACCTTCACTATTCCATCCAACAACTCCTTCATCAGGAGCTGCAAGCCCAGTTTCTGATACACAGCCTGATTATTTTAATATATTTGAGTAATAGTTCAGTGACAGGTGAATGACAGGCTTGACAAGTGAGTGACAGGTGTGACAGGTGAATGACAGGTGAATGGCAGGTTTGACAGATGTGTGACAGGTGAATGGCATGTTTGACAGGTGTGTGACAGGTGAATGGCATATTTGAAAGGTGAATGGCAGGTTTGAAAGGTGAATGGCAGGTGACAGGTCAATGGCAGGTTTGACAGGTGTGTGACAGGTGAATGGCATGTTTGACAGGTGTGTGACAGATGAATGGCGGGTTTGACAGGTGTGACAGGTGAATTGCAGGTTTGAAAAGTGGATGGCAGGTGACAGGTGAATGGCAGGTTTGAAAGGTGAATGACAGGTGTGACAGGTGAATGGCAGGTTTGAAAGGTGAATGACAGGTGTGACAGGCGTAGATATGATGTGAACAACAATGGAATGATTCACAATTATGTGTACAACAACAAAGGACTCACCTAAATGTTATTACAAGTTTTTCTTCTGGGCTAACAGAATCCCTCATCATGGTGTTTGTTGAAGAAATGTCTTCTTATATTCTTGCAAGCAAATCTTCAAACGATTTTGTCGACATTCTTAAATAATTGAAAAATTTTGGTTCATGTTCTCGCAGCTTTGGGTACAATGTTGTAAACATGCCATGGGTTAGTCTATCATGTAAAATTGGGTGAACCCAATGTCATCTCTTTGCTGCTTGCGTTGCTTCCGGCGGCGATATATCACCCAAACACATGCAGCTTCTTCAACATCCATGCTGACGCTGATACTCTTACTGAGGGAGCCTCGGAGCCTAAAGCGCGTTAAACACCGTGGTTGAAAACGCTCCGTGTGTACAACCGCCGCCTTTCCCTGGCGGTAGATGCCGCGTTTGAAAACGCCTCGTGTGAACAAGGCCTAAGTCTGTCAATAAATATCCTACCATATAGGCTACATTTCCACTATACTGAGAAGACAAATACCTTTATAATTAACACACACTTCTCTTTCCCCTTTTCCTTTTAACAAGATATCGGTCAGGCCTGACTTCCAATCCTCTGAGATCCTGCCTTCCTCCTAGGCCAATCTGCACATCTTTCATTTCCATTGTATCACTGTCTCACTCCCTTTATATGAACAACTTGGCACACATTCCATCAGTTCTTGGGGCTTTCCCCATTTTTATATTCTTCAGTGCTTCAGATACTTCCAGCCTACTGATTTCTTCCTTCCTACTTGCCTTTCTTCCTCTTTCAGCCATTCCCAACCACTTAAACTTATGCAACTTTCGTTCTCGATATTCAACGACTCCTTAAAATGTTTTCTCCAGTTGCTCACTTTTTCTCTCTTTCCCAGCAATATTCTTCCATTCTTATCTGCCATTCTTCTACTGCCTCCCATATCAATGTGTCTTACTTTCTTGATCTCCTTCCAAAATAGTTTCTTACATTCCCTCCACTTGACACTTAGGTCCAAACTCCTCTTCCACTCCTTTCCTGCTCTCTCTTACTAGTCTTCTCACTCCTCTTTTTTCTACATATGGCTCTCTTTTCTGTCTCTCAGTATCCTTCTTTCCTCTACTTCCCATCCAGTCACTTTATGCTTTCTTCTTCTCTTCCACAGCATGTTTCACTTCTTCATTCCACAATGCTATTTCTTGCACCCATGTATGTCTATTCTTCTACCCACACACTACCACACATGCCGTACAGGTTTCTTCTGTGAATACTTCACACATGCATTCCGCCTCCTTCATCTGTTAGGAGTCATATCTACCCATTCAATTCTTCATTTTTCCCTTTTAGTCCACTTTATTTATTATTTTCCTGCACCTCTCTGCTCTCTTTGCAGGAACTGCCTCCTTCTCTCTTTCTCTGGATCTGTTCACTCAATGCCTTTGCACCTCTATCTTGGGCGTTACTATATAGTGAGCTCCAGACCTCAGTGCGCTCCTATGGCCAACACTGATCTTCCCATTTGATCATCCACACATGCACATACTCATCACCGCCTACCATTCAACCAACTCACCGCCCATCTTCCTTATCACTCACGATATAAAACTGGTGGTCACTTTGTACCCAAAGAAGGTAATGGTTATTGTTATATACTTCACTACACAAATATCCATCAGAACACTACCATTCTCATTCACTTCAACATGTACACCCCACTCACCCACCACCCCATTTACCCAGACATTCCCCACTTGTCCATGAAAATCTCTGATAAAAATTCCTCACTCTTTTCAAACTTTTACACGCATGCTTCTACTCCTACCCAAATCCCATCTTTTACTCAAGCTGCCAGGTCCTCCCTTGGGGCATTCATACAAACAATCACCCAAGCTTGTATTCCCATTTTTATTCTCTCCCATACAATCCACGATCCAAATGATCCATACTCCCTTATACTCTCCTTCCATCTCTTGCATACAACAATAAGTATACCGTCCTTTGCCCTCTCTTTCTCATCTACTCCATCACATACTGTGGAACCACGCCATACCCCCATTCTTTAACTCACTCACCTTTCCATTTGATCTTGGGCAGCCCGCATATCATGTCTAAGTTTGCTTCCTCCAGCACCTGAACAATCTCTCTTTCTTTCACCTCATCACTCGCACCTCTTACATTCCATGTTGCCATCTATGCCATGCCCCTTGTCATGTACTTGGTTGTCAACTGTAGGTTAGTCCTTGTCCAAGATCTCTTTTCTGTCTTTTTAGTTTGCTTTTATATGAGGTAGGACACAAGCCCTCCACCAACCCACTTTGTCTACATGTAGGGAACATGTGTGCTTGGATTATGTGGTTACCACGCAGCATAGTAAATTATTTCTTGTCTTACAGTGAATCATTTGGCTTGTCACTCAGTGCCACCGAAGGGTAGCCCTTCTTCCAGTGAGTGGATGGTGGGCGTCCCCAATCACAACATAGTCAAATAATCAATATAAACATACTCAAAATAAATGCATGGACGTTCCAAGGAGATTACCACAAGGTTTAGAGTTTGATCCTATTTTGTTCTCATGTTCATAAATGATACTGAAGATATTTATATAATGTGTTATAAAATATTTGAATTTGCTGATGGAAAAAAACAATATGGGGATAGATCATAATTATTTTTACAAAGACAGGTGATTCAGAGAGGTTTAGATAAACTATTCAACTGGGCCCAAACATGGTAGATGGATCTTAGTAAATGTAAAGTGTTAATCGTTGATAATGAAAAAAATAATAATATGATTATTTATCAACTCTATAATATAAACCATGAAGAACATTGAGGAATTATAAAACCACCTGTAATAAAATCACCAGTGTACAGAGGCAGCTAAGAAAACCAATTTGTTATACAGGTTCATGAGCGGAGCATTCAAATATTAATCTGATTTCATGCTCATCTTGTTTATTTCCCTTGTATGCCCATAGTTAAAGTACTGCATCCAGTTATGGACTACAGAGACTATATGGAGAAGCTGTAGAGAGCATAGCAAAAAGTGGGACAAATGATACCTATATTTAGGAACAAACCATATAAATAATGCCTATAAGAACTGGATATTTACACCTTACCTAAGTGCAAATTATGAAGGGAATTGATGCAAATGAATATGGTTTACTAAGAACATGATAATATACAATCAGTTATTTTAATAACTGCACCCTGGTACTGTAGCCCACCTGCTCCAGCATGGCAGCAGCTGAAAAAAGGAGAAAGCAGCAGCATCATTAACATCAGCCTCTCAGCCATTGTGGGAAATAATCGACACAAAACAATATTAAACCTCATACAAGCAAACCTTGCTGATTTACGATTATCCCCTCCTGCTTGACTTTTTTCAAGTTATAGATCACTAACAGCGAGTAATCTCCCTACAGTAGTCATTATAGCACTGCCGGCAATCGTTTCCAGTCACATGTGGGATGACATTTCTTCGGCTCATATGTGATCATTTCAAGCAAATTATTTGAAACTATGGAAGAGTGTTAACAATACTAACGTTTAAAAGACGCTTGGATAATTATTTAGCTTCTAATCCACAGCCAAACATGATCAGTCCTGAAATATACGTTTATGAAGATTAATGTGTTTTGCAATATACGGCATTGAGAACACAAAGTCAGAACCTCATTATGCGCCTTATGTTGACTTGATATTTTCCCTTATAGGCAATCATAATGCCTAAGATGTTCACTATTCATCCTTTCCTATGAAATTTGTATGCCAGTTATCTATGCTGCATGGTAGCTCTCTCCAGTTGCTCCTGCATGCTTCATCTCGTGCGACTAATAGATGCAGGGAATCCTCTCACGTCACTCTTTATCCTCGGCTTGTACAAAAATACTAATCATAATATTCTCTGTAACAATCCACCTCAAAAAGAAAATAGCATATGTAACTGTTACTTTCATATGTACGTCTTTTACCCTTCCTTTTACTTGTACAAGTTTAGCTCCGTTTCCCTATGTATTCCTCCCTCCATCAATCCTTCCATCACTACTACATCTCAACCTCCCTTCCCTCCTTTCATTTCCCCCTCCCTTACCTCTCTTCATTCCTCTCTTCCCTTCATCTCTCCCTGCCTCACACGGTCCTCTGCTGTATTGTCGGAAGGGGTGTCATTTGAAGCTAATGTTATCGTCGTTTTGCCTCTGTGTTTCCTCCCCTTCCTTCCTTCCCTCCCACTCACCATCCTCTCTCCCACATCTTTCTCCATCACCGTCCCTCCCTCCCTCGTTCCCTTCTGTCACTTGAGGCTAATGTTATCGTTGTCGTTTTGGCTGTGTTGTTGGGGGGGAGGGCAGGGAGGTAGGACAAGGACACTCTCTCTCTCTCTCTCTCTCTCTCTCTCTCTCTCTCTCTCTCTCTCTCTCTCTCTCTCTCTCTCTCTCTCTCTCTCTCCACACACACACACTTTCAGACTCTCCTTTGATCCACTATCTGTTTCTCTTTCCCCCTTGTTCTCGTAATCATGTCTGTTTTAATCTATCCTTCACACTCTCTTCCCTCTTTATTTTTCTGCTCCTGCCACGTTTGTCGTTCTTTCTTCTCCCTGTTTTCTCTCTCTCTCTCACTCACTTCTTCTTCCCCCTCTCGCCAACATCTCCTTCCTCTTCCTATATTTTTGTGCTTCTCCTCATTCTTTTACATCTTTTCCTCTTCCTCCACTTCACTGTCATGTTCCTTCTTCTAAACCCTTCTAACATCTCACCGTTATCATTATCCTCTACTTCCTCTTCCTGCATTTCTGTTCCTTCCCCTTTTTCCGTTACGTCTTTTTCTCTTCTTCCTTTTCTGCGTTCTCTTCCTCAACATCTTCCTGTTTTTCTTCCACCTATACATTTCTCCTCCTCTTCTTCTTCCTTTCTTTGTCCTCCTCGTCCTCAACCCATCTTCACTTTCTCCTTTGTCCTTTTTATTTTTTTATACTTGTCATATTCTCGAAGTGTTACCACTCCCTAGATGTGTGGTTAGACTGGCTATGCTATTTGAATTGATGCGTGCTGGAGCAACGACTTGCAAGGTTTATCAAATTTCTTTCACTCATCTCCCTATCTCTTTCACCTCTTCTTCCTCATCCTTGTATTTCTCCTACACCACTGTTACTTCTTCTACTTCCTTTTCCATCTCCTCCTACTCCTCCTCGTCTCTCTCCTCCAGTTTCCTGCGCTTGTCTATAGCCGGCCCACCAGCGTCATCCCTGCCGCTTCCTCAAGGAGAATCCTTCAACGCCTTTTCTATATGGAAATTGTGTGAGACTCGATAATGCCGGGACGGTCACCACTGACGCTGCCTGAGAGATGACGGAAGAGAGAGAGAGAGAGAGAGAGATTTATTGCTACCTCTCTCTGTTTCTCTCTCCAACTTTTAACCAGTTTAGCTCTATGACGTTTTGTTTTGTTTATCGTCGCCGCTGGCAGACGATGTATAAAGAGCACCCTGGTAATGATGGCGTCTTATGTGGGCTGTATCTATCCCCTCCACTTCGATATGTCATGTTTGGCCTCCTCCATACGAAATATCATGTATAGAGATGAATAATAATGTGGTACCACGTTCGCTTCCCTACCTGCGGAGCATCTAGGGCAGAAACACAAATTCTGACGGACAGTTAACGTAGACGCTGTAGTTCATTCTCTTTAACTTGGATAAAATTTTCATCCTTTTGCAGCTGCCTTCATGTGGCTCAATGGCAGAGAAAAACGTACTTTGGGTCTGCATCCTTTCTGTAGCACATCTTCGTGACTAGTATATTTTTGTGTTAATCTACTGTTACAACTCAGAATTCTAGATGTAGGGTTGGCAGTTTTAGACGAAGGTAAGCAGAGTATTATAGTACTGTACAAGTGCTCGTGGGCCTTCGGGCTCCTAGCACTTGCTCCTGCAGAGAGCTCTCAGGCTGCTATAATTTATTTGAGTTGTAGCTATGGACAAAAAATTCTACCTAGATCCTATGCCGGGCACCAGGAGTGGCGGTTTTTGGTCAAAATGTGATCACTCATTAAATATGGTAAAAGTTTTTCAGTCGTGTTGGGACCAAGTTTTTTCACATCAGGGAATTTTTGGTGATTTTTGTGCCAATTTTGGTGCGATCTGAATGTGTGATTTCGGCTGCCCAAAACACACACACACTCACACACACACACACACACACACACACACACACACACACACACACACACACACACACACACACACACACACACACACACACACACACACACACACACACACACACCACACACATACACACACACACACACACACACACACACACACAAACACAGACACACAGCTAGTGCTATAGTATGTTTGATTTCCTTCCATGTGCTTGCACTCGTTTACACCCTCTCCACGCGCATCGATGAAATGTAATCGACACAGACATAATCATTGCAGCCCCTTGATAGTCACACGCACATCTCTCATTGCAGATACCACCTACTGACTTCTATATTGCCAATGTGGGGAAGGTTTAGTTCTGGCTGTGACTCTCCCTCCCAAGAGAAGGTGAGGTCCTGCAGTGGATCTCGTGTGATATGATACAAGTAACAGTACAACTTTCTAACCATTTTGTATATCACATATCTCTTCCATATAGTAACTTTTTCTTTTAGTTGTGTGTTATCCTCTATGTGTCTCATTTCGTGGCCTAAGTCACTTAAGTACAATAACAATTTTTACTTTTACAATTTTTACTCCTATGTGGAGACGATGGAGAGCGAGAGACTAACGAGAAGAGTGTATATGAGTGAGGTGAAGGGGGGAGAGGGAGGGGGAGGCCGAGGATGAGATAGAGGGATGGAGTGGAGAGGTATATGGCAGAGTGGGATGTGAGCTGGGAGAAGGGCGGTGAAGTTTCTGGGGACAGGGCAACATGGAGGTGATTTGTTTGTGGCCACCCCTTACGGGATTGAGGTGTCTAGCAACGGCTAGATAGACGATTATAGTGGAAATATTAGGACCAAGCAAAAAATGTCTGTCTTCATTAACCCGCCCCGTGCCAGAGCCATTATAAAACGGTCTGACGTAATTGCGCGCTCAATGCCAGTGCCGTTTTAAAACGGCCTCGATTTCAAAAATTCATTGTGACCGCAATTTCCAAGCTAGGCGCGCTAAAATTGGTGTGCTTGTAGAGCAGCCCATCTTCTATCTGCCTTCAGGTGGCCTGGCCCATACATCCATGAGCTCCCGCCTCATGCTTGCTCTGCCCCACTCTGCTTGTGTCAGCCATACAGTGCAGTGATGTCTCTCCGCGGTCACTCTGATGAGGAGATTCAGGACCTCCTGAGGGTTCCCTACACTGGGGAAAGCGATTTGGAGGATGACGAAGTGCATGATAAGGACTACATCCAGCCTGAGGTGGAAAGTAGTAGTGATGACAAAATTCCCTCACCTAGAAAATCCAGGTATGTGGGCTACACTTGGGCAACACGTGGTAGGAGGCCACCTGCACGTCGTCGTCTTGCATGTCACGACAATGAGGAGGAAAGGGAGGAGGAAGATAGTCCTGCAGTTGAGGGGTGGTTGGAAAGGCAAAGGATTTCACCATGAGGAGAGGAAAGTGTGAGGAGGAAGCGTGGAAGATTTGGGAAAGTTCCATTGTTGGGGAAGAGTGACTCATCTTGCCCTCGCTCTCCCTTGTCCCCACATGACCAAGCTCAGCTCAGCACCTCAGGACAAAATCTTCCTGCCTTCCCCACACCCAGCACCTCACGTGAAACTCTTCCCTAATTCACCAAATTTCCCCCTGCTTCCCCACAGCCCAAGGAACATGGAGGCAATGATGATGATGAGGAAATGACGTGGGAGTGGGAGGACAGTAGTGACTTTGACCCCCACATTCACCCATACACCCACAAAAATGAGGCTGGGTGTAGTGTCCCTGAACTTCACCATACCTCCAGTAGGCTTGACTTTTTCAGGAACTACTTTCCTGTGGAGTTTATTTTGAAGATTGTGGCCCTGACCAATGCCTTTGCTGCATTTGAACTTGGGGGAACAACACAGACACAACATAGCCGATTATTTGAACCTGATGTGACCCTGGGTGAAATGTATGTGTTCCTAGCACTTGTGCTATTGATGGGGATATTGAAAAAAAATCAGCTTCCCTTGTATTGGACTGTGGATCCAGTAATGGTGACACCATATTTTGGCAAGGTGATGGGAAGGAATTGTTTTCAGTACACCCTGAGCCACCTTCATTTTTTTGATATCCTTGACCCTGTTAATGCAAACAACACAGATAGGATGAGGAGGATACATCTGGTTTTTGATCACCTTCGAGAGAATTTCCGTACCTCCTTCTCTCCATACCGAGACCTCGTCATAGACAAGAGTCTAGTGCTATAGAGAGGTAATATTGCTTTTTGTCAGTATATCCCCAGCAATAGACACAGGTTTGGCTTCAAAATCTTCATGATGTGAGACTGTAAGACTGGGTATGTGTAGGACATAGTCCTGTACACAGGTGTTTAGACGGACATCACAAGATAGAAGTTTGAGACTCTCAGGGGGTATGGTAAAAACAATGATCGAGGAATACCTTCATCGTGGGCAAGTCTTATACCTCGATGATTGGTACACAAGCCCCCTTCTTGCCAGGTACCTTCACCTGCAGGAAAGTGGTCTGTGCCGCATTGTAAAGAAGAATCGTCAGCACATGGTGAAGGTGGGGAGGAAGCTTCAAAAAAACTAGGTTGTTTTTTACAAATCACATAATATCCTCGGAACAGCATGGCACCACAACTACGAAGTATTCCTCCTCTCGTTTGTTCATCGGCCCTTTGTACACCGCACAGACAGTGTAGATTACAGGGCATAAGGGCGGCGCCACGTCTGGAAACCAGAACCTGTCTTGGCGTACAATGTGAATATGCAACAGGTGGATCAATCAGATGCCATGATTTCCAGTGTTGACTGTGCCAGACCCACGATGAAGTGGTATAAAAATATATTCTTACATCTCCTCAACATCACCATCCTCAATGCTCACTATCTCCACGTACATACCCCTGGCATCCAAGAGACCTTCGAGGGCTATATTCGCGAGCTTGTGCGGGAAATAGTGGGGGAATATGGGGAAGATAGAAGTGCTGCTCGCCACCACCACACCGCCGCCACATCTCTCCGCTTCACTTCTAAACACTTCCCCAGAATCGTCCCTCCAAGTGGGACACATCAGAATCCGCAGCAGAGGTGTCACGTGTGTGCAAACAGCACTGTAAGGCCAAGTACTCAGCGGAAGGACTCAAGGTATATGTGTGCAGAGTGTGATGTGGGACTGTGCTTATACCCATGCTTCGAGGAGTACCACACTCTCACTAACTACTGTGAAACAATAGTGTGGTAAAGACGAGCGATAAAAAGACACTCAAAAAATGTTGTAAATACGAAAAAAAAACACTCAGAAAGTGTTATAAGTACTGCATAGAGTGATGACATGTTGTACATATTTTCTCGCAAGTGTAAGGACTGAACGTTGTGGAATAAAGTTTTACGTATGTTCTCATAAGTGTTAGACTATGTATTCACACTGAGATGATAAAAAATACTCTGGTAATGTCTGTGTATACTGAAGGCATGTCGTAAATAATTTACTGTAGGTGAAAGAGCTGTTTATTTTGAAGTCAAGTTATGCATATTTTCTCGTAACTGAAAGACAATGCATTCACAGTGAGACGTATAATGTTGCATAAGTGTTTTTTTTTTTTTTTCCCAAACAATTTCTTTAAGAAATAATTTTTTTTTTTTTTTTTGTGGATGTGAAGTGGACAGAAAAGTGTTAAGACCATTCCTATACCTTCCCTGAGTCACGTTGGCGAGAATACCTGAGTTTACCCCTGTGGCGGGGGGGACACAATCTGGCCGCACTATGGAGTGGTACTACTACTCTGCGGCCAGGTTGTGTTAGGAAGAATACTGCCACCGTATTCCCTGCGTGTCGTAATAGGCGACTAAAAGGGGCGGGGTGAGGGGACTAGTCGGCCTTTCTACCCTTAATTCATTACCCCTTCCTCTCTCATCTCTCATTATCCCCCTTCCCTCCCTTCTCTTCTGGCCCTTCTTCTTCTCATCTCTCATTTTCCACCTTCCCTCCTTCTCTCCTTACCTCCTTTAGTCCCTTCTGGCTTTCCCTTCGTTCCTCCTTTATCTCCCATTAATTTCCCTAATATACTTGTTTTCCTTGCCTTTTTCACTTTTACTATATATTTTTTCTTCCCTGCTACCCTATCTGCTTTCCTTCTTTCCTTACCTTCATCCATCACTTTCTCTTTTCCCTCCATCTTCTGCTTCATCCGTTTTCCTCCTTACTTCCCTTCCTACCTTCTACCTTTCCCCCCCTCAGTACCTCCCCTTCCTCCTACCTGTTTCCCTGATCTCCTTCATTTCTTTACCACCCTACTTCTTTTCTCCCCCACCTCTTTCCCTCCCATATTATCTTTCTTCTTTTTCCTTCACATCATCCTCCAGACCATCCAATATCTTCTTCCCTGCGTTTCCTCCAACCTGTTATCTCCTATCTCCCGCCATTCCTCGCATTCCTCATTCCTTCCACCTCTCCCCCTCTTATTTATCAGTTTCTTTCCATTTTTCCAAAGCATTTTCTCTTCCTTTTCCTGTTTTTACTCTACCTACGAATCCTCTCCTTATCGCCCACTTCCAAGTCCCTCCATTGCTCCCTTCCTTCCTTCCCTCCCTTCCTCCAAGCAGCTTCTCTTACTTTCATTCTTTCCCTTTTTTCCTCGCTCTCACACATTCCATCTACCTCACTTTCCGTCCCTCCACCCCCCATTCCTTCTACCTTCCTCTCTTCTCCTGACTCTCTCCCATACCTTTACACTGCTCTTCTCTCCATTACCTCTTTCCCATCTTCCTGTTTCTCTTACCTTCTTCCTTTCATCACCTTCCTTCCTAACATTCTCTCTCTCTCTCTCTCTCTCTCTCTCTCTCTCTCTCTCTCTCTCTCTCTCTCTCTCTCTCTCCACACACACACACACACATATACAGTAATCTAATTTTATAATTAAACATTTTATATATATATATATATATATATATATATATATATATATATATATATATATATATATATATATATATATATATATATATATATATATATATATATATATTTTTGGTCGGTGGGACCGTTCACCATCCACTCACTCGATGTAGTGCTGCTCTTGGGTGTCTGCCCTCTCCTCTCCTTCATCTTTTTTTCCTTCCATCCTCTCCCGCCTTTCCTTCCTTCATTCTTTCCTCGTCCTTTTGTCACTGTGACTTTACACTCCCTTTTCTGTCTTTCATTCCTACATTCTTTCCTCTTCCTTCTGTTTGTGGGTGACTACAGTGAGTGACAAGCCAAATGGTTATCGGTACACCAGGAAACCATTTACTACGCTGGGTGGTAACCAAACAACCAAATAGTGGCGCCTGGTGGTTTAGTGGGCAATTACGGCTCTCCAATCGGATTGAGTCGGTGAACTTTTGTATCCAAGGAGTGGTTGGGGTTTATTGCTCACGTAATGTCACTCAGGGATGCGTGAGGCTGGTCACTCTCATCTTAAATGTCAGGACCAACTTGCCTAGTCCCGGGCTCCTACGCTTCTCATTTGGCAACGTAGGATTGGTTGATTATATATATATATATATATATATATATATATATATATATATATATATATATATATATATATATATATATATATATATATATAAACCCCCTGTTTTTTTTGTTTTTTTTTTCAAGAATACTCCCCCAGTATCCCTGCTTGTCGTAAAAGGCAACTAAAAGGGTTGGCGGAGGGTTAGTGCCCCTCCCCGGAAAACAACTAACTAAAAAGACAAACAATAAGCCGCGGACAAGGACTGACCAAAAGATGACGACCAAGGACCTGACAAAGGACATGGTAATTGGAACATGGAATGTAAGGGGAGCGAATGATGAGGTGAAAGAGAGAGATTGTCCAGGTGCTTGAAGGTGCGAAAGTTGATGTTTGCGGAATAACTGAAACTAAATGGAGAGGTGAGAGTGTGAGAGAATGGGAGTATGGATGGGGTATATGTGCAAGAGTAGGTGAGAATGAGAGGGCAAAAGAAGGAGTATGTATAGTTGGGAGTAAAAGATGGAAGAAGGGCATAAGAGAGTATGGATCAGTTGGGTCAAGGATTGTGTGGGTAAGATTGAAAGTTGGAATACAAATGTGGGCGATTGTGTGCGTGTATGCACCAACGCAAGATCGTGCAAGCAGAGTGAGAGAAGAGTTCTGGACAAATGTGGAAGTGTGCATGGAAAAGTTTGGAAGGAACGAGAGAGTGTTTTTGATCGGTGATATGAATGGTAAAGTAGGGAATGTGAAAGTGGATGGAATAGTTGGTGAGTGGGGTGTGCCTACTGAGATAGATGAGAATGGCAGTGTGTTAGTGGACATTTGTGCTGGGAGGGGGTTGGTGATAGCCAATACCCTCTTCAGGCACAGAATGATCTACAGGTATACATGGCGAGTGATGAGAAGGGTGGGTGGTGAACTGAATGAAAGGAAGGCAATGATTGATTATGTGTGTGTGGATGAAAGGATGCGAAGATGTGTAATGGATGGAAGAGCTTATAGAGGTCGGGGGAGTGGACTTTCTGACCACTACTTGGTGGTGGCCAGAATCAAGATCCAATTAAGAGGGAGAAATTGAGAAAGGGAAGGACGGGAAGAAGGAGTATTTGTAAGGAGAGTGAAAAGGTTACGAGAGGATGAGAAAAAGGCAGAGTATAAGAGAGAAGTGGAGGAACGATTGGGCAAGTATGAATTGGAGCAGATGGGGTACGTGGAAGGTGTGTGCAGGATATTCACAGAAGAAATATGTGCTAATGTGACGTGGTGTGTGGGATGAAGAGAAGACGGAGGGGGGTGCAAGGAACAGAGTGGTGGAATGAAGAGGTGAGACAGACTGTGGCACAAAAGAAGAAAGCATACAATGAATGGATGAGAAATAGGGGGGAGGAAGAAGTTGAGAGGTGAAAGAGAGAGTTATATGTAGAAAGAAAGAGAGACGTGAAAAGATTAGTAAGAGAGAGTAAGAAGAGAGTGGATGAGGAATTTGTAAGGAATTTGAGTGTAAAGTGGAGGGACTGTAAGAAAATGTTCTGGAAAGAGGTGAAAAGAGTAAGACAGGGTGGAAGTTAAGTTAGCAGGGGAGTGAAAGATAAAAATGGTAAATTACTAATGGAGAAGGGAGAAAAAGTGAGCAGATGGAGATAACACTTTAAGGAATTGTTGAACATAGAGGATGGAAGTAATGCGAGTATAAGTGGCTGGGGAATGGCTGGGAGAAGTAGGGAGGTGAGAAGACAGGAAGAAATCAGTAGGATGGAAGTTGTGGAAGCAATGAGGAAAGTTAAATTGGGGAAAGCCCCAGGAATTGATGGAGTGTGTGGTGAAAATCTGAAGCATGGGGGAGAGATAGTAGTAGAATGGATGTGGAAGATGTGCAGATTGGCCTGGGAGGAAGGTCGAGTTCCGGAGGATTGGAAGTCAGGTATAATTATTCCCTTGTACAAAGGAAAAGGGGAAAAAGAAGTGTGTGGTAATCATAGGGGCATTTGTCTTCTTAGTATAATAGGAAAAGTGTATGGCAGGCTACTTATTGACAGAGTTAGAGAAAGAACAGAGGAATTAGTTGGAGAAGAACAGGGAGGCTTTAGGAAGGGAAGAGGTTGTGTAGATCAAATATTCATTCTTAGATCTTTAGTGGAAAATTTTCTAGAGAAGGGAAAGAAGTTGTATGCAGCTTTCATGGATTTGGAGAAAGCATATGACAGAGTGGATAGACAGGGATTGTGGAAAGTATTAAGTATATATGGAGTAGATGGGAAGTTGTTGAATGCTGTGAAGAGTTTGTATGATGGTGCTAAGGCTGCAGTGCATGTCGATGGTGAACTGAGTGAATTTTTCTCTATGAAGGTTGGGTTGAAACAGGGATGTGTCATGTCTCCATGGTTGTTCAATCTGTACATGGATAGGGTAATAAAAGAGGTACAAGGTAGGGTAGTGGATGTTGGAGTGGCCCTGGTGAGAGAGGATAATGTTTGGAAACTCCCTGTACTGTTGTTTGCAGATGATACTGTGTTGTTGAGTGAAGACGAAGGAGAGCTGCAAGGCTTGGTGAATGAGTTTGGGAGAGTTTGTAAGAAACAGAATTCAAAGGTGAATGTAGGGAAGAGTAAAGTGATGGTCTTTGAGAGAGGTGCAGTCAGTGAATATACAGCGAGGTTGGATGGTGAGGAACTGGAAAATGTGAGTACGTTTAAGTACTTGGGTAGTGTGATGAGTAAGGATGGAGGTTTGGAGGGTGAGGTGCTTGAAAGGGTACAACAAGGAAGAAAGGTTGCTTGTTCTTTGAAAACAGTGATAAGAAGCAGGGAAGTGAGCATGGTAGTGAAAAAGTTACTACATGACAATATTGTGATACCAACTCTAACGTATGGAAGTGAAGCTTGGACGTTGCTGGAAGGACACAAGTAAAGAGTGAGAGCAGTGGAAATGAGTTACTTAAGAGGAACCTGTGGAGTCACATGGAGAGACAGGCTGACAAATGAGGATATGAAGGAGCGTTGTGGTGTGGATGTGGATGTGATCGGAAGCGTTAGGAGGAATACACTGAGGTGGTTTGGCCATGTGGAGAGGATGGAGGGTGAAAGACTGACGAAGAGAGTGTATGTGAGCGAGGTGGAGGGGGGGGAGAGTGAGGGGGAGGCCGAGGATGAGATGGAGGGATGGGGTGGAGAGGTATATGAGAGAGGGGGGTGTGAGTTGGGAGCCGGGCAGTGAACGGGCGGGGGACAGGGCGACGTGGAGGCGATTTGTTTGTGGCCACCCCGAACGGGATTGAGGCGTCTAATAAATATATATATATATATATATATATATATATATATATATATATATATATATATATATATATATATATATATATATATATATATATATATACAGTATATATACATACACACACACAAACACACATCTATTTATAACAAAAGAGAGGAAGGAAAAACAAATCAATAAAAAAGTAATTTACACATCAGATTACAGGTGTCCTTAATTCATAAAACATCTATAAAAGTTTGACTTGAACAGCAGTAGATTTAAGTTTGGAGGGAAACCACTCTGGGGAAGCGAGTTCCAAAGAGATGCAGTTCGAGGGATAAAAGAATTCTGATAGGCTGAAGTTCAGGAATATGGGAGTGTGACACTCCTGATATGAGAGCTACCAAACGTCCGTGCAGAGCGGGGAAAGACACGGAGAGGTGGCACAATGGATGCAACTTCGTCTGACATATGCTATAAAAGTATCTGTTAAATAATGCGAAGGAGGCAACATTCTTTTTTGCTTGCAGGGGAGGTACTTCATTTTTAGCTATAGAGTTATTAATAATTCCAACAGCTTTGTTCTGAATTTTGTCTAGTTGTTTTTTTTGCAACCTCTCCACAGCCATTCCGCAAGAGTCAGCAATATTCAAGCTGAGAGTGCACATGACTCTTATAAATCATAATTAACTGCTCGTCAGTGAAAAAGTTACGGACTCCGTACAATAATTCAAGTTTCTTTGAGAGGTTTTAGTAAGTGTTCTAACATGAGAGGTCCAGCCGAGAACTTCAATACTTTTAGTAACAGGAATATTCGTTGCACTGAAGTAATATAGAAATCAGGCAATATCTGTCTATTAGTAAGTTGAATATATTTGGTTTAACTAGCATTAAATGAGACAATGTTATTGTGTAGAGAGCAGCTGAGATTGCAACAATATACATATAGAAAAGCCAAATGCAGAGCATAGGATACAAAATCAACTGGATACAAAACTTATGCATGAGAAATAAACAATTGGCCAGCTTCGATGTTTTTCATGATTTACTAATGTACCTGCTGATAAGGCCATTAATGTTTTGAATAATGTACTATTTAAAGATGATCTACCTGTGCCTGTGAATGATTTCGTTAGTTTACTTGAACTCTGTGCTTCTTACTGTTGTTTCGTTTTTAATGATGAATATTATAGACAAAGAGCAGGGATGACAATTGGGTCCCCCCTCAGTTCAGTTTAGCTATTTTATTTCTAGAACACCTATACCCTATTTGATTGACCTGTACAGCTGAGATGTAAGGGGCGTGTAGGGTGTGTGTTTCGCGGCTGCTGATTGGCCGCCGATGATGTAAATGTACAGCTCTTCTTATTTTAACACATGTATATTTATATTTCTAAATTGCCTGCAATATACGCAGTCAGTTTAAATATGGAATAATTCCTGAAGCTAACTAGCTGAAAAAGTTTACTATTATCAAAGAAAATTAAAGTTTATTATAAATTATATAAAACCATGAGTGACGTTTGGAGTGTATTATCCACCCACGGTGTACACCGTTGATACTGTTGTTGTTGTTGTTGCTGAAATATTTGCCCACACTTGGTGGGGCATGGGTAAACAAGAGACCCCGTCAGAGTAGGTGACGAAAAAATGCTCCCCAATCAGAGCATTGCACGGCAGGCAAATCTGCAGACTGACGAAAGGCGGCAAGGGCAGGAGAAGACTGGATGGTGAAGGCCGGCAAGTAGATGGTCGAGCAGTCGAAAGGAGGCCAGGGCGGGACAGGTAGAGCAGGGTGGAATACGCCGGACCGATGGAGAGGGCGCCGACGATGAAACCTCCCTGACGCTGCCCTCAACCCCCTTGTCTTTGATGTACTAGGACCGTGGATGCTTGCCCAGCTCAGCAGCAGATGGAAGACGAGGAGGAAGGCCCAGTCGCGGTCGTAAGGAGGGAAGGTTCTGGTCCAGGTGGTGGCGGACGGAGGGTCGTCGGCCGTGGTCTACGGTGGAATGGAGGGAGGACCCTCGGCCTCCTGGTCGGCAGGACCTAGGCCCTCGGCCTCCGGGTGGAAGAGACAGGCCAAACCTCCTCGGTGCTGTAGGGAGCTGGTCCTGCCGCCGACTGAGGTGGAAGTATTCACACGGGGAGAGGTGGGCTGCGAGAGTGGTGTACACCCACCTCCGCATGATGCACTGCATCCACACACGGTGTACACCTACGTCCGCATGTTGCACTACAATACATGCCTACATTTACTTCAGTGACATCATCGGCGGCCGATCAAAAGTCGCTATTCAAATACACCTTACTTACCCCATACATATCAGCTGCACAGGTCGATCAAATAGACTGCAGAAACCACTAGCTTTAACATAGTTCCTAGAGAGGTATAGTTTGGCTTAGATAGGTAGACTGTACTTGTGATAGCTCCTCGTAAGTTAGATTTAAGCAGTCTTTTAGATCAGTAAAATGGAGTAGAAAATAGTATAAAATTTACGGTAGAATATGGGAATGTCAATATGTGGCCTTACCTAGACGCACTTTTAAGAGACGAAAACAGGTTGAAGTTTAAAGTTTTTAGGAAAAATACTTCTAAGAATGATTCTGTACATTTTTATTCTGCTGTGGATACCAGGACTAAACTAAGCATTGTCACTGGATTTTATCTTCGAGCCTTGAGGATATGTTCGAAAGAATACCTTGGGGATGAATATGAGAATATTTTTAGTGCTTTCACTGAACTGAAACTCCCTCCTTACTTTATCATGAAGGCTAGGAATATGGCTGAAAATATCCATACAAGAAAAGAGAGAAGAGCGAAATGTGAATAGAGGATCATGTTACCTAATACCTCAGTAGCTAGTAATGTTTCCCCACTGCTGAATAAGTTTTTTTTTTTTTTTTTTTTTTTTATGTGTCCGACTCTGGGCATAGGCTTCACAGCCTGCTATCAAGGCCCAGCAGTCCTCCTACATACCATACACCTCTACATGTCACCACTGCGGCGCTAACACCCACCGTCCATATTGAATACATGCTAGGGCTGTCTCATACAGGACTGGTGTATTGGTATTAGCGGGGGTATTTTTACCAGTGTGGTGAGAATAGGTTCTGTAACAGTGGGCAATATACTGAAGATGAAAAAGAGCAGACAGGATGTACGTTGCTGGAGTTTACAGTGTACCTTGTTCAGGATGTAGTAAAGTATTTGTTGGAGAAACATTTCAAGGTATAGAGAAACGAGTGATGGAACACACATATGACATGAAGTGTTTCAATATCAATAATGTGCTTATGAAACATAGGTTTGACACAGGCCATAATGCAGACTGGGAAGATTCTAAAATGATTAAATATATTATAAATAGTGCCATAAAATGTAGATGTTATGAGTCAGCCTTCATTACAAATGTATGTAATCTCAACCCAAACATTGGATTCTTTGTGTTAGACAGCCAGGCTTAGTCAGGTAGTGTAAGATTATTTATTTGTTGTGTTTCTGTCACCAGCCAGACTGGGGACTATTTATTGAGTGGAGTGTTGTCCACTGATGTTATTCATGAAGAAGCCTTGGTGGGTGAAACGCTGAAATAAACTGGATCCTGTACTCTGCATTTGGCCTTTCCTCGTGTATGAGACAATATTATTTTGTCTCCATTCAATGATCTTATATAAGTCTTGATTTAAGGAGATTGCTGTACTGAGTTGTGAGTTGGAGATAACAAACTCTGTGAATGAGTGTTTAACTGTGAATGAACTGTGAAGTACTAAGTCATTTGCATATAAATAGATGGGATTATGGGTGACAGATACACACACCACAAAGCCAGCCACAAGACAGGGCGTGTGTACTGGGCAGTCCCCAGGCCCTGTCTTCCCTCTTACTATTTTTTAAGTCAACCCATACCGCACTGACCGGGCTAATGTATGGCCCGGCCTGCACTATAGGTGCAGGAAATCTTTAAACGAACGAACGAACGAACGGTGACATAAAAGATCATTAACATAAATTAAGAATAGGGTTGGAGCCAGAACTGGTCCTTATGGCACGCCGGCATTAATCGAGTGGAAATTTTAATATACATCATCTACTTTTACTCCTCTTTTTCTGTCGCTGAGATATGAGAAAATCAGAGGAACAAAAGATAACTGGCCACAGTAGGGGAATGTGGAAAGCAGGGAACGGTGCCACACTGCTAAAAGCTTTAGAAATATCAAGGGCTACTGCGTGAGTTTCTCCATATTGATCAATTTTTTTTGGCAAATGCTCAGATGAAGTTGCGTCCATGGTGCCACCTCTCCATGCCTTCCCTCGTGCTACACGGGCATCTGGTAGCGCTCATGACTGGAATGTCACTCAACCATATTGCAGAACTTCTGCCTATCAGAATTCTTTCATTCCCCGAACTGCATCTCTCTGGAACTCGCTTCCCCAGAGTTGTTTTCCTCCAAATTTGAACCTACAACTGTTCAAGTCTAACTGTTACAGACATTTTATGAACAGAGGACACCAGTAATCTGGTGTATGGATTATTTTTTTTCTCCATTTGTTTTTCCTTCCTCCGTTCTGTTATTTAAAAAAAAAAAAAAAAAAAAATGACTAGATGGTGTGAGTCAGGAGATTGAAAATATCAATGGTGGATCTATCGTGGAGAAAACGATACTATCTATCACTAATTAAGTTGCTTGATTCAAAATATTTAACTATATGCTTATTCGTTACGATTTCAAATACTTTAAAGGAAGAAGACGTGATAGCTATTTGTCTGTATTCAGAGGGATCAGAGGGACTTCCTTTCTTCGGAGTTGGTGGATATGGGCTTCTTTCCATGAATCACTGAATGAAGAAGTACGTATGCATACTCTGAATAGTATAGCTAGAACAGGAGCAGGTTTGGGGGAACCCTTTTCAGAGCAACTGAAGGAATTCCATTTGGACCTGGAGCTTTGTTAGTTGGTAAATTGTCTAGAATGGATTTTACGTATATAGTCAGTATCTTAAGTTGAGTAATTTCGGGAGAGTCAAGTTCTAGTGCAGGGACGTGCAGGCTGACTTCCTTTAAGGTAGAATTTCTGGGAAATATTATAGGAAGGATGTTCTCTTTACCACAAGGGTCGTTTATAGTGCTACCATATGAATATTTCAGTGGGGGAATGGGTGAGGTTTTGTTAATGTTATTATTGAAAGGACTTAGAGTTGACCAGAACATTCTATAGCTATTAGAATTTTTTGATACACTGGATGCTTGTTTGTGAAGAAAGTAAAATTTAGGAAGATTTATTACTATTATTAGTCACTACTTTCACCATTTATTTACTTATTTATTTATTTATTGTTATTTATTTGGTTATTGTTTATTTGTGTATTTTACTGTTTACTTATTTATTGCTTATTAATTATTTATATATTTATTACTATTACTAGCCTACTGTTATTGTTAATTCTTACTATCATTACCTATTGTTCTCTCTCTCTCTCTCTCTCTCTCTCTCTTTCTTTCGTCCTCCCATCAAAGGTTTCTTCCTCCTCACTTCTCTTTCCCATCCTCCTATCTAAGCTGTTTTCTCCCTTCCTTCTGTTTTCTCCCTCCCCTCTCGCTTCCTTCTCACTTCCTCACACTTAACATCTTTCCCTCCACTTCCTTCCTCTTTTCCTCCACTGACCTAAAGGAAAAAATTAAAGCTTATTTTTAATCTCAGTCCTAATCTTGATGTAAAGTTAAGTTAGGCTTAACATTAAATTACTCTTAATATTAAGCATGAACATAATATTGATATTAAACTAAGTCTTATCCTAAATTTTAAAGTTCGACCCTAATTTTATTCTTAATTTAAATCTTGAACTTAGTTTTAATTTTGAGCTTAAACATAAGCTTATTCTTAACCTTCATCTAAACCTTGAACATATTAACTTTCATGTGCGGGTAACTAAGCCCATCCTCAAACTTAAAGCGAAACTCTCTCTCTCTCTCTCTCTCTCTCTCTCTCTCTCTCTCTCTCTCTCTCTCTCTTTCTCTCTCTCCTTACTATCTCAATTTCACATCCTCCATACAGCCTTATGTCTCTCTCCACACCTTTCTTCCTCCTTACCCTCCTCCCAGTCTTCCTTTCCTCCTTTCTCCTAAATGCCCAGATCTCCCTCCCCCGGTATCTGTTATCCCTCCCTCCTTCCCCATTCCACCATCCCTTCTTACCTTCTCTCTCTCTCTCTCTCTCTCTCTCTCTCTCTCTCTCTCCATACACCCCTCTCCATCTACCGACACATTTATACATATACCTCGCCCTCCCTTCTTACCTCTCTCCCTCCTTACTTTTTCTCCCTTCCTCCCCTCCTCCTACCTGCCTCTCCAGCATTTATTGGGCTGAGAGGTGTCACACGAGGCTAATATTGTCATCATCATTTTGGCTCTATATTTTGGGCCTCTAGATTTCCTTCCTACCCGGGGATAACAGGACCTATTTTCACAGTTTTAGGAGCCATCCTGACACCTTTTCTCTCCCTGTTTATTTCCAAATATAGTGCGCTCAAATTTTCTTGGGTTTATGGTGTTCTCTGACAGCTGATCCTATCCAGTTTTTTTTTTTTTTTTTTTCAAATAACAGAACAGAGAATGGAAAAACAAATGAATAATAAAAATAATCTATACACCAGATTATTGGTGTCCTCTCTTCATAAAATATCTGAAACAGTTGGACTTGAACAGCATTGGGTTGAAGTTTGGAGGGAAACAACTCTGGGAAAGCGAGTTCCAGAGAGACGCAGTTCGGGGAATGAAAGAATTCTGATAGGCAGAAGTTCTGCAATATGGCTGAGTGACATTCCAGTCATGAGCGTAACCAGATGCCCGTGTAGCACGAGGGAAGGCATGGAGAGGTGGCACCATGGACGCAACTTCGTCTGAGCATTTGCCATAAAAATATCTGTAAAATAATGCAAGGGAGGCAACGTTCCTTCTTACTTGTAGGGGAGGTAGTTTATTTGTAATGGCAAGGTTGTTAATAATTCTAACAACTTTGTTCTGAATTTTGTCTAGTTGTTTTAATGCAACCTCTCCACATCCATTCCACAAGGGTGAGCAATATTCAAGCAGAGAGTGCACATGACTCATAAATTATTGCTAACTGCTCGTTAGTGAAGAAGTTACGGACTCTTTTCAATAATCCAAGTTTCTTTGGGGCGGTTTTAGCAAGTTAGAGGTCCAGCTGAGGGCATTGTTTAGTGAGACACCGAGAATTTCAATACTTTTGGAGATGGGAATATTAGTAGCACTAAAGGTAATATATGAATCTGGAAATATCTGTCTATTAGTAAATTGTATATATTTAGTTTTACTAGCATTAAATGAGACAAGGTTGTTTTGTCCCCATTCACTGATCGTAGATAAGTCTTGATTTATGGAGATGGCTGTACTGAGTTGAGAGGTAGAGATATTAGACTTTGTAAATGGGTGTCTGAGTGTGAATAAACTATGTAGTGTTGAGTCATCTGCATATGAGTGGATGGGATTGTGGGTGACAGATAAGAGATGATTAATATGAACCAAGAATAGGGTTGGCGCCAGCACTGATCCCTGAGGCACGCCGGCATTAAGTGAGTGGAAACTGGAATATACATCATCTACTTTTACTCTTATTTTCCAGCCACTAAGATATGAAGAAATCAAAGGAACAAAAGATGTTAGTCCATAGCAAGGGAGTTTGGACAGCAGGGAACGGTGTCATACTCTGTCGAAAGCTTTAGAAATATCAAGGGCTACTGCATGAGTTTCTCCATGTAGGTCGATTGATTGATTGATGGATGGTATGAGTTAGGAGATTGAGTATGTCATCTATCGTGGCGAAAACCATATTGTCTATCACTAATTAAGTTGTTGGATTCAAGATGTTTAACAATGTACTTATTAATTAAAGTTTCAAATACCTTACTAAGAGAAGATATGACAGCTATTGGTCTGTAATCAGAGGGGTCAGAGTAACTTCCTTTCTTCGGAATTGGGTGGATACTAGCTTCTTTCCATGAAAATGGGAATAAAGAAGTACGTACGCATAGTCTGAATAATTTAGCTAGAACTGAGGCAAGTTCAGGGGAACACTTTTTCAACACAATTGGCGGAATTCCATCTGGGCCTGGAGCTTTATTGGTAGGTAAATTGTCTAGGATGGATTTTACGTATATTGTCTGTATTATAAGAGGGACAATTTCGGAAGAATCAAGTTCTAGTACTGGGACATTCTGGCTGTTATCCTCTGTGGTGGAATTTCTGGCAAATGTACTGGCAAAAATACCCGCTTTCCCACGCGGGTCATTTGTAATGTTGCCATCTGAAGATTTTAGTGGGGGAATGGAAGATGTCATGTTAAAGCTATAATTAAAAGAATTAAGAGTTGACCAGAATATTCTATTGTCATTAGGGTTGTTAAGTAGTTCTGATGCTTGCTTTTGAGGAGTTTGTTTAAGCTAGATTTATTACAGTTTATATCCTAATATAGAACGTTCTTATTATCGTGGTTTTAGGAGGCTCCATGACACCTCTTCTTTACCATTATTCATATTAAAGTGGCTTCAGTCAGATCCCTGGCACATCTTGCTTAACGCTTCGCTTCTAAATATGAGACACTTTTGGTTTCTGTGTTCCAGTCCTTTATATATCATGCCTAACCGAAAAAAAAAAAACAGTGTATTGGTAGAACATGGGATTGTAATTTACCTTTGTACATTATCTGCATCAGGGTTTATCCAGCTACTCCTACAAACGTGGACCAATTTTGATGAAACTTTTCAGGAACACTCCCTAAGGCCCCATTTTATTTATTTATTTATTTTTTAGTTCAGAAAATTATTTTATATGCAAAATAATTATACTTAACCCTCAATAGTTTCTTTTCTGTAATGGAGCCAAAGGAGCCAAGTTCAGTTTCTTTGAGCCTTAATGCAAGCTAGTTTATTCGTACATATTTTGTTTATTTGAAAGTTCCGAAAAATAAACTAAGGATGACGAACGAAACGAGCGTATGACGTCATGGGGGGCCTCACGCTAATCTATAAAAGAAAATTAAGTTGATTTTTCCGAGAATGAAATTGTTTATGTATAACAAGAAATACTAGGCAAAGCATATCTCTGAGTTAGAGGATTTTCTCTGATGATGATTAACCATCTGATAATAGCTAGAATAAAATCAATAACACTGATGTGTTCAAGGAGATTACTTCGACTACAGCAACTGTGAGGAATCTGACTATATTACATTGAAGGATTTTTTTTTTTCTTACATGAGGGAGTTTTAGACCGCTTTAATATTCTGAAGGTGGCATGCACCATTTAACTGATTACATTTCTGAATGGAAAAATACTATAATTCTTGCCATCTCCTAAGGATTAATTTACATTAGTTTAGACATTTTTTTCGATCATTAACTCTATCCTTCAACCTTCACCCAGGCCTTTTCTTTCCTCTCATTCCCTCCAGTTATGATCTTTATGTCTTAATCATCACTCATTCTCTCCATATGGTCACACCACTTTAATATACCTTGGCCTGCCCTTTCCCTCAGACTAGCTACATCTGCTTCCACACCTCTCTCAAACAGTGTCGTTTCACTGCTTCATACCATCTTGCTCAACACACAGAGCTAAGAAACTTTAATACCTCCACCCTTTTCTTGTTCTCTTACATTCAGAGCCCACATCTAGAATCCATGCAGCATTGTTGGTATCAAACACCCATCCCTTGAACAGACACCGATCTTTCCTTCCAAACATCTTAATTTTGCGCTCATATATCATGTCTGATATCTGGCGTCATTCTCATCTACGTAATACCCTATCAGGTCACAAGACTGGCTCCTCTGTTTTCGATGTAATGTGCAAAACAAACATCTAAAGAAGAGGTTTGAAAATACCATATAAACCAACGAGACGGCCTCCAAACTCAGCATTCGTCGTCAGGGCTTCCTGTCTAATATCCCAATGGTCATGAGACAGGCTTCTTCGTTTTCCACGGTGCGAATTCCTGTGATGATGAATGCAGCTGACCCTGACACCTGGAGTCCACTTGCTGCTCACTTTATTATCAGTTGCAGTCCAGAGTGTCGCCTATAATTTATGACTCGTTGTAGGGCCAAAAATGTGTGATATGATTAATAGTCTTCACTACATGAGGCGTCTTCCAGGAGGAATCAAATCGTATGACTATATTATAATGAGGCCCTAAAACCACATTTTTTTGATGAAGGTCGGCAATACCGGTTTGGTTCAGTGGGTCCTGATGCCTCCAATTTAGCTATATTACTTTTGTCCTCCCCTTGAACCCACTTTATGTGGGACAACTTTTGCAGGTTTTCAGTGTTTGGCTCTGTGTTACAGCTCAGAAAATGCACGACACAATCAAACAAGAGGGAGAAAAGCGCCATATTGGCGGGTCCATCAAATGATTTAAGGGCGATTTTACCCTGTCCTGTGGCCTTGACCTACCTAAATAGTGGTCTAAATCTGCTCAGAATTGTTGAAGATGGTTTTGTCATGTGACCCTGACTTTTGACCCTCCCTGTGACCTTCCCTGTGACCTTGAAATTTAATTGGCTGTTTTCAAGATAAAATTTTTCTTGTCCTACCCTGAACCCCTCCAACATGTTTTGATCTTACCTTGCGACCTTGACCTTTGCCCTATATTTGTCTCAAAAATTATAGGTCTACCCCTAGGCTGCCCTCAGTTCTTCCACCATGTTTGGTCGAAATCGAATGAAACATGTTTTAGTGGTTTTGTTAACACACACACACACACACACACACACACACACACACACACACACACACACACACACACACACACACACACACACACACACACGCACGCACGCACACACACACACACACACACACACACACACACACACACACACACACACACACACACACACACACACAAATAAAGCAATGGCCACCCTGTGTGTCTGTATATCTGTCCAGGACGACGCAAGATGATAAAGCTCTAAAAAAGATAAGCCCCATCGAAGTTATGGGCTGGAACTAACCCTGCCACAAAAGCCTGCCCACACCCCACACAGTCCCCTCCCCACACCAACCCGCCAGGCAGAGTAAATGGTGGAAAATTGTTGGCCAGCTTTTGTTGTCTGCGATTTTCCAGAGTCGTTTAGGTGGGAAGAAATATACATGGAAGAAGATTAGACGGCTGGATTGGAGGAAAGAAACCGAATTCGTAAATCTATAAATTCCTTCTAACAAGGTGAGTTAAACTGAGGAAGTAAAACAGAATTTCGTCGGTGTATAAATTCCACAACGTTGGGTCTGGTTAGTACTTGGATGGGTGACCACCTGGGAACACCAGATGCTGTTGGCATCCCTACGTGTCAAGTGGGGTTGGTGGAGGATTAGTGCCCCTCCCTGTAAAACAATTAACTCTAAGCCGTTGGCCACCCCGTTTGGGATACATGGCGTCTGGCAATGAATGAATGAATGATAAATTCCACAAAGACGTGAGGGGAATTTCGGGGCTAGATAAGAAATAACTTCATGGATTAGTGAATTTTTTTTTATAAAACCTACATTTGAAGGGAAATAAAGTTGCTGGAGGGGATCAAATTTTATTTAAAATTTCACATATTCCGTTGAAGAACTAAGTAAAGTTTCGATATTAGGTAACAGGGTGGTAATAAATACACTGTGTTATTCCGTAAATATTAATAACGGGATTTAAAGATTACATTGTAAAACAAAAATACAACTGTAAATGTGTAAATTCTGTAACTGGAAAAAAAAAAAATGAATTTAGTACGTAGTATATTTCAAGAAAAAGAGAAATTATCTTTTTTTAATTAGGCTCTTCCAAAGGAGAATCACATCAATCAATCCATTAAAAAAAAAAATGATAATGATTTCTCTTATATTTAAGCTGAAAGAAAATCTGTAAGTTCTGAATTATAATTAACTTAATGGGATTCAGCTGGACCGCCTGGATGAGGAGAGAAAATACACGAGTACATTAGATGTTTGGACCAATGTCTCTTCTTCGTAGTTGTTGCTGTTGTTGCTTAACCCCGGTCTGTCAGATAGAACAGATCCGTCAGCCAGAAGTAAGCCACAGCTTCTGTGGGGCCGTCCTACAGGTACAGTACAGTACAGTGCATACACCGTGCAGAGACCAAGCGCCCCCTTGTGGCAGACGGCACCGTGTCTGGGTTGAGCCAAGGTCTTTCCCCACGGCGAGGTGTAGGCAAATTTAAGGAGATTTGACTTCCAGGTGGACGCCGCAATTCCTCCACAGCGGGTTCACAGTGCCACTACGTGGGGGCTCTTCGTCAGCACGGTCCTATTCACAAATTCATAAATTCCGTAAAAAAAAAAAAAAAAAAAAAAAAAAAATGTGATGTTTGTGAATTACGCTATGAAATGGAAGTATTTAGTCTTGTAATTTTTAAAATAAAGTACGAATAATAAATGAAATATATATTACTGTAAATCTTTTATTTCGAAAAGAGTAGTGAAACAGATTTTGAAAGTATAATGAATTTTCAATAAGTATTTTTCTTTTTTTTTGGGGGGGGGATAAGGCCATTAGTAGGAAGGAATTACACATGCAGGAGCACAGGTCTGCTGAAGCGGAGGCAGCCGCATTCGTAATTCAAAAGAAAAAAAAATCCCTTGAAAATATGTAAAATCTAGGGGCTCAGATGTACATGCAGCTGCTGGAAGTGCTGTAATGTTTTGAAAGTATTAATTCGATTTTTATATTTAACTGTGGGAGTAGATGAAATTGCATTCATATAATTATTCCACATAAGAACTTGTAGCTTGAGAACTAAGTTTTAGAGTGGAAAGAGGTCCTGCTTATATGTAAATGCTAAAAATTCTGTCAAGTTTGGATAATACTTGTTTAAAGATTTAAAAAAAAAAGTTCTCGTGACATTTGGTGTCTGGAGGGTACACTATAATAAATCACGAAACTATAAAAAACAAACGGGATATTGGATAAAGATAAATGTTACGATCACTTTGATATTTGGTTAAATAGGATACGTGATGGAAACAGAGAGGCAGACCAATAAAGAGATTGGCTGTGATCTGGCAGATATGAGGAGGATGGTGTGTTGTGGGAGGAGGGACTGATACTGAGATGGTATAGAAGTAAATGGGAGACTTTTACCTCGCCAAAGATGCGACAGAATGCACCACATATATAGTTTGATATATATATATATATATATATATATATATATATATATATATATATATATATATATATAAAGTATAGACAGACAGACAGACAGACAGACGGAGAAGATTGATGGACCGACCGACAGACAGAAACATAGACGGATAGACCGACAGAGACAGAAATGTTGATAAACACACAGACAGATAAATACACATAGATTGGTTGACTGACTAATTGCTAGATAGACAGATAGGTAGGTAGGCAGGCAGATAGACAGAAAGACAAACAGAGAGACAGAAACAGAAATAGGATGTCAGTTATATATAGTCACATAATTAAAGAGACGGTCATCTGGAGAAACAGATATACAGCTGGATATAAATAAATGAATAAATAGACACCTAAATGAATGAATAAATAAATAACACACAAATCAGTTAATCTATAAACATATTTTGCTAAGTATATAGGTAAATATAAGAAGCCTGATGAATAAAGAGTCATATAGACAGACACATACAGAGATATGTAGAGTTAGGCCAAATAAAAATGTTTCGAAATTACAGCGGGTTATGAAGTGAAGGTAATATGATCTCGAAAATATGTAAATTCAAGGGAAAAATGGCTGTCCAAAATTAGGTTGTCGAGTGGATGGAATCAAAAGAATAATCTGCGTGTTGCAAAACTGTCTTCGAAATTTGGTTGTGGGAGTGATTGGCTCTCGTAATTCTATTAATGCGGCAGTGTAAACAAAATATACGTGTGTGTGTGTGTGTGTGTGTGTGTGTGTGTGTGTGTGTGTGTTTACTGAATGTGTAGTGAAACATATGTCTGTAAATTTATGTAATGGCGATCCACAGGAGGGTGGTGGCAAGGATAAGGAAGGATGGCATTTGAATTCCTCCCCACCTTCTTTTCCGTTCGTTTATGTCCAATTTCAGGGTTACAAAAACTCTTGCGTTCCTTGTTGCTTGTTCAGTGAAGGATATCTGTCAGTGTTTGTATCAGGGGATCCCAGGGGAGTTTGGGAGGATGTGGCATAGATTTGTAACCCATTCCATTTTTGCAAATGGGCACTATTTTATGACAAAAGATATGCGTATGCGTTTGTTTAATCAATATACGAGTATAGTGAAAGATATCAGAATGTAAGTGTATGTAGTGGCGCAACCGATGATGTGATGTGGGCGGGTGAGATAACGGAATCAAGCTCCCCCTCTTTTCAGTTTTGTAAGTGCCTTGTTTTATGACATATGGAACTGAGAAAGCATACGACAGAGTGAACACAAGGGAATTATGGGAAGGTGTTATGTGTGGTGAGGAAGGTAAACTGCTGAATTTTTAAAAGATGTTTTAGATGGCGACTACAGTTTTCAAGAGTATATATAATGATGCCTTAGATGATGGACTAGTATCAGAACTGGAGAAGGGCAAGGAAGTGTTATGTCCCCATGATGATTTTTTGTTCTTTATTAAGTTGAGAAAGACATTAACACAGGAGTTAAGGAGATGGGAGTGTAACGTGATAAATAGTGAGGGGGAGAATATTTCAAGTCAAAGGAAAGCAGATTATGAGTTCTGGGCCCGCCAGCTGCTTGATTTAACTTGGGAGATTTTTTCCCCGCTGATTTCACGTAGTTCAGTGACAGAAAAAGCCACTACTGTCGTCTACGTCTTCTCCAAAACATTTTCGTGACTAGCAGTATATCCTTGTGGTAACCTCCAGCCGCGGCATAGCAGTCAAAACGGAGAGATGAAAAAAATATGCCCAGTTGAAGTGAACAGAGTATACATCCCAGCGTCACAACAGGACTAAGTCGCTACACACTATACCCGTTAGGGGGTAAGACTGGGCTAGACATGAGCTTTAGTGTGTATCCTAGTGGACGAGGGACGGAGGTGGAGGATTGAGGCAGGAAAGCTGAAGGAGAGGATATTATATAAGAAATGGTGAGGGTGGTAGTGATAGCAGGAGGAAGGGGAGAAGAAGAGAGAGGGAGGAAGGTTGGGGGCACAGGGGAGAGGGAAGGAGGGAGGAAGGGAGAGAAGGAGGGAGAAAGGGAGGGAAGGAGGAGGGAGGTTAGAGGGGAGAGGGAGGGAGGACGAGATTTTCTTAGATATCCAGACTTCACTGACTTTATCGTCCAAATGAGTGGTACGGCATTAATGTAAATATGAAGATTTACTTGATAACTTAAGAACAAAATAAAAAGGAAAGTAAAGAAGTAAAAAAAAAGAGAGTGAGAGAGAGAGAGGGAGGGAGAGAGGAGGAAGAGGAGGAATACAGAGACAGAAAAAAAGAGGCAGACAGACAGGGAAAGAGGGAATCTAGACAAGAAATAACGGAGAAAAGAAAGACAAAGGAAACAATACATATCCGGCACACACATGAAGTGAACGAGAGGACAAGTTGGAGACAAAGGGGACAGAAGGAAGTAGAGATAATAACGGAGGCAGAGAGGAGGAAGGGAGAGAAGAGGAAGGGAGAGAAGAGGCAGGGAGAAGAGGAAGGAAAGGAAGATAATGAAGGAGACACAAAAGGAAGTGAGAGAATATGGAGGAAGAAAAGGAAGGAAGGATAATAAATGACGTGCAGAGGAAGGTAGGAGAGAAGAGGGAAGCAGGGAAACGACAGGATAACTGCAAAAGGGAAGGAAATGATGAAGGATATTAAGGACTGGAAGAAGGAGGGGGGAGACGGAATAAGGAGACGCACAGACAGGACGATATTGCTCTGGAAACGAGAGGAGAGGAGAGGAGAGGAAAGAAGAGGGGAGGAGAGGAGAGGAGAGGAAGAGAAAAGGTATTAGCTGAAGCGGTCTGAAGCTCCCTGATCTTGTCGTTTTGTAATTGTTTTCTATGATTCAATTAAGGGACATCCTTCTTTACAAGAGAAATAAAATTATCTCGATTATCTGTTTCACTGTCACGGATGAATACATCGTTCCGACCTTACTTTAGTTAATGCCATACAATGTTATTAAACTTAAATAAATCGCTCACAGTCAAACAGTAACTGCATTCAGTAAAATCAGTCTTCAAGAAGTAATAAACATCATTTCTATGCCCTCTTGGAGTCCTTGAACTGGGATGTCACACTAATGCAAATGTTTTCACAGTTACAGATCCATTTGCTTTTAATATATTCTCGAAAATTTTCATTTATATCGTGAAATTTTTCCACCTTGCTCAAAAGTGTTCGCGTATTCATTTGTAATTTATCATTCCCAGTGCCTGCCTCGCCAACCAGCAGGGCTTACGCCTGCTGCCCAATGATGGGAAGGTAAGACCCTCGGTCTGGCAACTACCCTAAGGCCTGGTCGTTTGCTCACCAGTTTAGCGTAAAATGAGTCGTGTTTGAGAGACATCGTAATGCACTCTTCCAATTACTCACTCATAAGCACTCCCGGTATTTTTCATCTTGGCCCTGAAAGCATTCCTTCCTACGCAATTCACATGCCGCTGCAGGGGGACTGGGATATGTACACACACACACACACACACACACACACACACACACACACACACACACACACACACACACACACAAGCATGTACATGCACAAGCGCACGTACAAAAATGCTGTTAGAATACTACATGCAAACACACTTCTTCATGCGAGCAAACACACACACACACACACACACACACACACACACACACACACACACACACACACACACACACACACACACACACACACACACACACACACACATGCACAAATAAGTAGGCTTAGTTACATACCGGGTATATCTGCAGCGCACATACTAGTACACATAAAATAGAACACCCATAGCCATACACATGAACAAACGAACAAACGAACAAAGAACCAAATAAAATTGCCATAGGCAGAGCACTTGCCGGATGGATCCGATTGTGTCTGCTTAGCTATCACCGGGGTGTAGCCACTCATGTGTCTGTTTAGTATTCATCAGCGTGTAGGCAGTCATTTGGAGAAATTTTTCGCGTTTCATTGCGAAACGCAGGATGGGTTTGGGATGCTAAAAATTGCATTGTCAGGTGCGCCAGACGTTTCTCCTCAGTTTGGTAAGAAAAAAAAATCGATTATCGAACTTTGAAAAAAAAAAAAAAATTGTGCCTGGGCCGACCACTGGGTCCCAACGAATTGAGTACCCACGGCCACTGAGGGGTTTCAACCCCCCACCCAGACCAGAGAGTTTGACCGTTTTTGATGGAACACATAAGCCTCCAGGGTTTATGGAAATCTACCTTCTGAATTTTTTTCAGAATGTTTGGCGAAAAAATGTGACCTGTAGAGTGCAGACAAACAAACTAACAGACAAACATACGGAGCTGACCAACATGCATGCCGAATCTTTCTATTCTGGCACACATAAGCTCGCTCACACACAGTAATATACTATCACTATTCCTTCCTTGTCCCTTCCTCTTCCATCCCCACCATTCCCCCTCCCCTTCCCAACCCTCAGCCCTGCTGCAGTCATCTTCATAAGCAGTTCAGGATGGAGGCGCCAAAATACATCATCGGACTGAAAAGATTAACCTTGTATATCCGATCCATCAGCCGACTCCACTCTATCCGACTTCACAGGTTAAGGTGATGATCGAGTTTTTTCTTTTTTATTTTCATGTTTGTGTAGCATTTTCTTTTCTTTTGCGTGGTCGTTATGATACTTTCCTAACATTTCTATATTTCTTTGCATCTTTTCATTTTTTTTCTTTTATTTTTTTCCCCTTTTCTCTGTGAGCTTTGGGACTTTGGGACTGTTTTTCCTTTATCATCTTTTTTGTCTGCTTTTCTTCGTTTTCCTATAATTTTATGATTTCCTTCTTGATTCCAGTTAGTTTCCATTTAGTATTTTTCATGTGTCCGACTCTGGGAAGGACTTGACTGTCCGTTCCCTGAGGCCCATCATTACTCCTATGTGCCATGCTTTTTCACAACTCACCACTTCGTAGCTAGTACTCAAAGTAATCAAAATCCATACTGAATACAAGTAAGGGCTGTCTCGTTTAGGAATTTTATAGGCCCTTAGTCGTTTTTATGAGATATCAATGTGTCATGTAGAAAATCAGTAAAGTCTATCATTCCATTGCCAGATGCCTCAATCCCTAAGGGGTAACCACAAACAAATCACCTTCACGTCGCCCTGTCCCCCGCCATTTCAGGAACCTCCCCCAGCTCAGACACCCCTATCTCATATACCTCTCCACTCCATGCTTCCATCGCATCCTCAGACTCTCTCTCTCTCTCCCCCCATCCACCTCACTCATATGCACCCTCCTCGTTAGTCTCTCGCTCTCCATCCTCTTCGCATGGCCAAACCACCTCAGTGCATTTCTTCTAACGCTTTCTATCACATCCACATACGCACCACAATGCTTCTTCACTTTCTTATTTGTTAGTCTCTTTCTTCAAGTAACTCCGCATGCTTCTCTCAGATAACTCGTTTCCACTGCTCTCACTCTTGATTTGTGCCCTTCCAGCAAGGTCCAAGTTTCATATCCATACTTTAGAGCTGGTATCACAATATAATCATGGAACGACGTTTTTACTTCTGTGCTCACTTCCTTATTTATCACTGCTTTAAAACTACCAGCAGCATTTCTTCCTTGTTGCACCCTTTCAAGCAATTCATCGTCCAAACTTTCATCCTTACTCGTCACTCTACCCAAGAACTTAAATGCACTAACATTTTCCATTTCCTTGTCATCCAACCTCACTGTACATTCGGTGACTTTATTTCTCTTGAGGACCATAACTTTACCATTCCCTACATTCACCATTATATTCCTTTTCTTACACATTCTCCCAAACTCATTCACTCAGCCTCGCAGTTCTCCTTCGTCTTCACCAAACGAGACAGTATCATCTGCAGACAACAGTACAGGAAGTTTCCAAACGCTGCCCTCTCTCATTAAGGACGGCTCCAACATCCATTGCCTTACTTTGTACCTTTTTTTTTTTATAACCCCATCCATATGCAGATTGAATTAAAGAAAAACATTCGAGAGCCGAATGCTAATCGCCAGCCAGAACATGCTGCTAGCTAAGTCCAAGATTTTAGCCACATAATGATACACTGAAGTTTTCATGTTGACAGCTCAAGCTGTTTATGAGATATAATGATGCTAAAGGAGTGCAATAAAAACTACTTGACCTTTGGCAGCCATTCTAGTGACCTTGACGTTGACCCTGAATGCGTATTCTCGATATCGGCCAAGATTTTGGCCATATCTTTATACCCCAAAGGTTTCATATTGATAGCATAAGCCGTTCATGATATATAATGGGAACACACACACACACACACACACACACACACACACACACACACACACACACTCAGAGGAAGGCAAAAACATTATCGCTCTGCCTCTTACGGCGGGTGATAACAACCTTGGAAACATGACACATCCCTGTTTCAGTCCAACGTTCAGATAGAAAAATTTGTTCAGTTCACTATTCACACTCACTGCAGTCTTAGCACTCTCATACTTACTCTTCATGGCATTTAATAACATTCCATTTACTTCATATATTCTTAACGTTTTCCACATTCCTTGTCTATCCACTCAGTCATATGCTTTCTCCTAATCCATGAAGGCCACATACAACTTCTTTCCTTTCTCTAGAAACTTTTCCACTAAATACCTAAGGATAAATGTCTGATCTACACAACAGCTTCCCTTCCTAAGACCTCCCTGTTTTTCTCAACCAATTCCTTTGCTATTTTCCTAACTCTCTTAATAAGTATCCTACCATATACTTTTCCTTTTATAATAAGAAGACAAATGCCCCTATGACTACCACACACTTCTTTAACCCCTTTCCTTTGTGCAGGAAAATGTGAAATAATTATTCCTGACTTCCAATCCTCTGGGACTCCACCTTCCTCCCAAGCCAATCTGCACATTTTCCATATCCATTCTACCCCATCTCTCCCCCATGCTTCAGCATTTCACCACGCCCTTCATCAGTTCCTGTGGCCTTCTCCATTTTGATGTTCTTCATTGCTTCCACTATTTCCATCGTATTGATCTCATTTCACTTCCCTCTTTCTTCTAGGAATTCCCCAGCCACATGTGCTTGCACTACTTTCATTATCTGTGTTTAACACTTCCATAAAATGTTTTCTCCATCTGCTCAATTTTTTCCCCTTCTCCACTATCAATCTGCCATATCTATCTTTCACTCCCCTACTACCTTCTCTGTCACCCTAACTCTCTTTACTTTCTCCCAGAACATTTTCTTATATTTCCTCCACTTTACACTCAAATTCCTTCCAAATTCCTCATCCACTCCCTTCTTACTCTCTCTTACTAATCTTTTCAGCTCTCTCTTCATCTCTACATATAACGCTCTCTTCCATCTCTCAACTTCCTATATGCCTCCGTTTCCCATCCACTCACTATGTGCTTTCTTGTTTTGCGCCACAACTTATCTCACCTCTTTATTCCATCATGCTGTTCCTTGCACCCACTTTACATCTCCATCTCACCCCACATACCACCTCACATGCTGCACAGATTTCTTCTGTGAACATCTCACACACACCTTCCACTTCCCCCATCTGCTCCAAATCATATTTACTCAATCGCTCCTCTGCTTCTCTCCTTAATTTGTGTGTTTTTTTTTTTCATCCTCTTGCAACCTACCTACCCTTGTTGTATAGATTACTTCCTCCTGTCCTTCCCTCCTTCTATCCTCCATCGCACTTGAACCTTGACCTTCACCAACACCAAGTGTTGGTCCAGAAATCCACACCCCCAACCTCTGTATGCTCTTGCATCCAGTACATACCTTCTTATTCTCTCATCTTCACACGTATAATCAAAGATTGCCTTCAGTTCATTAAATTCTCCTCCCACCTTTCTCATCACTTGCAACGTATACTTGTGGATTATTTTGTGCCCAGAGATGGTATTGGCTATCACCAACCCCCTCCCTGCACAAATGTCCACTAGAGCACTGCCATTCTTATCCATTTCTGAAGGCACACCCCACTCACCAACTACTCCATCCATCTTCATATTCCCTACTTTGGCCTTCATATCTCCAATCAAAAACACTCTCTCATTCCTCTCAAACTTTTCCATGCAAGCTTCCACATCTGCCCAGAACTCTTCTTTCACTATGCTTGCACAATCTTGCGTTGGCGTACACACAGCCACAGTCGCCCACGTTTGTAATCTTACTTTTAGTCTTACCGACACAATCCTTGAACCATGTGATCCATACTCTCTTATATTTTCTTTACATCTCTTGCACACAACAATACATACATCCTTGAGGGTGACATAAAATGCAGCATCATCCTCATACTCAACGGAGTTGTCGCAGCTTACACTGAATGCACCACAATACATACACCCTGTTTTGCCCTCTCCTTCTCATCTACTCCCGCGCATAAACCCCATCCATACTCCCACTCTCTCACACTCTCACCTCTCCAACTGGTCTCTGTTCATCCACATGTGTCCACTTTTGCATCCTCAAGCACCTGGACAATGTGTCTCTTTTTTATCCTAATAATTTCCTTTGTCCTGTCCTTGGTTGTCACCTGTTTGTCCGTCCTGATCAGAGGCTTCTTGTGTTTATTTTTAGTTAGTTGTTTTCGGGGAAGGGGCACTAACCCTCCACCAACCCACTTGTTGACACGTAGGGAGCAAGCATTGGTTAGTTATAAGGTTACCACCCAGCATATCAAATGACTTCTTGGTTTACAGGAAATGATTTGGCTTGCCACTCAGTGTAGAGTTCCGCGAAATAGTGCCACTACACTGAGTGGGTGGATGATGGGCGCCCCTACCGACCATCAGTAATGTCAGCTTAATAAAATATCAAATAATTTAACTGCATGTGTCTTGATCAAGTTTACTATCTTTTCTCTGTTCTTATTTTCAGCTATTTTTTTTTCTCTCACTATAGCATATAAACGATGAGTCCGATTTTTCTCTCTGTCCCCTGTTCTATTTTCCCCTTCATTTATTTATATATTTTTTCTAGTCGTTACCGCAATTTTTTTCCATTCCTCATCCTTTTTTAACCCCTATAGTCCAATGACGTATATTTTATTATTACAAATACAGGAAAATTAATTTCAAATAAGGAAGGACCTCTATTAGTAAATGTGTTAAAATGTATAATTCCTGCCGTTGGAAAAGACCCATCTAAATTTAATAAAACTATTAGAAGGTAAGGACACTAAAATATAAATGACGTTCTGTATTTCAAAGGATCAAGTACTCGTATTGCCATGATTTATATTTTCTGGTTTGGAGTGAGTGACTTGCTTTTTCACTTTACTTTTGCTTTATATTTTCCCAGAACTTATTTTCTTTCATAAGAGCGTTGTTAATGATTGTTGCAATTTCCCTCTAATCTACTGTATTCATTCCTCTCTCTCTCTCTCTCTCTCTCTCTCTCTCTCTCTCTCTCTCTCTCTCTCTCTCTCTCTCATTTTTTTTCTTCTGACATAATTCTGTCTTAATTTTCTCACAACAAACTAAGAACATTGTGCTAATAATCTTTCCATCTCTTATTCAGTATTAGATATTTTCCTCATACACCACGCCTGAAAAAATGCTACTTCCCCTTAGGTAAACTAGAGCTTCCTGATTACAGCCTCGTGTACCTAGACTAATAGGAACTGTGTACACTGAGCTTCTCTTTTAACAGTATACATTTTTAATTCTCTCATTTTTTTTTTTTTTTTTAATGAGAGGAAGAAGGAACCAAAGGCCATGAGCCCGCAGTAACAGTTCCCTCCAAGAGAAAAACAAAATACAATAGAGAGCCAAATTCAAGATCCGATCATTTTGAGATGCCTGGACACACTACGTTTGAAAGACTGGAGATCATAGGCAGCAGGAAATACAGACAGAGGGAGACAGTTCCAGAGATGACCTGTTGCATAAATGAAAGACTGGGAGTAACGGTTAACTCTTGCATTAGAGAGTTGGACAGAAAAGGGATGAGAGTTTACTGCCAGACGGGTGCTACGCACCCGTCGTAGAGGTGGAGGAATGCAAGCAGACAGTTCAGAGGAGCAGTGACCATTAAAGGAGCGATAGAAAAGAGATAAAGATGCAACAGTGCGGCGAAGAGACAGAGGTTGAAGGGAGTCAGTAAGAGGAGGAGAGTTAATGAGACGAAAAGCCTTTGACTCCACCCTATTGAGAAGAGCTGAATGTGGGGAGCCTCCCCACACATGAGAGTTGTACTCCACACAGGGGCGGATAAAACCCCTGTATAGAGTCAACAATTGTGCAGGGGTAAAGAAAGAGCGGAGTCGAAACTTAGCACACCCAATCTCTTGGAAGCAGATTTTACAAGAGATGCAATATGATCTTTCCAAGATAAGTCCCGAGTAAATGAAACCCCAAGCATGTTCAAGGATGATGCAGGATTAAGCTGAATATTATTAAACATTAGTGGGTATACCTGTGGAAGATTTTGTCGGGTTGATAGGTGTAAGAACTGAGTCTTAGATGCATTAAAGACAACCATATTATTTTTACCCCAGTCAGAGATATGAGCCAAGTCAGACATTAGGTGTGCCATAGCCTCATCCCTTGTTTCTTGAAGTAACTGTTGAGATGGGCGTTGCGGGAACCGAGTGGAAAGGTGAAGGGTGGAGTCATCAGCGTATGAGTGGATAGGGTTAGATGTACAGCTTAGAAGATCATTGATGAATAAAAGGAAGAGAGTTGGTGATAGGACAGAGCCCTGAGGAACACCACAGTTGATAGATCTAGGAGAAGAACGATGGCCATCTACAACAGTGGCTATAGAACGACCAGAAAGGAAGTTAGCGATGAAGGCACAGATAGAAGGATAGAAACCGTAGGAGGGCAGTTTGGAAATTAAAGATTTATGCCAGACTCGATCGAAAGCCTTTGAGATGTCAAGTGCAATGGCAAAGCTTTCGCCAAAGTCCCGAAAGGAGGATGACCAGGAGTCTGAAAGGTAGATGAGAAGATCGCCAGTGGATCATCCCTGACGGAACCCATACTGACGATCGGAAAGAAGGTTGTGATAGGAAAGATGCCTTAAAATTTTTCTATTAAGAATTGACTCGAAAACTTTGGAAATACAGGACGTTAAAGCAATTGGACGATAGTTGGAGGGTTGGGAGTGGTCACCCTTCTTTGGGACTGGCTGAATGAGAGCAAACTTCCAGCAAGAAGGAAAGGTACAAGTTGACAGACAAAGGCGAAATAGTTTGCCTAGGCAGGGTGTAAGCACAGAAGCACAGTTCTTGAGAACAACAGGAGGGACCCCATCAGGCCTTGTTAGTACTGAGGCCAGTGATGGCAGAAAATACATCAACTGAAGAAATTTTAATGTCAGCCATTAGGAAGTCAGAGGGGGGGAGTGATGGAGGAACAGCACCAGAATCGTCTAAGGTGGAATTGGAGGAGAAAGTCTGTGCAAAGAGATCCGCTTTATCAGTAGAAGAAATAGCTACAGAACCATCAGAGTAGAAAAGAGGAGGGAAGGATGATGAGGTAAAGTTGTTAGAAAGATTTTTGGCAAGGTGCCAGAAGGAGCGGGAAGAATTCGAGTTGGAGAGTTGAGAGCATTTAGTATGGATGAAATTATTTTTAGTAGAGCGAAGAACAGACTTAGCACGATTCCGGGCAGAAACATAAAGATTATGTGATTCAGGGGTGGGTTGGCTCCGGTACCTTTTGTAGGCCTTCCCCTTGTTGCGGACAGCATTAGAACAAGCGTGATTAAACCAAGGCTTTCTTGCGTTAGTCAAAGGATATGAGAAAGGAATGTATGCTTCCATGCCCGAGAGAATAACCTCCGTAATGCGCAAGGCACACTCAGATGGCTCACGGGCATGGAAGCAATAATCATTCCAGGGAAAATCAAAGAAGTACTGCCTGAGGGCCTCCCAGTCTGCAGCTCCAAAATGCCACAGACGACGTTTCCCTGGAGGGTCCACAGGCCGTACCGGAGTGATAGGACAGGTTAAGGTAATAAGGTTGTGATCGGAGGAGCCCAACGGAGAGGAAAGATTAACAGAGTAAGCAGAAGGATTAGTTGTGAGGAAGAGGTCAAGTATGTTGGAGCTCTCTCCAAGGCGGTCAGGGATACGGGTAGGGTGCTGTACAAGCTGCTCTAGGTCATTAAGGATAGAAAAGATGTAGGCTTGTTCACCAGGTGGATCCGTGAAAGGAGAGGAGAGCCAAAGGTGGTGGTGAACATTGAAATCTCCAAGAATGGAGATTTCAGAGAAAGGAGAAATGGACAGAATGTGTTCCATCGTAGAAGTAAGATAGTCGAAGAATTTTTGATAGTCAGTAGAATTAGGGGATAAGTAAACAGCACAGATATATTTAGTCAGAGAATGACAGGAAAGCCGAAGCCAGAGTGTGGAGAATTCAGAAGAATCAAGTTCAGGAACACGAGAGCAAGATAAGTCATTGCGTATGTATACACAACAGCCACCTTTGGCTTTGAAATGAGTATAGAGAAAGTAGGAGGATACAGAAAAGGGTTTGCTGTCAGTTGCCTCAGACAGCTGAGTCTCCGTTAGAAAAAGAAGGTGAGGTTTAGAGGAGGAGAGGTGGTGCTCAACAGAGCTAAAGTTAGATGAAAGGCCGCGAATGTTGCAGAAATGAAGAAGAAGAGAGTCAGACAGTGGTTCCAGGCACCAGCTAACGCAAGATCATTTATTTGGCTTAAGATGAGCAATGGCAGCCTTAGTGTTCATTTAGTCATCAAAGGAACCTATTTATAAATGAGTAGATTTTTTTTTCTTGAAGTTACCAGATGATTTTAAGATGTTGGTGAAAGCATTATTTTGGACACACACACACACACACAGACACACACACACACACACACACACACACACACACACACACACACACACACACACGCATATATATATATATATATATATATATATATATATATATATATATATATATATATATATATATATATATATATATATATATATGGAGCCTCTGTCGTACAGTGGTAGAGTGTGCGTTTCGTACACGGGTGAACCAGGGTTCGAGCCCCGCCAGGGTAATAAACTTTGGGAGTGTTCACCCTGGCAAGTACTGCATTGGCGGACACAAGGGGTGCTGTGGTTGAAGCAGTGTCGCTTACTATTAAGTATGCTTGCACCCAGTCGGCTTGCGCGGGCCGATTACACTTGGTTCACGGACTACACACACATCCAAAGCCACTCCAACACTACAATTACACTTACAAGCACTGCTCACCCTACATACAATCTCTACTAGACAGCTTAAGCCACTTGGTAGAGATACATTGGTTGTATCGTCCCGACTTCGGTCAGGACTCTCCGGTCCTGCAGTGGATACTCAAACGGCTGATGATATATATATATATATATATATATATATATATATATATATATATATATATATATATATATATATATATATATATATGTTAAAACGCACACACACATGCATACATTACAACTCTCTCTCTCTCTCTCTCTCTCTCTCTCTCTCTTTGTTGAAGGACTTAACTAGAAACTATCTTCACAAACCTGTGGGAAACTACTGCAGTCAATTTTTAAACGTTTCTCTCTTTGAAACGCAGAGTATGTGAATCTGTTTTATCAAAATGCCTCCTTATGGCCAATAATGAACACTGAATAATAATCAGCTGATGCATTAACTGATGCAACGTCTGACACATCAACCCAAAATATCAAGCAGAGCAAGTTTGTATTTACAAAGAAATTCTCTAAAATGTCTCCTTAGAGCCAAAATTGAAGATTGCATAATAGTCAGTTGGTGCTTCAGCTGACGCCACAGCTGACATGTTAGATCAACTCAAAATTTCAGTCTGAACAACTTTGTATTTCATAAGAAACTAGCTGAGTGCGCTCCAAACGCAGATATTCGAACTTTCCTTGAAGGAGAAAAAAAAATTCCACAGGTGTTACCAATCATAGACCTTTCGACTTCGCGGCCGGTAAAAAAGAACGGACGGAAATTGTGTGAGAAAAACAATGGAAAAAATAAATGATCTAAAGAGCGCCCGCAGGCTTCATATATCTTGTGGGTAATTACATTAAAACAACAGTAAAAAAAATAATAATACTAACGAACAATACCACCAACAGCAACAACGATAATTATAGTTGCACACACACACACACACACACACACACACACACACACACACACACACACACACACACACACACACACACACACACACACTCCTATTGTTCTCTTTACCGTTGCACATGAGACACCGTTCTGCTCTGCGCCTGCCCACTTCGTATACAGCCGCACCCTCTCAGCCACATCCAACTCTAATGGAAGGTCGGTGTGAAAAGTACGAATAAGTATGATCGTCCTTTAACGTATTTACAGTTTATCAGTAAAGATGATGGTAATGAGGCGGCTCCACTACCTGGTTATACAGGTATCGCTCACGTTCTTCCCTCTCCCCAGAAAGGAAGATGGCGGACTGCAGGAGAATGACAACACCAGTAATCAATGGAAAGCTAATTTCTTTAATCTGCACGCGGTGGGTGTTAGAAGGTACCAATCAGCAGGCATGTTCATTGATACGAGATACAGAAGACAAAATTTTTTCTTACCTACGCCATCAGCAGCACCGCCACGAAGTTCATGACTGTCAAGGAAAGGAAAGTGTCAGTAAAAACTAGTAACATGTGGGTAGGTTCTTGTTTGTTATTTTTGCAGTTACAGTCCAAGCTGCCGACATGAAAGACAACTGTGTGTGTGTGTGTGTGTGTGTGTGTGTGTGTGTGTGTGTGTGTGTGTTAGAAAGAGAAAGAGAGAGAGAGGAAGGGGGGAACAAGTGTGTCAAAAGACCTTTACACAAGAGATCTCAAACTGGCACTAAAATTTTATAGCTCCGATATAACAGAAGCCATAGCACTTAGGAAGGGCTGAGAACATAAAGGTAGAATTGATAATACAAACGCACACACATAAGGTAAGACACTGATGGTACCTGCCGGAGAGAGAACTTTTGTATGAGGGGAAGGTAGGGAGAGACCTTTCTCCGTATTTCTCTCTCTCTCTCTCTCTCTCTCTCTCTCTCTCTCTCTCACACACACACACACACACACACACACACACACACACACACACACACACACATAGGGTCAGTGTAAACATCTGGTCGGGCCTTCAGGACAAAAGAAAAAATTGTTATCCTTCTACAAGACACTCCCAAGGACTGCAGGATGATGCGACGTTGTTTCTTTTTTCGGTCTCTCTCTCTCTCTCTCTCTCTCTCTCTAACCTCTGTAGTAGGAAAGGTATTGAAAGGCAAAGATGCACATAGGGTTGTAGATCATCCAGAATCAAACCTGTTACTCGGTGACTCGCAACAGGGTTTTAGGCTGTGTAGCGTTTGACCAAATCGTGTCAGTTCTTTCAGTGCATGCTCTCTGAACATGACCAGTGTCGGGCAGTAACATTCTTTATTTGGGCTCCCAGAAGGCGCTTGATAAAGTACCCCTCTGAGAGAGAGAGAGAGAGAGAGAGAGTTACATAGATACACAGACCTTAGGGTCCCTACGAGGCGATCAGGCCATGATACTAATACCGTGCTATTACTACAGGAGCAGGAGAAAAGGACAGCACAGCAAAAGGCTTTCTCCCCCACGCTCCAGACCCTCCGGCATTTGCCGTACAGGAAACTAGAGAGGAAGTAATACCTTGCAGGACTGAAAAACCTGAAGAAATTTTATAGGATCGGCCGAAAGTAGAATAGTATGGAAATGGAGGATTTAGGCATACAGCCACATACTTTCTGTATGCATGCACTTTTTTATAACTGATTTTTTTCTTAATGTGTAACAGATGAATAGAATGTTTATCTTTTATTTTTGCCCAAAAACATTGTCTATGTTGATAACTAGTTTAGGTGTACTGCGTTTAATAAATGGATGAATGTAGACGCGAATATGCAGTAATTGCTCTGTCCTAACTAAACGATACCAATCGCGTCAAGATACATGTCCAATTTCTTTTTAAAGATATTTATGGTGCCACTCCCAGTCACATCCACAGGGTGTTTATTCCATTCACTTACAACAGAGTAAGTGAAGAAGTTTTTGGTTGTATCAAGATTAACCTTCCTTGCTTGCAGCTTCATACCATTTCCTCGAGTTACGGTCTCGGCAATAACTGTGAATAGCTTGCTTGAATCAATATTACTGAAGCCTTTCAGAGAGAGAGAGAGAGAGAGAGAGAGAGAGAGAGACGGACGAGTCTATTCCAGCTACTTAATACAGGGTAATTCAGAAGAAACGTTACCCATCATAAAATGGTCTTGAAATAACGGAAAATTGGCTGTAATTCTGTTTTCTTTCAACAGATGGATCCTTTGGTATGTACTGGTGAAATTCCAGCAACATTTGGCGAGTATCATGTCCTGTGCAGTCTGAGGGAGTACTTTGTGTAAAGCCATAGCAAGATGATGTTTTCCCAACAGCAACTTGACGAAAGACTCGCCAGGGATTCGCCCTCGCTCGTAATCACACATTTCACCGCACTTCTTCAAGAGGTTGAACGTCACTGCTGGTTTCAGGAAGACGGTACCACATATCACACGTCAAGTGAAACAATGGCCTTCTTGTAAGATTTCTTCGCTGACCGACCCGTTTCCAGAAACTTGTGGCCTCCAAGATCGCCGGATCTAACATCTTCCGAATACTTACAGGGGGGGTCACATGAAAGGAATAGTCTATCAGACAAATCCACACACATTGGAAGAACCGAAGGTCAAGATTAAGAATGCAGTTGCAAACATCACTGTAGCAACCCTGAACAGAGTCGGCTAACATGGTAAAAAGGGTACGAGCTTGCATTCACGAGATAGGATCGCACTTAGAGTATATGTTGTGATTATGAGCTGCTATTGCTTTGTAAACACTGTAAATAGATTCTGCCTTTCATGTCTTAATACATATATGTACAGTCTATAATTATACATGCAATAATTATAAGATGTTTTGGGGTAACGTTTCTTCTGCATCACCCTGTAGCATACTACATCCCATTCTGTGGAAAGTTTTAGAAAATCTTTAACACATTGTTAAAGTCACTACCCAAGAAATGTAACGAGTGTAGAGAGATATGACATTCAGAGACGTAGAAAGATGAAATACTCATACATGATCATTGATGCCGTTTCACCTCGTGCCGCTGACGCCTCAAGTGCAATGCGGACCCAACATCACTGAATTTCTCTCTGCAACTCAGCATACGAGATGATTCAATTTGTTGTGGAATATGAAACTGACGTTGACATGACACCTCTCCCATTCGGCGTAATTACTGCTCAGGTTATCATTCATGCCCTCTCTATCAACATTAAGAGAAGCAGATAGTGCCTCTGAATTTGAAAATGTGTATAATTTACTTAACATCTGTTCCCATTCACTGACGGACATCAATAAACATGAACACACATTAGCAGATAGGGGAGAGTACATACTAATTTATTCGAACTTTGAACACTATGTGTCTTTCGCCTGTGGATCAAGATAAATATCAGATGGTGCGTGAGTTTTTCCCATTAGGCACAGTCACTGATGAAGTCTGGAGCCAGTGGCTATGACCCAGCCACGGTCGCGCGTTTCCATACAGCAAACACACATTCCACCTTCAAAGCCACTACATGGCTACATTACCGTACAGTGACCTTGATTCCTGAAAATTCACTCACGCAGAATATATAGTCACCCTACTGTCTGAAAATTTGCTTAAAAAATAGCGGAGCTATATGTTTAATCACACTTACCAAGCAAAAGCAAATAGATGGAATCATTTTAGCACCAAATATACCCGGACTCTATCAACAGAACGAAAGAATGTCATTATCGTTATTGGTCGACGCGGAACTCACACGCCAGGCAGCCAACCAATCCTCCCTTCCTTGTATTCACGCCGTGGCTCATGTGCTATGTAATAAAGTTTCTATCCCGGAGTCAGAAATTATAGGGTCCAGATGCCCGTCAAATGCTAGTTCCAGGCGAGGGGGAGCTGACGCCATTGTTCAAGGGGGCTTCAGTGGTTTCTCTGTGAGGGACTGTCGGAACATTGACACAGTCTGACGTAGGTATGTGACTGTGTGAGAGAAGTGTGTGTGCTAGGGGTGTGTGGGTTTATCAGGGGTGTGTGGGTGTAGCTGGGTAGGTGTGGGTGTGGTAGGGGTGTGTGGATGTGGTAGGAAATGTGGATGTGGTTGGAGAAAGCGGTGTGGCTGGGTGTATGGGTGTGGTTGGGTGTGTGTGTGTGTGTGTGTGGTTGGATATGTAAGTGTGGATGAAGTGCGCTGGTGTGGTTGAATGAGATGGGTATGTGTGAGTATGGTAGAGGTGTGCTGGTGTGGCAGGAATGTGTGAGTGTGATAGGAATGTGTGGGTGTGGCTTGGTGTTTGGGTGTGTTAGGGGGTGTGTAGATGTGGTTGGGTATGAATGGGTGTGGTATGGGAGTGTGGGTGTAGTAGGGGTGTGTGGGTGTGGTATGGTATGTGTGTCTGTGGTTGGGTATGCCTGGGTGTGATAGAGATGTATAGGTATGCTTCAGGTGCGTGGGTGTGGTAATGATATGTTGATGTGGTTGAGTGTGTGTGGGCGTGGTAGGGGTGTGTGGGCGTGGTGTGTGTGTGTGTGTGTGTGTGGCAGGGGTGTGTGGGTGTGGCTAGGGTGTATGGGTGTGGTCGGGTGTGTGTGGGTGTGACACGGATGTGTGAGTTTGGTTTGGTGTGTGGATATGGTAGGGGGTGTGGGTGTATCAGGGATGCGTATGCGTGGTTGAAGTGCATTGGTGCGGTAGGGGCGTGTGGTTGGTAGGGGCGTGTGGGTGGGTGTGGTAGGGGGTGAGTGGATGTGGCTGGTGTATGTGGTAATGAGTGTGGGTGTGAGAACGGAGATGTAGGTAGAAGGGTGTGAGCGTTTGATGAATGTGTGGCCGAACAGTGCGGGGATGTGGTAGGATGTCGGGGTGTATCAACAGGGTGTGAGCTGGAAGGTGTGAGGGTTTGATGGGGGTACAGTCATAGGATATGGGAATGTGACAGATGTGTGACTAAAGTTGTGGGTATGTTGTAGGGTTTGGAGAAATAGGATGTTAGCTGGATGCGCACCAGGGTGGTGTGGGGGTCTGAGTTATGCAAGGGATGAGGAGGAGGATGAATGGGAGAGGAACGATAAGGAGAGGGTGTGTGGTAAAGATGTGTGGTAGGGGTGTGTGGGGGGACATGAGGGCACGGAGTTGTGTGTAAGGGGTTTGGGGCTGTTACCGAGAGGTGTGGTAGGGGTGTGGGTGTGTGTAGGGGTGTGAGGGAGTGTGGTAGAGGTAGAGTAAGGATGTGTGGATGTGTGGTAAGGTTGTATGAAGGTGTAGTAGGGGTGTGGAATGTAAGTGATGGGTATAGTAGAAGAGTGTGGGGGTGAGGTAGATTTGTGTGGGTGTGGTAAAAGTGTGGAGGGGCGTGGGTGGGGTGTGGGAGTATAGAGAGTGGAGCTATGAGTGTGTAATAGGGATCTGAGGGAGTGGCAGGGGATGACGGGTGTGGTCGGGGAATTGGGGTTGTGGTATTTAGTGGAGGTGGGAATTTCGCAGTGGAGGAGAATGAGAGGAGGAGAGGAGGACGACTGTGAAAAGGAAAGCAAATCTGAGGAACTGTTGGAAAATGGGAGGGAGGGAGAGAAGAGAGGACTGACAAACGAGGGAGAGGGAAAGGGAGGAAGAAATTTTATGAGGTGCTATGAAAGGAGAGAAAGAAGACAGGAATAGGGTCTGTTAGAGAGAGATAAAGAGAGGATGTAGAGGGGAAAGAGGAGAGAGTGGGAGAGAGGATGGAGGGGGAGAGAGGAGAAAGGAGGTGAAGATGCAAGAATTGTCGGGGTACACAGGGGTTCCAAGGAGTAATATAAAGTACAGATAAAAGGAAACAAAATACTGTGTGATAAAAAATGCTACAAAAGACGAAAGCTGTCTTTAATACCACTAGGGTTTAGACCATCCGGCCAAAAAAAAGAAAAAAACAAAGACAGGAAAAGGTAAAAAAAAAAACATGTTTC
>NC_136960.1:31475248-31500248 GCF_032717465.1 Coenobita brevimanus | reverse complement strand
ATATATACAGTATATATATATATATATATATATATATATATATATATATATATATATATATATATATATACAGTATATATATATATATATATATATATATATATATATATATATATATATATATATATATATACATATATATATATATATATATATATATATATATATATATATACATATATATATATATATATATATATATATATATATATATATATATATATATATATATATATATATATATATATATATTCGAGAGAGAGAGAGAGAGAGAGAGACCATAAAAGCCGCTACCATCCGCCCATCTCCCGGTGATAGCCAAAGGAGAAGCATGGAACCACTGTCTGACTCACCTCATGTTCATTTCTACAGTATTTGTCTTTCCTGTAATTTCTTTTTGTTGAACACTACCTTTCTCTCCTCCAAACCTCACCTTCTCTTCCACATTGACACCCATCTTTCTGAGGTGACTGATAGCAAACCCTTCTCTGTATCCGCCTACTTCCTCTACATTCACTTCATGGCCAAAGATGGCTGTTGTTCATCTGTATGCAAAAATATATAGTGCTCTTCTGTTCCTGAAATTGATTCTTTTGAATTCTCTACTCTCTAGCTTCGGCTATCCAGTCATTCTACGACTGAATATATCTGTGTTATGTATTTATCCTCTAATTCTACTGAGTATGAAAAATTCTTTGACTATCTTACTTTAAGATGGAACACATCCTTTCAATTTCTCCTTTTTCTAAAATGTCTATTCTAGGTGACTTATGCCACCTTTGGGCCTCCTCTCCTAGCACTAATCCTCCTAGTGAACAAGTTTATATCTTTGCTATCCTTAGCGACCTAATGCAGCTTGTACAGAACGCTACGATTATATCTGACTTCCTTGGAAATAATTTCAATATATCTGACCTTTTGTTGACAACTAATCCTTCTGCTTATGCTCTTAGTCTTTTCTCTTCACTGGGCTCCTCTGATCAAAAACTTATCACCTTAACCTGCCCTATTGCTCCAGAAAGATCTGAGGACCCTCTTTAGGATCGGTGGCTGTGGCACTTTGGAGATGCTGACTGGGAGGCCCGCAGGCAGTGCTTCCTTCATTGTCTCTGGAATGATAATTATTGCTTTCATGGCTGCGAGCCATCTGAGTACGCCTCACGCATAATAGAGGTTATTCGCTTGGGCATGGAACCATAAATTCATTTCTCTTCTCCTGTGACTAATAAAAAAAAAAATGGTTTTCTCACACGTGTTCTAGTGTTGTCCACAATAAGGGGAAGACCTCCAAAAGGTACCAGAACCAACTCATCCCTAAATCTCATCTCTTTTATGTCTCTGCCCAAAACCATGCCAAGTTTGTCCTCGGATCTGCTAGAAATACTTTCGTTCATACTAAATGGTCTGACCTCTCTAACTCCAAATCCTTCCATTCCTTCTGCCACCTTGCCAAAATCCTTTCTAACAACTTTACTTCATTATCCATCCCTCCTCCTTCCTGCTGTGACGACGCTGTAGCTGTTTCTTCTACTGATAAAGCAGAACTCATTACTCTGACTTTCTCTGCAATTCCACCTTCCTCATGACTTCTTCGTGGCTGACATTAAAATTTCCTCAATGGATGTATTAACTGCCATCACTAGCCTCAATACTAACAAGGCTAATGGACTCTCTTGTTGTCCCCAAGAACTGTGTTTCTTTGCATACACCCTACCTAGGTAAACGCTTCACCTTTGTCTGTCAACTTGTATCCTTCCTTCTAGCTAGAAGTTAGTTCTCATTCAGCTGTCCCGAAGAAGGGTGACCATCCCCAGCCCTCTTAACTTTCGTCCAGTTGCTTTAAAATCATATATTTCTAAAGTTTTCAAATCTATTCTGAACAAAAAAAAAAGAAAAAAAAATTAAGCACCTTTCCTATCATGATCTTGTTGATCATCAGTATGGGTTCTGCCAGGGAAGTTCCACTGGAGACATTCCCACGTTTGGCACTGCACTTAACAACTGAAAGGCTTTTGATCGAATTCGGAATAAATCATTAATTTGAAAACTACTCTCTTACTGTTTCTATCCTTCTATTTGTGCCTACATCTCAAGGTTCCTTTTTGGTCATTCCGTAGCTGTTATTGTAGACGGCCACCAGTCTTCTCCTAGAGCTGTCAATAGTGATGTTCCTCAGGGTTCTGTTCTATCACCAACTCCCTTCCTCCTATTCTTCAGGGACCCTCTAAGCTGTACATATTACCCAATCCGCTTGTACGCTGATGACTCCACCCTTCACCTTTCCATGTGCTTCCCGCGGAGTCTATCTCAGCAGTTACTTCAACAAACAAGGGATGGCGCTATGTAACACTTAATTTCTGACTTCGCTCATTTCTCTGACTGGGATAAAAGTAATATTGTTGTTTTTAATGTATCAAAAACTCATTTCTTACATGTTTCGACCCATCAAAAGCTATCACGGGATTATCCTTTAATTGTTAACAATATCCAAATCAATCCTACATCATCTTTGAATATATTTGAGGTTTTACTGTATTTTCTCGGTAAATATCTTCGAAAGATCATATTACCTCTCTTGCTTCCAAGAGATTAGGTATGCTTAGCTGACTCCTTGCCTTCTTTATCTCTTATGCATGGGGAGGCTCCCCACATACAGGTCTTCTCAACAACGTGGAGTAAAAACATTTTTGTCTCATTCACTCTCCTTTTAACGGTTTACTTCAACTTTTTATCTGTTAGTCGCAATGTTGCATCTTCATTTCATTTCTATCGCTACATCAATGGCCATTTCTCTTCTGAATTGAATACTTACATCCATCAACTACTGCGGACGGCGTGAGAGACCCGTCTAGCCAAAAACTCTCATCCCTTCTCTGTTCATTTCTCCAATGCAATACTTAACCGTTACTCCCAGCCCTTCAAGTACGCAACAGGTCAACTCTGGAACTGCCTTACTCTCTCTCTATTTCCTATTGCCTATGACTTCCAATCTTTTAAAGGCAGTATGTCCAGGCATCTCGAAATGATCGGATTTTGAAACTGGTTCTCAATACATTAGTTTCTTTTTTCTTTTTTTTTTTTGGGTGAGGGGGAATAATCTTCCTGGCTTCTGGCCTTTAGTTCCTTCCTCCTTGCATTTCTAGATAGATAGATAGATAGATCGATAGATAGATGGATAGATACTGTATATATACACATAAGTGCCACAATGTTTGTTTGTCCTTCAGTCATGCCCAAACCAAGAGAGACACTCAGACCCATATATATTCTGAATCAGGGTGACCCAAGGTTGGTTTAAGGGGGATCAAAATTCAGATCTGGATCATTCAAGGTTACTGGTAGAGTGTTCGCCTTTTTCGCCCGGGCAACGCCAGGTACCTCAGCAGCCCAAATTTTGGCAGGGAGACTCACATGACCTCCAGTTCGGACATAGGCAATGTGAAGTTAACCTCCAAGGTCATTTGAGGTCACCGGTAATAGTAAACAAATGAGCACAATTACTGTATGTTAGTCTGGGAAAGCTGAAATAGAAAGTTCCTGGATCTCTTATAATCCCTCTTCAAAAGCATAAGAGGTACATAGTTTTGCTGGAGTAGAAAGAAAAATTGAACTAGAACAAAACAATAGGATTAGAGTGTTCGCCATTTTGGCCCGGCAGTGCAGGATCCCCTTGCTAGTATATATCAATCAATCAATCAATCACTTCCTGTGGCACCCCACGGGATGCATAGGACCCCGATGAACTCTCTTCACCAATATTTGTCTCTTGCCATCTCCTTCAGGTCCCACCAACATCCTCTCCTGCTTTTCTTTTCATTGTCCTCAACCAGGTTTCCCTCGGCCTACCTCTGCCCCTTCTTCCTCTAGCAGTCCACTCTGGCACATCCTGTATTACACTGCCTTCTTTTCTATATATGTGCCCCAGCCATTTCCAGCAAGACAGTCTCATATTCATCAACTGGTTCCACTCTCGTAATATCCCTTAATCTTTCAATTGTAACTCTATCTTGCCACTTTACCCCAAGAATCATTCTCAGTATTTTATTCTCAAATCCTAATACTTTCTGATCTGTTGCAATTGTACTATACCATGACTCATGCCTTTAAATTAAAATTGGTGTAACCATGGACTTGTAAATTTTTACTTTAGTATGTACCGAAAGCATATTATTATTCAAAACATATTACAACATTCCAACAGCTCACGAAGCCTGTCTAATCCTCCCTTCAGTTTTATTGTTTAATGATCCATTAAATGATACAATCGTTCCCAGATATTCAAATATTTCTACGTTCTTCACATTATCCCCAATTACACAATCGATGTGGTTCTCCACGTTCATATTAATCATTTCAGTCTTTCCACAGTTTGTTACCAATCCCACTTTTTCTCCTTCTTCTGCCAGGCAGTCAACCACTCTGCATCTCGTAAATACTTCCGCAAATCAGTGCAATATCATCAGCATAGTCCAAATCCATCAGCCACTTATTTTCTTTCCAGTTAATTCCTGCACCTATTCGCCTTGCAACCATTCACGTAACATAATCCATAACCAAAACAAACAGCAAAGGCGAAAGAACTCCTCCTTGAATCTCTCCTGACCTACCTTCAAATGGATCACTCAAAGAACCACCTACCATTACCTTACTGAAAGTACCTTCATGCAGGCTTCTAATAATATTTACAAACTTTTCTGGTATACCATAGAATCTCATAATTTTCAACATAGCTCCCATAAAACACCATCAAATGCCTTTTCAAAATCCACAAAACACATACTAAGAGGCATTTTCAATCTCATTAACTTGTTGCATTAGATCCCTTACAATGAAAATCTGATCATTACAACCTCGACCCTTTCTAAATCCCGCTTGTTCTTCTCTTAATTTTTTTTCAATTACTGGCTCTATTCTGTTCAACAAGATTTTGGAAAAGACTTTTGCAGCTACAGGTGTCAAAGTTATCCCCTTCCAATTGCCACACACACTTAAGTCTCCGTTTTGTGGTATTTTTATAATCACTCCATTTTTCCACTCTTCTGGAATTCCACCATTATCCCAAGCCACCTCAAAAAGTTTCAAAAGAGCATTCATCAACTAATTTTCCACCTTAAGCATTTCAGGAAATATTCCATACTCTCCTGGGGCCTTAAAATTATGTAATTCCTTTATAAACTTTGTTACCTCTTCCAATGTTATATCCCCTGTTTCTATCTGGAAATCTCTCCCGGCTGGCAAAATGTCATCTTCAGCTGGGATTGGTCTATTTAGAACAGATTCAGAATGCTCTTTCCACCTTCCTTTTATATCCAAATCTTTAGTAATCAAGTTATATATATATATATATATATATATATATATATATATATATATATATATATATATATATATATATATATATATATATATATATATATATATATATAAAACCAAAACTAGAACCATTAAAAAACTGAACAAGCTATATGGAGGACAAGTCACCTTACCAGAAAAATCCGATTCTTTCCGTAACCTCTCGAATCATGTACTGACTGAACAAAAGAAGAAAGTGTTAAACCTGGGCCTTAATTGCCACCTACAGCCGAGGTTTGACAAAATTAACAAAATGATGGAATTAGAATTACTTTATACATCACTGCAAAAATTGGAACAACAAGGCAAAATTACCATTAACCCTGGCCTGCAAGACCAACTGAGGGCCGAGGGCACACGACGACGCAGCTACAAACGGAGCTCTCTCCTTACACCAGAACTTCAGCAAGCAGCCAAGGATCTTCGAACTAATACAGACATAGTCATTAGGCGAGCTGATAAGTCTAACATTTATGTTCTCCTCAACAAAGAAGACTATCAACACAAACTGGATGCTATTCTCAGTGACAATACCAAATTCCAGCAGATTTCCCGTGATCCAACAGAAACTCTCAAGAAGAAAATCAATCGAGTTATTGCTGCAAACAACGCATGCCGAGACTCACCACACCTCACCCCCATAGTTGGACAGTATGCTCCAGGGTACATCTACGGTAATGTAAAAACCAATAAAACCAACAACCCACTCCGTCCCATCATCTCCCAGGTAACCACACCAACGTATACAACAGCGAGACAAGTAAATCAAATCATTACACCATACATTCCAGCGAAGTTTTCCCTGAAGTCCACAGACCAGTTCATAGACATTATCCGCTCTACTCGACCCAGCGGACTCTTGGCTTCGTTAGATGTTGAAAGCCTCTTCACTAACGTACCAGTAGACCAAACTATACAGATAATTTTAGAAAATGTGTATCACCACCCAACCCTGTGCCCACCTAAGATCTCAACCCACAACTTGGAAACATTACTGAGAGCATGCACCACCGAAGCTCCCTTTCGCAGCCCAGACGGTAAGCTGTATCAGCATGTTAACGGAGTCAGCATGGGTTCACCCCTGGGCCCAACATTTGCTGCCTTTTACATGTGTCACCTAGAAAACAAAGTGTTAGAAGATACCAACCTGCGTCCAACCACGTATTGTCGCTATGTTGATGATATCTATGTGGTCGTTAGAGACGAAAACCACCTTAAACAACTAAGAACTGCCATGGAACATAACTCAATATTAAAATTTACTTATGAGATAAGTGCAAACAACAAAATCCCTTTTCTTGATGTATTAATAGAAGAGGAGAATGGTAACTATAAAACCTCCGTATATCGTAAAGCTACGGACTTGGGTAGATGCCTTAATGCTGTGAGTGAGTGTCCGCAGCGGTACCAATTGTCAGTTATCAGGTCATACTTACGTCGTGCTCATAGGAACTGCTCATCGTGGGAACTCTTCCACTCAGAAGTAACTAAATTAAAGCAGATCTTAATTAACAATGGTTATTCCAATCAAATAGTTAACAGAGAAATATGTCAATTTATTTCAAAACAAGTCTCAACCACAAATGTCCAACCGCTTCCCCATACTGTTACCCACAATGTGTATTATGGTAATCAGATGTCCCCTGCTTATAAAACGGATGAACGTGTACTTAGAGAGATTGTAACACGTAACACATCATGTGTTATCCCCTCAGACAAGCTCAGTTTAATTATTTACTACAAAAACAGGAAAGTTAGCAATATGATTATGAAAAACAACACAGCTCAACAAACCAACAAACTTCAACATACCAATGTAGTTTATGAATTCACTTGCCCACACGAAGGTTGTAAACTTCGTCACATGAAATATATTGGTATGACCACAACCACACTAAGCAGACGTTTAACCATGCACCTACAATCCGGTTCTATAAAAGATCATATGACTCAACATCACACATCAATAAACAGACAAGTTCTAATAGAAAATACTAATATAATAAAAAATGTCATGACCACATTAGACTACAACTGGCAGAAGCACTTCTCATACGTGAAAACACGCCGGCCATAAACAACCAAACTACCGGACTAGATCGTACCCTCAAACTGTTTAAATACACAAAGGCCCGACCACAAGCAGCGACAATTACAAATGAACATTACACACACAATAACACAACTGGCAACACTACACAGCCACAAACACCCACTCACCCATACAACCTTCGCAGTCAACCACGTAGCTCATAGCTGACTACACCTATAAGGTTTGTCTCTTTTATCTATACACTTTTAACTGTAGCTCATACTTGACTTCACCTAAAGGGTTTGTCTCTTTTATCCATACTCTTGTAACTCTACACTTTTATTTGTCGTTGTTGTACATTTCAGTATATATATTGTATAGGTTTATGTTGTATATGTCATGTTTTATAGTGTATTGTATCTATATTACAGTCGCTGATGATGTGTAAGGATACACGAAACGTCCTACAAAAATTGAAAATAAATAATTAATAAAGTATAGTTACAACATGGATCTTGGACATATTATCTACAACCTGAATCATAGTGTGAAACAATGTGTAAGAAAACTCGAAAAGATCAACAGAAAAATAGTGAACAATGGCTACGCCTTGGTCTTTAATGATTTTTGTATAAAAGAAAACATTCTGCCTAAATATACTAATATATATATATATATATATATATATATATATATATATATATATATATATATATTTATATGTAATATAATAGAGAGAGAGAGAGAGAGAGAGAGAGAGAGAGAGAGTGAGTATCAGGAGAAACTGAAAGATGAGTGGAACGCAGTGAAAGATCAGGAAAATGGCAGTGTGGAGGAGGAATGGCAGTTGTTTAAGCGTGCTGTGGTGGGGCATGCGGAAGAGGTGTGTGGTGTGAAACGTGTGGGTGGTGGTGTCAGAAAAGGAAGTGAATCGTGGTGCGAGGAAGTAAGTATGGCTGTGGCCGAGAAGAGACGTGCATATGAAGTGTGGCTGCAGAGGAAGGATGAGATGTCATATGAAAGGTATAAGGAAAAGAGGAATAGAGCGAGAAGGGCTGTGCGTGATGCTAAAGTGGCAGCAGATGAGAGGTGGGGTAGGCGGCTGACCAAGAATTTTCAACAGAATACGAAAATGATTTGGAAGGAGGTGAAAAGGGTGCGAAAGGGAGGGTCTGGGAAGGAAGAGCGAGTAAGAGCAGAAGATGGAGTGATATTAACTGAGATGGACGCAGTAAGGAAGAGATGGGCAGAGTATTTTGAAAGACTGTTAAATGTAGAGGAGGAAAGTGTGGCAGAGATTGTGACGGATGGAAGGGTGCAAGGAATAAATGTGTTGGGAGAGTTGAATGATTCTTTGATCACGATAGAGGATGTTCAGGAGGCAGTAAAGGAGATGAAAAAAGGGAAAGCTGCAGGTATGGATGGGTGTGCTGTGGAATGCCTGAAGGGTGGTGGAGTGACTATTGTTGACTGGTTAGTAAGACTGCTGAATGTGTGCTTTGTGAAAGGTATGGTGCCAATTGACTGGGCAAGTGCTTGTGTGGTCAGTTTGTATAAAGGCAAGGGTGATAAGTATAAATGTACCAGCTTTAGGGGCATAAGTCTGTTGAGTGTTGTAGGTAAGGTGTATGGTGGAGTGTTAATTAACCCGTACAATCCCGCCGTTGGCATGGTGCCGACAGTACAAAACGTCTCGATTAATGCCAGCAACATGATGGTGCTGACAGCAAAATTCGAGCACTGTAGCTCATCTCAAACTGCTTCAATCTAGCTAATTTTTTGCTAAAGAGTATCTTAATGTATTGGCGATACTGTGTCCAAGCAGCTGTAGTACTGAGTTTGGTTCTCCATGGCTGGGTAACATCAGTTTGCCACTGTCCATCATAACGTCAGAATGTCGCGAACTCTACGCCATTTTTCCGCCTCACTGGGCTGGAGGAAGCTGTTGAAACTGTCACGTGAACCCTTCTGTCCCTTCAATTAGTGATTCTTCAGAAGAGGAAGACCTGGATGGCTTCTGGGGAGGAATATGAGCCAGTGGAGAAGGATACTGAGAACAGGGAATCCCCCATTCTCCTCCCCCGTTCTCTCTCATCCCGCCCTGTTGGGTGGGATGACGTCACTCAGAGCTTGGGAAACTGGGCTGAAAACACGAAAGACGGCCATCCTATTCTTATTTCTCCTATAAGGAGTACTTTTTTTTGCTTTTCCTTGATTTATATGTCGTTTTGGATTGCTTTATGCAATAAAAATTTTTCCCGTTCTTCCGGGTTTGAGTGGGTATAAAATTCCAAAAATGCATGGGATGGTACGAGTTAAGAGTGTTAGAGAGGGTACAGAGGGAGTGACTGGTGATGAGCAGTGTGGCTTTAGGAGAGGGAGAGTAAGCGTGGATCAGGTGTTTGCTGTGAGACAAGTGTGTGAAAAGTATTTAGCGAAAGGCAAGGATGTGTTTTGGCCATTCATGGATTTAGAGAAAGCGTATGATAGAATTGATAGGGAGGCTTTGTGGACTGTTTTAAGATTGTATGGACTTGATGGTAGGTTACTAAAAGGGGTGAAAAGTTTTTATGTAAATAGTAGACCGTGTGTAAGAGTGGGAAATACTGTGAGTGATTGGTTTCCCGTGAGAGTGGGGCTGCGACTGGAATGTGTGATGTCATCTTGGTTGTTTAATATTTATATGGATGGTGATGTAAGGGAGGTGAATGCAAGAGTTTTAGGTGGAGGTCTGAGTCTGGTGAATGTTGATGGTATAGAGTGGAATCTGAAGCAGCTGCTGTTTGCAGATGATACTGCACTGGTGGCTGATTCAGAGGAGAGATTGAGACAGTTGGTAGAGGAGTTTGGAAGGGTGTGTGAAAGGAGGAAATTGAAAGTAAATGAGAATAAGAGTAACGTTATGAAGTGTACGAGGTCGGTAGATGGTAGGGGGATGAATATAGTTATGGATGGTGAGTTGCTTGAGGAGGTAGAGTGTTTTAAGTATTTAGGGTCACATGTTGCTGTGGATGGAAAAATAGATGCAGAGGTGAAGTTTAGAATGAATGAAGTAGGAAAGGTGCTGGGAGGAATGAAAAAAGTGCTTAGATGTCATTCGCGTAGAACGGAAGTAAAGAGAAGGCTGTATGAGGGTGTTACGGTACCGATTGCATTATATGGGGCTGAAACATGAAATATGGGTGTAGCAGAGAGGAAAAGTTTGAATGTAATGGAGATGAGGTGTCTGAGGAGTATGTGTGGAGTGACGCGTATGGATCGAGCGCAAAATGTTGAAGTGCGAAGGCGAACTGGAGTTGTTCGAGAGATGGCTGATCGAGTTGAGTAGAGGGTGTTGCGATGGTTTGGGCATATGGAGAGAATGGATAATGAGCGATTGATAAAAAAAGATAACTAGATCTGATGTGAGAGGTGTAAGATTGAGAGGGAGACCACAAATAGCATGCATGGACAGCGTGAAGAGAGCGTTGGATGCGAGAGGGATGTCTGTTGAGCAAGGAAGAGTGGCTGTCAGAAATAAATGGAGAGAAATTGTGAATGAATAAATGATGATGCAGCCCTGAGGGGATATTCTCCAACATTTGGTCTGACCAGCTAATCAGGTCAGGTGCAGGTAAGGGGATGGGTCTATTATGATGTGGCAGGGGTAAACCTGCTCTGTTGTCGGGCCCTGCTGTGGATGTCACTGACTGCACTGCACACTTGACCCTCGTGTGGTGTGGTGCAGTGAGGATCAAACATGCACCAACCGTGCGTTAAAATTACACAAAGGATGATGAAATCATAGGCTATGTAACAATATATATATATATATATATATATATATATATATATATATATATATATATATATATATATATATATATATATATATATATATATATATATATATATATATATATTGTTACAGAACAGAGAAAACTGTCCCGCAAAGTTCCAGGTTCACAACAAAAGAGTTAGGTAAAATTACAAATTGAAGTTTAATGCTCAAACTAACAACAAAACATTCAGGACTCATAAGGATAATGTAATGGCAAAAAACAGGTTAAATATATGGTTAACTGCAATAGCCTCTATTAACACGAAATTAGCAAGAGTAAATTTATCTAAGTCAGCCCTGATAAAATGAGAAAACCGGATAATGCTCAGTTAATGCAAGATATATTATTACAGATACAAAATATTATTTCTACTGGCTGACAGTAAACACTTCACACTAATCACAAAAACCTCACCAGGCCTACGAATTAACACCTTATGCTATACAGTACAAGAAAAAATGTAATAACACTTATACTCAAATTACTCAGCAGCTAGATGGTTGGAGACTTCCTGAGCACTCACAAAAATAATAACAACTGAACAGGGTAGGACAGAGATGTGAACAAAATGAGGAGTAGATCTAAGTGGCCATTAATGTAGAGACTGAGCTCATATATAGGGGCTGGCAGAGCTTGATACAACTTGTAAGAAGGACGTGCAAATGAAGCCATAGGGGACAAAGAGTTGACAATCCTGCTCTGAACAACAGAAAGAACGACTTACTCTACTATAAGGGGAGAAGGGGGGAGTGAGGTAGAACACGCTCGTGATCAAACATATAGTATACTGTACGTTAGAATTATACAAAGGATGATGAAATCATAGGCTATGTAACACCTCCCCACAAAGAAAAAGAAATTTACAAAGGAAATTTCTTATTACTCTAAAAGAATCTGTCTAAAGTCTAGATAAGCAATCTGCAATAATATTTTCTTTCCCCTTGATATGTTGTATGTCTAATGAATACTCCTGAAGAAGTAGACTCCATCTTGTCAATCTCTGATTTTTATCTTTAAACTTACTAAGGAATTTCAGTGGGTTATGATCGGTATAAATGACTATGGGGTCAAAACCAGAACACAAATAAAATAAAAAAATGCTGTAAACCCAAAACCAAGGCCAAGAGCTCTTTCTCAATAGTTGAGTAGTTCTTTGAGGTGGAGTGAACTTCTTGCTATAATAAGATACAGGGTGTTCAATACCCTGATCATCCTCGTGCAGCAAAACAGCCCCAGCTCCTGTATCACTTGCGTCAACAGCCATCTTAAAAGGCTTAGCAAAATTTGGAGTAGCGAGCACTGGCTGACTTAATAGGATAGCTTTAAGTTTGCTGAAAGAGGATTCACAGTTATCGGTCCAGACAAATTTAACTCCCTTTTTCAGTAGGTCTGTAAGTGGTGATACAAGAATTGAAAAGTTAAGAACAAATCTCCTGTAATAACCTACCATTCCCAAAAATCTTTGTAGCTCTTTCCTACTTTTAGGTCTGGGAAGATCACTTATAACCTGAACCTTAACTCCTGGTGGTGCAACGTGTCCATCACCAATTACGTACCCAAGGTACTGAACTTTAGCTTGACCAAACTCACACTTTGATAAATTAGCTACAAGATTAGCCTGAACCAAACTCTCAAGAAATTTACTGACATGGCATAGGTGATCTTTCCAGTTGTCACTGAAGATTAATACATCATCAATATAAACAACACACCCTGCCAAACCCTCTGTTACAACATTCATGAGCTTCTGAAATGTGGCTGGTGCATTCTTCGTACCATATGGCATTACAGAACATGCAAAAGTCTTTCCAAGTGTTACAAAACATGAGATCTCCCTAGCACGTTCAGTCATAGGTACTTGCCAGTATCCCTTTAACAAATCAAACTTACTTATGTACCTAGCCTTTCCGATCTTGTCTATGCAATCTTCCACGTGAGGGAGAGGGTAAGTGTCTGTTTTGGTTATCTGATTAACACGTCTGTAGTCGATGCAAAGCCGCAGTGACCCACCTGGCTTAGGGACTAGAGTGACAGGAGAATTCCACTCGCTCTGACAGGGCTCAATCATCTTGTGGTTCAACAGGTAGCCAAGCTCCTTCTGGATGAGAGGAACTTTCACCGGGTTCACACGGTAAGGAGGCAGTTTAATTGGCTTTGCGTCTCCAACATCGACATCATGCATCAACACAGTGGTTCTTCCTGGAGTGGCACGGAACACTTGCGGGTAACCTTGCAGTAATGCCGAAAACTCCTGCCTTTGCTTGGGAGCTAGATAAGAAAGCTTAGTCTGGAGATCATTCATGATATCAGGATTCTTCCCCAAACTATCACTCAGGCTCATGCTGCATGGGAGAACTTCACTTTCAGACTCGGGTGGAACAGCTGCAGTGCAGACTTGGTTATTTTCGTCCCGCCTGTGATATAACTTAAGCATGTTGATGTGACAAAGTTGCTTGTTCTTTATACGATCTGGTGTGGCGATGACGTAGTTGACATCACTGAGTTTCTTCTCCACAAAATAAGGACCACTAAACTTGGCTTGAAGAGGTTGCCCGTGAACTGGTAGCAGAATCAAAACCTGATCTCCTGGCTGAAAGTGGCGTAACCTGGACTTCTTATCAGACCAAGTCTCCATCTTCTCCTGGGCAGCTCCTAAATTCTCTCTCGCCAGCTGTAAAGCAGTGGACAGCTGTTCTTTGAACTTCATCACATACTCCAGCAGGTTGACGTCATCTTCCTCCGACAGCCAGCATTCCTTGAGTAGCTTAAGGGGTCCTCTTACTTCATGGCCAAACAGTAGTTCAAGGGTGAGAAGCCCAGTGATTCATTTGGAGATTCTCTTGCGGCAAACACAATGAATGGAAGACCTTTATCCCAGTCTTTCTGATGTTCCAAACCGTATTTCTTGAGCATCGATTTGAGTGGTTGATGTTATCTCTCCAACGTTCCTTGGGTCTGGGGATAGTAAGCTGAAGACGTGATCTGGATGATGCCCAACTCTTTCAGAGACTGCTTGAAAACATTTGACATGAAATTACTTCCCCAGTCTGACTGTACCTCCTTGGGCAGACCAAACTTGATAAAGAACCCCAGCATTTCCTTAACTACCTTCTTTGCTGAGATATTTCTAAGTGGAATGGCTTCAGGATAACGAGTAGCCATATCAATCAGGGTCAACACATAAGAAAATCCTGAAGAAGTCTTAGGAAGAGGACTCACAATATCCACCAACACACGGGTGAATGGCACCTCAAAAGGAGGAATGGGAACTAGAGGTGCAACCTTTTCGGTCTGATTACACTTCCCAACAACTTGACAGGTGTGAGAAGACTTACAATACCAGGAAAAATCTTTGAAGATGCCTGGCCAGTAGAAGTGTTTCAAAATGCGTGCCACAGTCTTCCTCACTCCAAGGTGTCCTGCCAAACTGGAATCATGAGCCACTCTAATGATATCCTGCCTACAAACACGAGGGATGACAACTTGATGTACAACCTCCCATTCACAGTCGGCTGATGCTGTTGGGGGTCTCCACTTCCTCATAAGTACTCCTGACTTTATATAATAACAAGTAGAAGCACCAGCTGACTCTTCCTCACTGCAAGCAGAGTTAGCTAGACCTTTCAACTCAGGGTCAGCAACCTGCAACTCAACCAACTCTTGACGAGACAAATTATCAACACTAAGGGGTACTGCCTCATCTGGTGAGTGGTCCAAATTAGCAAGAAAAGTGTCAGCTAGGATAACATCATCATCATCATTATCCTCTAAGTCACCAGTAACTTTAGACTTAGCCCTAGTGACAGCACATGCAGAGAACACATCAGGGACATCACAATCCTGGGTCGCAGCCACTGGCTCACTAGAGAACTGAGGAGCTGGACACACTTGACTTCCACCAATATCATTTCCAAGTAAGAAAGTTACACCTGACATTGGGAGTGTCTCAACCAACCCAGCCATAACGGAACCATTAACAAAACCAGACTCTAAATTCACTCTGCACAGAGGGACAGAGAAGTAATTATTCCCTACACCTTGTAAGATTACAGTTTCATCAGAGGAATTAACATTAGAGCCTAGAACACTGGTCAGCATAAGGGATTGGCAAGCACCTGTATCACGATATATTTGAACTGATTTCCTGTCATTACTGTCCAGAGGACTGACAAAACCATCAGACAGGAAATTAGCACATGAACTCTTGAGAGTGTCACCCACGTTACTGCTCAAAAGAGGAGCTTCATCATGAGAATTTAATTTACCCCTCAAAGCAGGTTCAGTTAACTCGGTTAAAGAATTCTGGGAACTCTCAAGGGTGGACACTAGAAAAATTGACTGAATATTTAAAGACTCCTTTTTGTTCACATCACGCTGTCTCCTGAAACATTTCTCCGTAGTATGACCAAGCTTACTACAATAAGTACATTTACTTTTCTGAAATCTAGAGGTGAAGCTGGTATTTACTTCCTGAGAAACATCATCTTTATTCTCTTTCCTGTTACCTGTACTCTGAGTAGAGGCAACGTACTTACTCTCAGCTTTCCTTTTTTCTTTAGAATATCTCTTGTGAGTGAGAACATATTCATCAGCTAAAACTGCAGCATCAGACAAATTATCTATTCTTTTCTCATCAAGATATAGGCATACATCTTTATTAATACACCTTTTGAAGTCCTCCAGCAAAATCATCTGCTTAAATTTATCAAAATCAGAATCCACATTCTTAGACTTTAACCACTGCTCTAACAGATCTTCTTTGATTTTTGCATACTCAACATGGGATTGCTTATCCTGCTTATAACTTATCTTAAATTTTACTCTATAGGCTTCAGGAACAAGCTCATAGGCCTTAAGAATCAAGCTCTTAACTACATCATAATTATCAGATTGATCCTGAGGCAAAGATGCATAAGTTACTTGAGCTTTGCCGGTGAGACAAGTTTGAAGGAGTACTGGCCAATACTTTTTAGGCCAAGTAAAACCTGTAGCTACCCTCTCAAACAACTGAAAATACTTTATTAAATCAGATTCATTAAAAGGAGGGACAAGTTTAACATTTTTAGCCACATCAAAATCATCAGAGCTAGATGATCCAGTTCCACATTGTTTCATGCGATACTCATGGTCTGCCTGAATCCTAGCAAGTTCAATTTGTGAGTGAAACTCAGCCTCCTTAGCACGAGCCTCCTGCAGGGCTAGCTGTAACTTAGCTAATTCAATCTGCGTTTGCTCATCTGGAGGAGTTACATTAAACAAGCTTTTATTAATTATGTCAACAATTTGATCTTTAGAATGATGAGAGCGAACAGCAATTCCCAATTGTTGAGCAACAAGCTTAAGTTCATTCTTTGTTCTGTTTTCTACATCACACACTGTTTGCACATTTAACAAAATCTCTTTGGCTTCATCAAGCATAGTAATAGTAGACATCATGAATAAATCACAGTCACAAAATATCAAGTAATATCCTTATGATAATATCCTGAATATCCTGATAAGAGGTCGCGAAAATTATGTTACGGAACAGAGAAAACTGTCCCGCAAAGGTCCATGTTCACAACAAAAGAGTTAGGTAAATTTACAAGTTAAAGTTTAATACTCAAACTAACAACAAAACATTCAGGACTCATAAGGATAATGTAATGGCAAAAAACAGGTTAAATGTATGGTTAACTGCAATAGCCTCTATTAACACGAAATTAGCAAGAGTAAATTTATCTAAGTCAGCCCTGATAAAATGAGAAAACCGGATAATGCTCAGTTAATGCAAGATATATTATTACAGATACAAAATATTATTACTACTGGCTGACAGTAAACACTTCACACTAATCACAAAAACCTCACCAGGCCTACGAATTAACACCTTATGCTATACAGTACAAGAAAAAATGTAATAACACTTATACTCAAATTACACAGCAGCTAGATGGTTGGAGACTTCCTGAGCACTCACAAAAATAATAACAACTGTACAGGGGAGGACAGAGATGTGAACAAAATGAGGAGTAGATCTAAGTGGCCATTAATGTAGAGACTGAGCTCATATATAGGGGCCGGCAGAGCTTGATACAACTTGTAAGAAGGACACGCAAATGAAGCCATAGGGGACAAAGAGTTGACAATCCTGCTCTGAACAACAGAAAGAACGACTTACTCTACTATAAGGGGAGAAGGGGGGAGTGAGGTAGAACACGCTCGTGATCAAACATGCAGCATACTGTACGTTAGAATTATACAAAGGATGATGAAATCATAGGCTATGTAACAATATATATATATATATATATATATATATATATATATATATATATATATATATAGATATAGATAGATGATATGTGTGTGATATATATATATATATATATATATATATATATATATATATATATATATATATATATATATATATATTCCTCTCTTCCTCTGCATACTGCATATAGAAAGAGAGAGAGAGAGAGAGAGAGAGAGAGAGAGAGATAGATAGATAGATAGATAGATAAATGTATATACATATGTATATAGATAGATAGATAGATAGATACAGGTATATACATATGTATATAGATAGATAGATAGATAGATATGTGTATGTGTGTGTGTGTATTATATATGAATATGTACAGTATATATATACTCATATATATATATATATATATATATATATATATATATATTCTTCTCTCTCTCTCTCTCTGCATACCGTATATAGAAAGAGAGAGAGAGAGAGAGAGAGAGAGAGATGGATAGATACAGGCATATACATATGTATATAGATAGATAGATATGTGTGTGTATTATATATAAATATGTACCAATTATTTTTACTCATATATATATATATATATATATATATATATATATATATATATATATATATATATATATATATATATATATATTCTGCCTGAAGGGATCGATCATTATCAATCGTAATGATCATGATAATCACCACCCAGTCTTTCTCCACTAATGCTTGTCGTGGGGTAGATTCACAAATAGGACGAATATGCAGATAAAGCTAGAGGTGTCTCAATGACATTGGCAAGAAAAAAGTGCCTCAAAGATAAAGAAAATAATCTAAAATCAAACAAAATTAAACTAAGAAGAACGTAGTCAGAATATATATATATATATATATATATATATATATATATATATATATATATATATATATATATATATATATATATATATATATATATATATATACTGTATATATATATATATGACAACAATGGATAATTTTCTAAACGCAAGGGGCAGATATGAGAACAGAAAGTGAAAACAAGAAAATAAACAGAATTAAATGTAGTTGCAAGGAGTCGAAGAAGCTCAAAATGCATAAGGAGTATGAATAGGAAATAAATTTAAAGAATGAAACACAAGAACACTTAAAATATGAAAATTAATGCGAAGATGACATACTGGAAGAAAAAGCGAGTAAGAGAATAAAAAAAAATTAGAAGAGAATGAAAGAATTCCTAATAACCAGGAAGCACAGAAGAGAGAGAGAGAGAGAGAGAGAGAGGAGTAACAGGAGAGGAACAGGCAGAGGAGGAATTTCGAACGAGAGTAAAGCAGTGAAAGCAGAGAGAAAATGAATGATGCCAGCAATAGTGAGGGAAATATATGACGTGATGAACGGGGAAGAAGGGAAAATATGAGAGGGAGGGACTGAGCAAAAATAAGAGGAAGACAAATGGCGCAAGAATGCAGATGAAAACAGCATATAAGCAAGAATATGAGAGGAGGAGGATGGACCAAGAAGTCTAGAGAAAAAATGAGAAAATCGGGAGAGATAAGACAGGAAATTAGGGCAGGAGGAAGATAAATGAGTAAAAAGATAATCCAATAAGAGAAACAGGGAGGAAGGAATATCAAAATAAGGAGAAATATAAAGAAAATACGAGAATACAGAATAAAAATAACAGAGACTGGGAAGAAAAAGAATTAAGGATAAACAGAAACAGAAAGAAATAAAGGAAAGGGTAAATATTGCCTCCCCGTTTTTCTTCCTCTGCTTTTGTCAACTTTCGGCCATATTTTCTTCTTCCTGCTATGTCATGTTTCACCCCGTCCTACATCGTTATTCCTATCAATCTTCCTCTGTTTTATGGCTCTTCCGTTTGTATCTTTTCCGGCATTTCTCTTGCTCACTCTATATATCCCTCCCTCCTCCTGATTTCCTTTGTCACACGCCATATTCCCCATTCCTCTCTCCTTTGTCCATGTCTTCGTTTTCTCCCTCGGCAGTCCTTTTCTGTTTCTCTTCTTTTGTCTTCCCCTACTTTTTTCCAACCTCAGTTCCCACTCGCAATCCATTTCCTCTCGTCTTTATCTCTGCCTTATTTACTTCTCCAAGTTTTCCTTCACATCAGTTAATTATATTTTCATTACCACTTTCGAGAGATAAAGAGACTAGGTGGATGGAGAGGTGTATGAGAAAGTGGATGTGAGTTGGAAAGCGGGCAGTCAGATGGCAGAGGACAAGATGAGCATGATGGCGATTCGCTTGTGGCTACTCCTTATGAGATTCAGGCGTCTGGCGATGGATAAACAAATAGATCACTTCACACATGCCCCTTTTTTTTTTTTTTTTTTTACTATTCTCCTCGTTTTCCCATCTCCTACTGTATTTAATCATCATTCATCATAAGCTCCTTCAGTCTGAATTCCTCATCCCTACTCTGTCATGTTTCTTTTATTATTCTTTCTTCTCCACGGTTTATTTTATATATTCATCACCCTTCCTCCTGTTTCTTCAGTTTCCCCTCATTATTTTTCCTTTATTTCCTATCTTTGTCTGTTTCTCGAATAATGGTCCTTAATACTATATGTTATTCTCTCCTACTCTGGTCCTTGTTCTCACCCCATTTTCAAATCTCTTTTTTTCTTTCTTTTTTTTCTTTCTTTTTTTCTTTCTTTCTTCTTCTTCTTCTTCTTCTATAGTTCATTTACATTTTCTTCATCATCTAGCTACGTCATAAATTTTCCCCCATATTTCCTGTTGTGTTCATACTTCTCCGATATATTTTGCTTTATGTTTGTACTGTTTTCCTTTCCAGTCGTCTTTCCCACTATATTTTTTCCATCCAACCCTCCTACAGTTTCCTTAACTTCCTCTATTTAAAATATATTGTCTTATTCGTCCTCTCACACTATTATATATATATATATATATATATATATAAACAATTTTAATTTCTGTCCTTCATTACAGATATATTATAATTCCTATTTCTTCCCTTCTACTCCTTTTCTCATCACTATTCTTACATTATTCCTTGCGCACTGCTTCTTTCTTCCTCTAGTTTCCCGTATTCTGCAATGCAAATTAAATTTTTCCTTTTCTTTCATATGTATCTATTTATCGATCTATCTGTCCATCTTCCAGTGTATATTACTCAATGTATTCGTATACTATCGCATTGTTCCTCGATGTCTTCTCATTTATCTCCGCCATTAGTATATGTTTTACCCCGCGTTGGTTTGTCTGTCTATCTCTATGTCTGTCTGTTAGCAGGATTACTCAAAAGGTTATGAATGGGTTTTCATGAAACTTTGTGGAGGGGTTGGGTATGGCCCTATACACAATCGTTTAGATTGTGGTTGTGATTCGGAATTATTTGTTTGTTTGTTCACACCATATCTCCAAAAGTTCTTAATGAATATCAATGAAATACTGTGAAACTGTGGGCCATGGGCCAAGAAAGAAATCAGTATATTTTGGGGAGGATCCTGATCCTGATCCGGCATTGGCGGAGGCATGTGCTGAGTGCCCCTCTACTTATTATTATTACCGTATTATTATTATTATTATTATTATTATTATTATTATTACTATTATTATTATTATTATTATTATTATTATTATTACTATTATTATTACTATTATTATTATTATTATTATTATTATTATTATTACCTTCGCCAAGGAGGTTAAGGTTTGGCCTGCGTTTGTTTGTTTATTTGTTTGTTTGTCTGTCTGTTAGCAGGATTACTCAAAAAGTTATAAACAGATTTTGATGAAATTTTGTGGAATGGTGGACCATGGACCAAGAGAGAATTGATTAAATTTTGGGACGGATCCAGATCTGGTTCCGGATCCTATATCCACGGATCAAGATTCTCATCCTTTTTAATGGCAATGGCATTGGCGGAGGTATGTGCTCTCTGAGTGCTTTCTAGTATACTCTATTTTACTGCGGTCCATTATTCTTTCGTCTCCTCCCTCTCTTTTTACTTCCATGTTTCTTCCTCCAGTCGTTAAGTATCACCATCCCTCTTGCATTCCTCATTCACACGCCAAATTCTCTCTCTTCCTTCCTTCCTCCTTCGACGTCAGTTCCTCCGTTATTCTTGCTGCATTGCTTCGCATTTCTCCTTTTCCGTTTTATTGTTCATTATCATCCTCTCATAAATCACCCTTTCTATTTACATATTTCCAGTCATTCTTCCCCCCTCTTCCTCTTCTTCTCCTTCCATTTCTTCATCTTCATCCTCCTCGTTTTTCATATTCTCTTCCCCCTCCTCCACGTCCTCCTACTACTGCTCCTGTGTCTTCAGTTTTTTCCCACTTATCTTCATGTATTACTCTTCTTTGTCTTCCGCCGCCTCTTCCCACCCTCCTTTCCCGCTCCTTATCTTCCTCTTTCTGTCCTCTCTCTGCTTAGCTCGTGCATTGCTCCTCGTCAGCCTCCCTCTGTTTTATTGCTCCATATTAATACTCTTTCTTGTATTCCTCTTTGTCACTGTGTTTCCTAGTTTTCTCTCTTCCTTTCCCTGTATGAGTATTTTCAATTCTCCCTTTCTGTTCAACATGTATTTCTCTTCTGCCTTTCCCTCTATCCCTTTCTCCCTCTCCGCCTTTTCTCTGCTCCATCTTTCCTCTTTTTGTATCTTTATTGACCTCGTTATTCACATTTTATTCCTAATCCTTTATCACCCTCTGTTTTACATCATACTTCTATAATTTCCTTCTTCCTCTTTCCTCCTTTTCTTGTCTATCCTATTCTGTCATTAACGTTCTTCTATTTCTCTGTTCGCACCTCGTGTTTTCTGTTTTTCTCCTCTGCACCGTATTTTTCAGTTGTATTCCTCATCTATGTCTTCTGCCTCTTCCGACTCTCTTCTCTCACCCCTTATCTTCCTCTTCCTGTCATCTCTCTCCCTCATTCACACATCCTGCTCTCAGTTTTCTTTGTCTAGGATCTTCCTGTCTTTTCTGTTCTTCCTTACCACCTTTTCTTTTTTTTCTTTTTAAATCCTTTGGTGTTGTGATGCCTTCTTATACAGAGCGGTGCCTATAGTACGCTCTGCAGTTTTGTGTGTTGTGGGGACGGATTAATCTGCTTTCATGAGGAACGAAGTTACTTTGAATGCCTCGAAGCACTGCATCTCCTTCATAATCCGTAAAAGCATGCCTAAGCATCTCTTCATGGCTTCGTCAAAAACAAGCACTAAATGTGGTTCCTTCGTTCTGCACCTGGGCCTGTGGAAAGCAGCCCAGAAGCTGTTCCTTGAAACGAACTTTGTTCACTTCCTTTTCGACTCCAAGCTCCAAAAGACGTTGTGTATATGTGTTTCGCAACTCATAAATCTTGACACAGAAGACTTCTTGTTCTACATAGTTTTCTATGAGGTTGACCAGTTCAGTGAAAATCCTAGCCTCCAGCCACTTTTCTTCCATGCGTTCTCCATCAGTGTTAGTGCTTCTTCTCATGAATGAATGATGACAGTTCCAGAATTCAGTGAGGGATTTCAGGTGGTTAATGCCGTCTGTTGCTATTAAATCTCCAGAAGATAGTCTCACAAGGACTGCAGTATCTTGTAGTTCAGTGGCCATGCATTTGATATTCTTATCAGCGTCAAGTGTCATGAATTATGGAGGTCACTATCAGTTTTTGAGCAAAAGATGCAGATGGCCGTTTTCTGTGACTCATGACTTCTTTGTTGCTTTTCTTTAACACCAGCGCTGAACGGCCTGCCTTCTTCCAAATCTCTTCTTCTCTGTCTCTGTCCACTCTGTCTTTTCCAAATTTTCGATGGCAGGATTTGTGCCAACAAACTTGACGGTTAATTAACTCTTGTGCAGTCATGGTTTCATCAAAGAATAAGGTCACTGGCAGGCAGTTCAGTTTGCGAAATTCATTGACAGCTTTTAGAGAGTTCTTGTATGGCTGAGATTTATCTCCTAGCCCTGGAGAATTCAGTGGACACTTCAAACCTTCACCAGTTGTTTCCTGACAAATCAAGCAGGCTTGCCAATCCATAACTCCTGTCTACTTTAGGTCAAACATTGAAACAGAAACGGACTGTTAAGGAGGCGTTACTTTTTAAGAAAACAACTGAGTTCCAACACCATACAGAAATAATCATGACACAATTATGGCTCATATATGCGACCAGCAACCCCTGTGTGATGCAGTAAAGATAAATAAGACATAATAGTAATTATTTAGTTGTCTAATTAACATTATTTGTAAAAGAGTACTGTTGGAGTGTTGTCACCCTGTCGTCCGTCACCTAAAATTAGAAATTTGCCCATAACTCATGACCTATTGCCCCGATCACGTGGGGCCTTCACAAAATCTGAAGTCTTAGCCGTATAGGTTACCTAAGAAAAATATGTGCTTTTGTCTGGCGTGTCCCCCAGACCTCAAAATTTGTCCTTAACAGCCCCCACTAATAATGCAGGGTAGACAGTGAGAATGTTTACTGAACCGTCACAACAAACGGTTATTGAACTGCGTAGTATATGGACCAGCTTGTATTTAATTCCCGAAACCGCTGTGTGATGTACAAGTCTAGGAACCAATACCCATCAGAAAATCTCTTCAGTATGACGACTTTATCATATTTTAGCTACCACCAAGCTATTTCACTAGGCTTAGGAAACCTCTCGTAGTGAAGGGATGGAAGCCTTATCAATTAACTCCTACAGTGGGATACAGCTTCTGTGTACAGGTTTGTCCGTAAATAGCTCTAAAACAGGACCTCATCTTGTAGTATCATCTGTGTTGCAGGAACGACTCAGTCTGCTGGTGTGGGCGTGAACTGGGCAGTAGGAATAGCAAGTGAATAATTGATGCAGAAGAGACACGGATAATGCTAAACCGATCCGTCCTCGCAATACACGAGAAATCTCCCGGCGAACTGGAAAAGGGGCGTTATACGCAGGGTGTCCTGGGAGGAAAGGGCATAACTTTGAGAAATGATAGCTGAGCACGTTCCAAGTGAAAAGTGTTATATGAACATGGGCTCAAAACTCAACTGTTAGGGAATTATAATTATTTACTTATGATCTTATAGGCGAAAATGTCTCCCTCATAGTTCACCCAAAAGATCATCAGTAAATATAACTCCGTAACGGGTGAGAGTTGGAGACTTGATGATAGAACATTTTTTGCATAGCACAGCCTCACTTGTCACTTCCCAAAGCTATGCCTTTTCCTCCCTCGACACTGTATATGAACCAACCCCTATTTCCTTCGAGCTATCACCTGGCAAATTTACCTGGCTTAGGGAAAATCTCAGTTTTCTCATAGTGCATGGGTCAGAATCAGTCGCCATTAACAACTTCAGTACGGTTATATACTTTCTTGATATCGTCTAACGATTAACAGCGACACAGGGGAGGGAGGAATTTTAATTACTCTCTTAGGTTAGTATTTTCTCTGGTAAGGCAGGCGCCCTGCCACCTTCTCCTTGTCACTTAAATTTGAGTGTCGTATGCCAGTATCCTCTTGTATGTTAAAGTTTTCAACCTATGCTGATATTAAAAAGACAT
>NC_136960.1:31432748-31462748 GCF_032717465.1 Coenobita brevimanus | reverse complement strand
GGATTCCGGGGGCTTGAATGATGAGTGAATGGAAGCGTGGCCCATTGGACTGGGCAAAATTGGGCTGTCTGGACAATGCTACTCCTCACCCTGCCCTTGGGTGGGAAAGGGGGTCCGGATGATGATAATGATGATGTTAATGATCATGTTGATGATTATTATTATTTTTATTATTATTATTATTACTATTTTCATTATTATTATTACTATTATTACAAGCCGGTAGGCGACGATGGCCAGCTCGATGATGACCAAGCTTTGTTAGCGACTGGCGTTGATTTTCGACACAAAAAGTCACTTGTATATGGAGGTACTCCAGTGCAACAGTCCATCCAAGAATAATGGCCCTAGCTTAGTAATCTTCAGAGCCTTTGCATTTCGCGCTAGGAAGTTGGTAAATTTAAATCTTTTCATATTTTCTACACTTGATGATCTTTGACCCTTGACATGGTGGATATAGATCATGCATGTACGAGGCATGCATGTAGTACTCATTAATGTCTATAAGTTTGTAAAGTTTTGTTCGATTCCATCCACCCACTGTGGAGCTAGGGAACTTGAAATTCATGGAATAGCCCACCAGAGGTACAACTTCTAGGTGGCGCTGCCAGCGACTGGAAGAGAGTTTCGACACTAAATGTCTTTTTTGTATGGAGGTGCACCAGTGCAACGTTCCACTCAATTATCATGGCCCCTGGCTTAATAACCTTCGGAGCCTTAGCATTTCGCGCGAGCTTAGTCATGATTTTAGCTATTTTCACCATTTTCACATTTGATGACCTTTGACCCCTGACCTGGCCAATGTAGCACATAGGTGTACAATAGAAAGTTGAAGTACTAGTCAGTGTTTATGAGAAAGCAAACGTTCATTCAATTCCACTGAGCCACTGAAAAACTAGATGGGCATTTTTCAAAACCGGTGCTGGTTTCTAGGAACTCTGAGGCCAATCTTCGCAGGCCTGCCACTAGAAAACTAGAGGAGAGAGGGGAAAAATGGATGACATACTTCCGATAGGGAATGACTGCAAGATTACGCCAAAAGAAGTCACAACTTTCTTCGCCCATTAGTAATGCTTCTACAACTCAGAACGTGAAAAGTACGAAAATAGCGATTTTTTTTTTTGGTTGCTAGGCAACTATTCGTTGCCTAGCAACCAAAACCTTTCGGACACAACTAAGTCATAGGCAGGTCATTGTGTCCAAGTTTGGTCTGTATTGGTTAATTCTGAAAGGTAGAAGTCCCTGCCACAATTAAACAAGAAAGAAAGAAAGAGTACAAGAAAGAAAGATAATGCGACTAACAACAGTGTCACTAGTCGTTGTGCCTCCTAGGAGTTAAGCATCAGCAAGAACCTGATACTGTTATTAGTATTAGTTATTTATTGTCAGGGGTGAAGCAACTTTCTCCAAAGGCTAATAGTACTAATAATCAGCATTTGTGAGTAATTAGTCTCTGCTGTGTACTGTTGAGAAAGTTTATAAATTCTCGTTCTGAGAAAATTGGCGAAGTAAGCCAGCATAAAGAATCATTGCTTGATGTAGCAAGACAATCATTGTCCCTGCTCTTCAATATTATTGAATATTAATATCTTTTAAATAATATTTGCATTTATTTTAAAAACCCCGTGACAATTGGCGACCTCGCCAGGATATTAACTCCTAGCTCTAAAGCTATTCACGAGATAATACTCACTCGTTCATATTTAGGTATTTATCATTAAAGTTTATAGGCACAAGTTTACTGGTGTTTACCGTTAATTTAGCAAGTGAATTTTTGCTTTATTAATCCATAGAGTAGTTAACACTATTTAGTACTTTATTCTTGGTAACGCCAGACGATTTTATTCGCTTCTGGGAAGTCGCCGTACCCATTGTGTTAATTATTGAGTCTTCCCAGTCATTTGCATTATTGCTTTATTCTTATCCAGTTAACAAGATAAGACTGGTCACCACTAGCTTGTGTCTGTACTCTTTACTTGTATTTATTAGCATTCATTTGCGAAGCAGCCAGTACTCAGTTTCGGGTTGCTTAGTAAATTAGCGCCATGGCACCCAGTGTCTATGTACAGGAAGCTAAAGAAATGGGCCTCACAGACCCAGAGAAAATTCAGAGTTACGTTCTCTCACGATTTAATTACAAGCAAGAACGTGAGAAAGATGCTCATGAAGAGCGTAGAATCCAACGTGAACACGAGCGAGAACAGCGTGAGGAACGCGAAAAGGAGTGCGAACACGAGCGAAAACAGCACGAACTCGACTTAGAACACGAGCGAGAACAGCGTGAGGAATGAGAGAGAGAACGAGAACACGAACGTGCCGAGCGAGAAGCACGTGAAAACACGAATATGAAATGCTGAAGCTCAAGCGAGATTCCTTGGCTTCAGATACATCTGGTGCAGTTGGTCCAAGCTCCACGAACGTTCTCCCTGCACATGTCCTGGCGACCCCACACATCAAGCTTCCTTCATACAAGGAAGGCGAGCAAATCGAGCCATACATAGCTCGTTTTGAGGACATGGCAGACATGTATCAACTGGATGAGGCAGCTAAGTGGCTCCAATTTCTTAGTTTATTTGAGGGCCCTGCCCTCGATATTCTCCACAGAATTCGTGGAGACAATCTCACATATGAGATGATGAAAGCTGCACTCACTAAGGTGTATGGTCTCACAGTAGACGACGCCAAAGTTCAGTTCATGCGAGCTCGTCTCCAAGACAAGGAGACAGCTGTCCAGTTCCTCGACCATCTCACTGCTTACTTAGGTGAGTGGATGGAGAAAGATGAAACTCCTTCCACACGTGAGGGGATAATTGACCTTATGCTGCGTACACAGCTAGAGAGGTCCTGGCCTGCTGAGCTTTAAGATCTGCCAGGTGAAAGATGCCAGCCAAATGGCAGAAAAGGCTGACGCGTATTTTACTGCATACGGGTATCAAACTCGTAAGCAAAACACCTGGAACAGCAAAAAAGATACTGCCAAGTCTAGGAAGCCATCTCAGACTGAATCCCAGCACCAAGGCCGTTCTCAGAGTAATGGCCAAGGTCCAAGCAAACAGCAGAAGGACCAGGGACAAAATACACAGCAGCCTGCTTGGAAGTGGTACAACAAGCACCCCAACCAGCAGCAGTTCCCCAAGCAGCAGCAGCAATACAAGGACAAGCCACATAACCCTCAGTCAGGTCAATTAGTGTTTTGGAGGCAGGAGGCAAATGCAGCCTTCATTCCACGACAAGCACACGGTGGTGCCATCTCTACCAGTACAGGTACTTCCCAACAGTTCTCAAGTCCCCCTCCGACCATGAACTCTCCTCCACAAGTAGTCAATGCTCCACCTCCTCAGATGGTGAGTACGACCCCTCAGACACCTAGTACCCAGGGCGCCACATTTGCTGCATCGGTTGTTCCGCAATTTCATGAATGACTGGCTGCTACCTCCTCAGACCCTTCCATCAGCAACACTGCCTTTCTTGTTCAGCCAGGGTTTGTGGGAGGTGTTTCTGTAAATGTTCTGAGGGACAATGGTTCCTCAGGTTGCTCTGTTAAGCAGAGTTTAGTTCTGCCTGATGAGTATACAGGTCAACAGATCCAAGTCAGACTTATTGATGGATCAGTGAGATTGTTCCCTGAGGCACGTATCCAGGTGGCATCTCCATTTTTCACTGGCCTGACAGCTGCAGTTGTCATGCCAGAACCTTTATTTGACCTCATATTAGGCAACATACCTGGCGTCAAAAATAGTTGCGCCGTAGATGTTGCTACTCAGACTTCGGCTGCTGAGGTAACACGAGCCATGGCCAAGGCTCCAAATTGCGTCACTCCGTTGACCGTCGCAACGCCGCAAGATCTGATTCGTAGTCAAGATGTTGTCCAAGAGCAACAGACAGACTCAACACTTGCCTCATTGCGTAAGAAGCTGGAGGGTAAAGTGATTAAGTATTCACGGGGAGGACAAGCCAGGTTCCTTCGTAAGCGAGGACGGCTGTACAGTGAGTCACAGACACCCCAGGGTGAGGTTCGACTGCAGTTTGTCATTCCTGCAAAATATCGCCGAGCAGTGTTTGAATTAGGTCATTGTTCAGCGATGGGAGGTCACATGGGTCAAAAGAAGACCTCTGACCGCATCCATGCTGACTTTTTCTGGCCAGGAATGGGACGGGAAATAACGAGGCTCGTACGTTCCTGTGATGTGTGTCAGCGTACCACTGACCAGGGACGTGTCCATCCTGCGCCATTGAAACCAATGCCCATAATCTCTGAACCGTTCGAGAGAGTAGCAGTTGACATAGTTGGGCCAATCTCCCCTAGGGCTAGTGATGGATCAAAGTATATCCTCACTATTGTTGATTTCAGCACACGGTGGCCTGAAGCCGTGGCCCTTAAGAATATAGAGGCTGTCACTGTTGCTGAGGCATTAATTGAAGTGTTCTGTCGTGTAGGTATCCCTAAGGAGGTCTTAAGCGACCGGGGTTTGCAGTTCACTTCAGCAATGATGAACGAAGCGTTCAGGTTGCTGTCCATCCGAGGCTTACGAACTATGCCGTATCATCCCATGTGTAACGGGTTGTGTGAGAGGTTCAATAGAACTCTCAAGAAGATGTTGAGGCGCATGACCGCCGAACAGCCAAAGGAATGGCCGCAGTTCATTGCTCCTCTTCTATTTGCTTATTGAGAAGCCCCAGAGCATTCATTGAAATTCTCACCCTTTGAACTGGTGTATGTAAGGTCGGTCCGGGGCCCACTTCAAGTCCTTCGTTTATGGGACGATGAAGAACCCGACCCTGAAGTCAAGACCACCTACACCTACGTCCTTGATTTGGCTGACTGCCTCCAGTCGACGTGCGAGTTAGCTAAGGAAAAACTGATCAAGGCGCGTGAAGTTCAAAAGGCTTATTACGATAAGAAGGCAAAGCTTCGGAAGTTTAGTCCAGGCGATAAATGCTTGGTATTACTCCCCACTTGCCAGAACAAGTTGTTGGCGCAGTGGAAGTGTCCATTTGATGTAGTAGAGCGCATTTCAGACCTCAACTACATAATTCAGATGGGAAATCTTTGTAAAAGGTTCCACATTAACATATTGAAGGCTTATCATGAGTAAGACCCCTAGGAGACTGGCCTACGAGTAGCTGATGATAGTGACCAGCCACTGGAAGAAACCGGGGCAGCCGTGGTGATCCCAGCTGATGACCATGATGACGAGCCCTTAACCACTCAGTCCCGTCAGGAAGAGACTGTCGGAGATGTTTTACTTAACCCTGACTTAGCGGTAGGAGACCAAAATGCCTTAAGGTCACTGCTCTGTCAGTATGCTGATGTCTTCTCAGACCAACCTAGACTTGGAAAGGTTGCGTGTCATAAAAGTGAGTTGACCAGCAATGCTCCTATAAAAGTTAAGCCATATCCGATTCCCATGCGACTACAGGATGCAGTAGATAAGGAAATTGCTGACATGGAGACTGCAGGCATTATCGAAAAGTCCTCATCTCCTTATTGTAGTCCGATGGTAGTAGTCCGCAAGAAAGAAAGTGGAATCAGGATTTGTGGCGGCTATAGAAGGTTCAATGCAATCACCAAAGTGGATGCTGAGGCAATGGGTGACCATATTGCCATCTTCTCCAAGCTGGCAGGGTCACGATATTTCACGAAGCTCGACCTAGCGAAGGGATTCTTCCAGATTCCCCTTCATCCTGAGAGTCGTCAGTTCACTGCCTTTGCTACTCCTAGGGGGTTGTACCAGTATAAAGTCCTCCCATTTGGACTTACCAATTCCCCAGCAGTATTCAATTGTGCCATGAGACAAGTGCTCCATGGTACTGTAGGAGTAGAGATGTTCGTTGACGATGTCCTCGTTCATTCCGCCACGTTGGAGGAGCACCTCAGACTCTTGGAAATTGTCTTCAGTAGACTCCAGAGTTTCAACATGACTGTGAAGCCTAGCAAATGCAAGATTGCTCACAGTGAGGTGGAGTTCCTCGGACATATTGTTGGCAACAATCACTGCAGGTGTCAGTGTGACAAGATCAGGAAGGTTAGAGAAGCCCCGAGACTCGTGACCAAGAAACAGGTTAGAGCATTCCTTGGCCTAGTGGGATATTATAGGAGTTTTATCCCCAACTTTGCTCTCATTGCCCAACCGTTGTACGAAGTGCTAAGGAAATATGCTCCAAACACCACTGAATGGGGAGAAGCACAAGAGAGATCTTTTGCCACCCTCAAGAATATGTTGTGCAAGGAGCCTATCTTGCAGTTGCCTGATTCCAGCAAACCTTTCATACTGCGCACTGATGCTTCACAAGATGGAGTAGGTGCCGTATTGATGCAGGAATCGGAAGGTGGAATCTTCCCAGTGGCATACCACAGCCGTAGGCTAAAACCCGCCGAGAGGAATTACAGTACTGTTGAGAAGGAACTCTTGGCTGTGGTTGATGGTGTTAAAAAATATTATTATTATTTATTTGGGGCATCATTTACTCTGGAAACTGACCATATGCCACTCACTAGTCTTAGCACGATCAAGACGGCTAATGCAAGATTGACATGCTGGACACTGTATTTACAGCAGTGTAACCTTGTTGTGAGGTACATCAAGGGAAGTGATAACGTAGGTGCAGACCTGATGTCTCGCCTGCTAACTGCTGACTAACATGGGCAGTTGTTGCATGCTGGGTTCCGTGATAGGCATCCTCTGAGATTTGAGTAATCCAAGGACCAGGCTGGATCCCAGTCAAAAGTGTAGACCTGTCGTCTCACTTGTTGGCCCCACAGGACACAGTATGTCCAGGGTCTGTATAAACACGTGTTCTGTAGTTTAAGGGGGAAGTTCGAGAGAGAACTCTGCAGAAGCGACTCGAAGCTATGGAAGCCCAAGTTTGCACAAGGATTCTCAGCTCCCCAATATTAATAAGTACTGTAGTTAAAGGGGGAAGTTTGAGAGAGAATTCTGCAGATGCGACTTGAGGCTCTGGAAGCCCGAGTTTGCACAAGGATTCTCAGCTCCCCGATATTTATATAAGTACTGTAGGTTAAGGGGGAAGTTTGAGAGAGAACTCCGCAGAGGCGACTCAAGGCTATGGAAGCCCGAGTTTGCACAAGGATTCTCAGCTCCCCGATATTAATATAAGTACTGTAGGTTAAGGGCGAAGTTCGAGAGAGAACTCATCAGAGGCGACTCGAGGCTATGGAAGCCAGAGTTTGCACAAGAATTCTCAGCTCCCCGATATTAATATAAGTACTGTAGGTTAAGGGGGAAGTTCGAGAGAGAACTCCGCAGAGGCGACTCGAGGCTATGGAAGCCCGAGTTTGCACAAGGATTCTCAGCTCCCCGATATTAATATAGGTACTGTAGGTTAAGGCACAGGTTGAGGACCCATGTGCAGTTCGAGGCTACGGAAGCCCGAGTTTGCACAAGGATTCTCAACTTGCCAACACTAATCGTGTGCTGTAATTAATGGCGACCTCGAATGTACGAAGCTTAGGCTGTCACTCATATTTTTCAGCTAGAGCGTACTTTTCATAGCATGTACTGATTGCTAGGCAGAGAGAGTAATTGTAACATAATAAAAATTTTGTCTCATTGACATTTTTGATGCTCCACCTCAATTGATTTTGCAGGCACAGCAATGGGTGTAGCAGTTTTGCTGTGCGGGCCAGCTGATCGTCTGCCGCACACTGCCGCCTCTTCTCCTCTGCCTTCGTTGTCGCCATATTATTAATATTTACTGTGTCATTTTACACGTAGGTACAGTTACTCTACAACTGTCACACCTACACCGTGTATTACATACACCACACTACACAACAATTAGTTGCCAGGGTAAATGTAGCGATTTTTCGCTCAGTTTGACCTGAGTACAGGATTTTCACCATCGTCATGGAGTTTTTTCCCTCAAGCTTGCTTCTATTAACGTAAATACAAGGTTTTTTTTCGCTCACTGGCGACTGCGACTTTCTCCTGTAGCAGGATAGCACACACACCACAGTGTGAATCTTGTGTGACTGAGTTAGGATTTATATGTATGTATTTTGAATTTTCTTTTTCTGAGGAAAGAAAGATTTGATTTTTATGGGGCGTAATGTCACGAGTCAGCTAGTGACATTGGCTTTTGTGGGAAACCACGAACTCAAGTGGAATCCCAGTTTATCGTTCAGTAACCGCTCATTCGGACGGAAGCCTTGTCAAATCAATTTTTCATTGTCATACGTGATCGTCTTTGTGTGAGACATTAGCACTTCCGCTGAGCGATTTGTTTTGGGCGCGTTTCGCTCACTCAACTGTTAAAAAAATGCAGCCTAGTGCTCCCTTTTCTTTCCCACGAGTTACTCAGTCTAGTGTTTGCTGTGACGGAGAGAGGTTCTGTGCTCCAGCAGTGCAGAGTGAGAGGTCAGCTAGCACCCAGGCTCCACTAGACTACAGTTCTCCAGGCTCCCACCCTTCGTTGGTGATACACCGCATTCATTGACCAGTATTTCTTTTCGTTTTCCTAGGCTTAAGAGTTTAGTTAAGGTGTTTTTCCTAGGCGTAAGAATTTAGCTTTTGAGTGAGTGAGTGAGTGCGATCTCATTAATTTGATTTTGAAATGTAACGTTAAATTTATTTGTAATCAGTAAATTTAACAGTTCTTTTTCTTGAGCTTAATGTAATGTAAACTCTTGTTTCATTTCTCCGCAATTAAGCTTATTTCATTTATAGCTCCTAGCTTGCATAAACGTTTGCCATTCATAACTGGTACTTAGGCCAGTCTTGTGTATTAAGCTTAAAATCCGTTGTGCCTCCTAGGAGTTAAGCATCAGCAAGAACCTGATACTATTATTAGTATTAGTTATTTATTGTCAGGGGTAAAGTAACTGTCTCCAGAGGCTAACAGTACTAATAAACAGCAATTGAGTAATTAGTCTCTGCTATGTACCGTTGAGAAAGTTTATAAATTCTCGTTCTTAGAGAATCGTGCGAAGCAAGCCAACGTAAAGTAATCGTTGCTTGATTTAGTAAGACAATCATTGTCCCTGCTCTTCAATATTATTGAATATTAATATCTTTTTAATAATATTTGCATTTATTTTAAAAACCCCGTGACAAACAGAAAAGGCAGCATGGAGCTGGCCAATTATAAAATTATTATCATTACCTCCGCCAACGTTATGTATTTATCCATGTTTGTCTGTCTGTTTGTCCAGACTATATCTCCAAATGTTCCCGATGATTTTCAATGAAATTTTGTGGAAGGTTGGGCCATGAAAGAATTGTTTAAACTTTGGTGCAGATCCGGATCCAGATCCGGATCCTGCAATAGCACTGGTGGAGGTATGCGCTCTCTGAGTGCTTTCTAGTTATAATAATAATAACAATAATAATAATAATAATTATTATTATTATTATTATTATTATTATTATTATTGTTATTTTCGTTGTTGTTGATGTACTCGTAGCAGTAGTAGCAGTAGCAGTAATAGTGATAGCATTCATAATGTGGACTACATTATCAGGCAAGGCAGAAGCACGTGGAGTGAGACACGCCCCGAGGTTATTTCGACCCGGAAATTGAGGAAACTCTATGGTGAAAATCCACGCCTCTCCTTGCTGTTATCAGCAGCGTTGGGCAATGAACATCCCGTTAAAGCCAGGCATGTTGTTCTCAACCGCTCAGTCGGGAACAAGTGTTTTTACATCTGTGCTTCTCACTCTGCACATCCGGATTTTCTATATATCATACCTGATGAAGGATTCGTATATTTTGTGTCCATAAATGATGCTCGTTGATACGATGCATGAGGGAGGATACTGACAGATTTGTCGTGAGAAGCAAACGCAGTAGGAGAGAGGACGAGTTTTGTCAAGACTGTCCCTTTTAGACTAGTGCACGGTCATGCGGCCCCATCTGAGCCTGCTACCAGGTCGTATTCTGGTTTGCTACAGGCTTTCGCAGCACCTCTTCCTATGTAAATTATTTTCCTCTTGCACCTGTATATTCTCCTGTAGGTTATTGATATAAAATATATCAACATTAGAAACATATACATAACTAACAAGATGATATTAAACTGTATTATGAAAAATAAATCGCTGAGGAAGAAGTGTTATGAACTCTTCGCACAAAAGAATATTAAAGTATACAAGATCACCGACATTCCCAAACAAATGCAAGATGGACTCCACAAGGCTACATTAAACTGGCGTGCTTCTGGCACATTGCCACGATGAATAGTGAATATGAAAAACATAGGATCTCAATATCTGTGTTTATTTTGTTTGACATATGATCTCATATATCTTTTAAAAAACTAAATAAAACTAAATATATAATAAAATGTTAGGAGTTTTCGCTCATGGAACAATTGAGCCAAGTTTGAAGTAAATTGGGGAAAAATTAAAGGAATGGTGCCAAACTGAAATGCCTGTGGGATAAAAAAAGAAGAAACGGAGTAAATACAGTAGCGCTCGACATTTTGGTGTGGAAACTAAAATACGCAAAACATATCACTGTGGATGAGGTGCTAAAAGCCCTCAATGCAAAGAGATGTCATAGTTTAATACAAAGTATATATTTTATCGCTGTGGACGTAGTGCAACAACTCTCCATAGAAATGAATATAAAACTGCAATACAACAAATCGCATTGTAAGAGATGCTACGAACTCTTTCCATGCCGTCGAGAATTCGGACCATCAGCCCGAAACTTGTGCAGATCCAGGCATAGATGGGTGGTCGGTCTTCGCCTAATCGATTTATGGCAGTGAAGTTGGCTGGTTCCCAAGATCCAGGGATGATTTATCTCGCAATGTGTCTATTCTAAGTTACTCAGAGATGCCAAAGCAAAGTTCTCCACCGCAATATGTCTTACTATGGCTTAAATTTCACCGCAATATATCTCATCGTGTTTTATATTAACGTCCATGCTGTAACTTTTCACATATCGTGAGTGAGTCAGCCTTTTTGCCGCATTTTTATTGGCGTAGGATACTTCATTGTACCTCTTCTCTCAGTATGATAAATAGGAAACACTGACATGGTTACAGTTATAATGGGAAAAAACACACATGTAAGGAAAATACTCTGAAGAGGCCCTATGAGAGTTATTTTTACACATTTGTCTCTGTTGTGCTCTTCCTTCACCCTCTCCATGGTAACTACTTTCTCTACAGCACCTTTATCTTTTTCTGAATGCTGTTTTTTTTTTTTTTTACGTCTTTACAGTCGAAGGTTCCTGGGGCACAATCTTAGCTGAATAAAATCGCTTGGTGGTACCTGTATAAAATACTAGATATCTCCCGACCATGGGAGGTTAATGGGGACATTGGTTGCAATCCCGTTTTATTAGTTTGAAACCCCCACAGAGTGTTGGAAAGGGACGCCTTCATATGGTGGCACTCACATAAGAGGATTGCTCTGCTACCTGATAATACAAACGTCCCACAGTTCCTTCCATATAACCTTAAAGGAGGCTGGAGGACAGCTGGGGATACAGTTCTGCCTTTAGTCTACTGACTTCACGTCCAGGTATGGCTGAGGCTGGAATTACTACTACTACTGCTGCTGCTACTACTACTACTACTACTGCTACTACTACTACTACTGCTGCTGCTGCTGCTGCTGCTGCTACTACTACTACTACTACTACTACTACTACTACTGCTGCTGCTGCTGCTGCTGCTACTACTACTACTACTACTACTACTACTACTACTACTACTACTGCTGCTGCTGCTGCTGCTGCTGCTGCTGCTGCTGCTGCTACTGCTGCTGCTGCTGCTGCTGCTGCTACTGCTGCTGCTGCTGCTGCTTTTTTTTATAATACAAATCACCTTCATCCATTGGGTAATTGTGAAGATCAAAATCAACCTTCCTAATACAGTTCACCATTTGGAGTTGTAATGTGAGGGTTAACACTAACCCTCATATTACAATCCGTTGGCCCCCAGCGTGCCAACGGCTGTTACCAACCATCTACTATTACTATTATTATTTTATTTTATATTTATTGATATTACTGCTGCTGCTACTACTACTACTACTACCACCACTACTACTCGTGTTTCACTATGAGTCCCACTAGACTATTCGGCTTGGCTTTTAATATCCGATTAACGAAAGGGTTAATTAAGGCAACACAAATCTTCTACACCCGAGAGAGACTCTCTTGTCTCTCTATCATTTTTTTTTTTTGCTTCACGAGCGGCGTAAGGGCCCGGGGCCAGGCTACTCAGTTCTGACGTTTATAGCCAGGGTGACCAGTCATTTTCGCCACTGAGTAGGATTTTATGAACATTTAAAAATACCCACCTGTCGGACGTAAATTTTTACAGGCCTCGTTCGGTTGAAGTGCTTTAGCTGTTTAGACCAATCAGGCACCCTTTTTATTATAAGGTTGCTGTCCAACGAAGTAAGTGGTCTCCTGGATTACAGAAAACGACTTGGTTTGGCACTCAGTGTAGAGTCACCTGGAGTCACAATCACTTCAAGTGAGTAGATGGTGAGCGTCCTCATGTACCACCTGCTTGACTACTAAGCTGAATAAAGCAGTCTGGTAACATCGATAATCAATTCTTAATTACTTCTCATATATTGTGGTCGTCAAAATTACCAATTCTCTTCATTAGGATAAATAATAACGTGAGGAATGACTTTCCAAAGCCAGTGTTGTTATCCTTGGAGCTCAACAAGTTTCTCAGAATACTGTAATGTGTTGGAGTTTCATGGCTTGGCTATAAGACTAAAACGTATTGGAGAAACACCATTACCCGTAAGTATAAATGAACCTACACTATACAAAAGGGTTACAGTCCATAGAATTATTTGGAATGTCTCAAAAATCAACTTGTAAGTAGTAATCTCCCAAGATCTCTATCATAATGAAAAGGGATCAACTAAAGATTTCTAGTGTCAGAAACGATTTATTTAAATTAATGTGCATACAGGAACCTTCTATGTGTGTTGAAATTTTTAGAATCACTTAGAACCATATTCAAATACAATATACAGTATGTACAGCAGTCCTCCCCTGTTCCATATCATAAAAACCGTATCTAATTAAAACTTTCTTTCAGTAACTTTAAATATGTGCTATTCCACACGACCAGCCTCGGTTTAAATTAAAGGTTGTATGAGCCAAAAATGCGCTCATGCATCCCGCCCCTATCGCTGATCCATATTTCGAGTGAAGCTTACTTTTTTCTTTTTTTTTTATATAAATTTTGTATTGAATGTTCGGGTGACGAGTCACTTATTTTTTTAATTGAGTCTATTTTCAGTGCTGGATTTTTTCATTGATAAACCATATGTAACCTATTTATCATATTCTTTTTCTTATTAACAACCATATCACAAAAAGTGATTCACAGATTTAGTTTTGACTTTGTGTGACGTGGTTTATTTCCAAGTCTTCGATTTGATGTAATTAATTGGCTTTGTGTGTGTGTGTGTGTGTGTGTGTGTGTGTGTGTGTGTGTGTGTGTGTGTGTGTGTGTGTGTGTGTGTGTGTGTGTGTGATGATTTACAGTACCCATTAAACTTTTTATTTTGCCTCATTTTGTTATATATGACTAAGTCTTACTAGAAATTCAATAGAATCAGTGTTAAATATTCCCACTGATGAGGCTGATTTTATTATGTAATTTATTATTTTTTCTCGTGTCTTATCATTTATATTTTCGAAGTGAAATTTGTGTTATTTCCACGTGCAGCATACACAGTAGTTTATGAAATTATTAATGAATGGAGCTGGGACGAGATTTTTTTTTCATTTTAACCTGGATGTATTTTATACATTTTTTGATAACAAATCCTCTAACTTTCATACAGTCTTTTAAATAATTACGAACGATCCTCACTAAACGTTTTCCTGATTTGATAGTAAATACTAGGATGACATACCAATATTTTTTTTCCCGTGATTTATTCTTATGGTAGTTAAATTTGTCTTCCACGTGAATAGTACAAAATTATTTACAGATTTGTATCGAATGTCTGACTGGCGAAATTTATTTCCTCAGATGTGTGTGTGTGTGTGTGTGTGTGTGTGTGTGTGTGTGTGTGTGTGTGTGTGTGTGTGTGTGTGTGTGTGTGTGTGTGTGTGTGTGTGTGTGTGTGAACTAAATTTATTATTATATTTCTCTTGTTACTGAATGCATCATAATAATCCACAGTATATTATATTTAAAGCTAAATGTAGGGAAGAGTAAAGTGATGGTCTTTGAGAGAGGTGAAGTCAGTGGATGTACAGTGAGGTTGGATTGTGAGGAAATGGACAATGTGAGTACGTTTAAGTACTTGGGTAGTGTGATGAGTAAGGATGGAAGTTTGGAGGGTGAAGTGCTTGAAAGGGTACAACAAGGAAGAAAGGTTGCTGGTTCCTTGAAAGCAGTTATAAGAAACAGGGAAGTGAGCATGGAAGTGAAAACGTCTAAATGACAGTATTGTGATATCAACTCTAACGTATGGAAGTGAAGCTTGGACGTTGCTGGAAGGACACAAGTCAAGAGTGACAGCAGTGGAAATGAGTTATTTGAGAGGAGCCTGTGGAGTCACATGGAGAAACAGGCTGACAAATGAGGATATAAAGAAGCTTTGTGGTGTGGATGTGGATGTGACAGGAAGCGTTAGGAGGAACACACTGAGGTGGTTTGGCCATGTGGAGAGGATGGGGGGTGTGAGACTGACGAGGAGCGTGTATGTGAGAGAGGTAGAGGGGGGAGAGGGAGGGGGAGGCCGAGGATGAGATGGAGGGATGGAGTGGAGAGGTATATGAGAGAGGGGTGTGTGAGTTGGGAGCAGGGCTGAAATGGCTGGGAACAGGAAGACGTGGAGGCGATTTGTTTGTGGCAATCCCATACGGGATTGAGGCGTCTGGCAATACATAGATAGATAGGTATTGTATTTCTTGAAGATACACGAGCATTGTGGTAAGTGGGGCATCCACCATCCACTCAAGTATATTGTGCTTCAATGAAGTAACTCTGCGCTGAATGATAAGCCAAATGGTTACATGCAACCCAGGAAATCATTTACTACGCCGGGTGGTAACAACATGAAATGGATATGTACAGTGAGGTATAGTTCTCTAGCAGTATGTGGCACATAAGAGATTGCGTTCGTTGAATAATTAGGGTTTATTGCTTACACATGTATTTGCCGGCAACAATTTGCAGGACTAACTAATAGTTTTTCCATCTCAAAACGTTTGCAGATACCATTATCTTTGTTTCCATGCCGTTTCTGAACCCACAGTGATTAGTTCTAAACAAAAAGTCGAAACAATTATTTTCGCATAATTTTGCATGATGCGATTTCTGATAAATTCGTGCCTCCCGTCGTGGGCGATAGCCGTAATTTATGTTTGATATTTTTCTGACAATCCATGGACTTAGCCCGACCTAATGCAAAAAGAGTTAGGTCGATTAGTATTACCGTTCTTGTGAAAAATATAAATAAATAAATAAACTCACAGACACACGCGAATACACAGCTTGACTTTATTACAGTCACAGCGCACGACTCTGAGATTGTTATTATCGTGCCCTGGCAACCTACCATTCAAAAGTGAGTCTGATTTCATGTATAATATGAGACGCATGTGATTCGTGTATAATATGTTCGGGTATAATAATATTCGTGTATAATATGTTCGGGTATAATAATATTCGTGTATAATATATTCGTGCATAATAATATGATTCGTATATAATATGATACGATATTGGACGCACTTTTGAGTGGTAGGTTGCCAGGGTACGATAATGACAACCTCAGAGTCGTGCGCCGTGACTATAGTTAGATAATACCACTCAGGGTTGAAAACTGATCACTCTTCACTTCGTCTGTGGCACTTTGGAGCTGGCTGGGGGACCCTCAGGCAGTACTTCTTTGATTTTTCCTGGAATGATTATTGCTTTCATGGCCAGGAGCCAGCTGAGAGTGCCTTGCACATTACGGAGGTTATTCTCTCGGGCATGGAAGCAAACATTCCTTCCTCATATCCTCTGACTAATGCAAGAAAGCCTTGGTTTAATCACGCTTGTTCTAATGCTGTGTGCAACAAGGAGAGGGCCTATAAATGGTACTGGAGCCAACTCATTCCTGAATCACATCTTTTTTATGTTTCTGTCCGGAATCGTGCTAAGTCTGTTCTTCGTTCTGCTAAAAATAATTTCATCTGTACTAAATGCTCTCAACTATTCAACTCGAAATCTTCCCATTCCTTCTGGCATTGTGCCAAAAACCTTTCTAACAACTATCCCTCATCATCCTTCCCTCCTCTTTTCTACTCTGATGGTTCTGTAGCTATTTCTTCTACTGATAAAGCAGATCTGTTTGCTCAGACTTTCTCCTCCAAATCCACCTTAGACGATTCCGGTGCTGTTCCTCCCTCAGTTCCCCCCTCTGACTTTCTCATTGCTGACATTAAAATTTCTTCAGCTGATGTATTTTCTGCCTTCACAGGCCTCAGTATTAACAAGGCATATGGGCCTGATGGAGTCCCTCCTGTTGTCCTCAAGAACTGTGCTTCTTTGCTTACACCCTGCCTAGGTAAACTCTTTCACCTTTGTCTCTCAACTTGTACCTTTCATTCTTGCTGGAAGTTTGCTCTCATTCAGCCAATCCCAAAGAAGGGTGACCATTCCCAGCCCTCTAACTATCATCCAATTGCTTTAACATACTGTGTCTCAAAAGTTTTCGAGTCAATTCTTAACAGAAAAGTTTTAAAGCATCTTTCCTATCACAACCTTTCTTATCGTCAGTATGAATTCCGTCAGGGACGCTCTACTGGCGATCTTCTCATCTACCTTTCAGACTCCTGGTCATCCTCCTTTCGGGACTTTGGAGAAAGCTTTGCCATTGCACTTGACATCTCAAAGGCTTTCGATCGAGTCTGGCATAAATCTTTAATTTCCAAACTGCCCTCTTACGGTTTCTATCCTTCTATCTGTGCCTTCATCTATAGCTTCCTTTCTGGTCATTCTATAGCTGCTGTTGTAGATGACCATCGTTCTTCTCCTAGATCTATCAACAGTGGTGTTCCTCAGAGCTCTGTCCTATCACCAACTCTCTTCCTTTTTTTCATAATGATCTTCTAAGCTGCACATCTAATCCTATCCATTTGTACGCTGATGATTCCACCCTTCACCTTCCCATTCGGTTCCTGCAACGTCCATCTCAGCAGTTACTTCAACAAACAAGGGATGAGGCTATGGCACACCTAATGTCTGACTTGGCTCGTATCTCTGATTGGGGTAAAAATAATCTTGATGTTTTTAATGCATCAAAGACTCAGTTTTTATACCAAGCAACCCATCAAAATCTTACATAGGAGTACCCATTAATGTTTAATAATATCCAGCTCAATCCTGCATCATCCTTGAACATGCTTGGGGTTTCATTCACACGGGACTTATCTTGGAAAGATCATATTACATCTCTAGTAAAATATGCTTCCAAGAGATTAGGTGTGCTAAGCCGACCCCGTGCCTTCTTTACTCCTGCTCAGTTTTATTCGCCCCTGTTTAGAGTACAACTCTCATGTGTGAGGCTCCCCACATACAGCTCTTCTCAATAGGGTGGAGTCAAAGGCTATTCGTCTCATCAATTCCCTTCCTCTTACTGGCTCCCTTCAACCTTTGTCTTTTCGCCTCACTGTTGCCTCTTTATCTCTTTTCTACGCTACTTCAATGGTCACTGCTCCTCTGAACTGTGGCTTCCATCTCTCCACCTCTATGACCGGTGCGTGACACATGTCTAGCAACAAACTCTCATCCTTTTGCTGTCCAACTTTCTAATGCAAGAGTTAACCGTTATTCCCAGTCCTTCACTTATGAAACAGGTCATCTCTGGAACTGTCTCCCTGTGTCTGTGTTTCCTACTTCCTATGATCTTCAGTTTTTCAAACGCAATGTGTCCAGGCATCTAGAAATGAATGGATCTTGAATTTGGCTGTCTTTTGTATTGTTTTTGTTTTCTTCTTGGAAGGAACGTTCATGTGGGCTCAGGCTTTGGTTCCTTCTTCCTAGCATTAAAAAAATAATAAAAAAAAAGAATGAACTAGCCTTCCCCTGGGCCTGTATGTTCCCCAAAGGTCAGAAAGGGACAGAATGATAGAATTATCACTCGTGATCCTTATTTATTTATTTATTTACTTGTTTATTTATTTATTTTTTAATATTTTTCAACAGATTTAGCAATGAGCATTAGAGTGATGAGGAAAAAGAAAAAAAAAATTCCTTAAATGGATTTATTTTTACTGTATCGATGTACTTTCATTATAAAAAGTACGTAACATTCATTTTACATTTGTCATATTTAAACGAAGCTTGAAAGCACTGCACAAATTAAGTTCTCAAATTTCAAGTGACACTCTTGATTTATTCCATTTTATAATTTTGGTGATTCATCTCTATTTTCTTGTAAGGACGGTATTTCTAAGTGCTCTATACGAGGGGCTCTCTTACGACTGATTCACACTGACTGATACTACCGAGAAGTCAAAAGTTGTGCTCAAGTTCTTTGTAATTCATGTAACTCTCTTTAATTTTCCCTGTATATTTGTGCGTCATTCAGAGGGAAACTTATTATTTTATCCTGGGATCTTGAGCCTCATCTTTCGTTTATTAATTTATCTTTTATTTATTTATTGAAATGTTCTTCCTTGAGTTTATTTAATACTGTTTCATTCCCATTCATTAAACCCATGTAACAGTATTAGATTTTCTTACTTCATGTCCTGGGGAATTTACATGATATTTTACAGACTTTCATTCGAATCCCAGACAATCCATTCCAGTTCTTCTCTTTTGCTATTTATACAGCTTTTTCCCCCCGTGATGCCTATTAAGTTGATACTAAATATTTAGGTGATGCTGATTTCTTTAGCTGGAATTATCTGCTACCAAACAAATTAGTATTGAAGTTACAGACAACTATGAATGTATCGGCTAAATTACCTTAAGTTTTAATATGTTGTTTTTTTCCACTATCCAGGTAGTCTGAGCTGTTTCAGTAATTAAACCTTAAAAAATGCAAAGATTACGTACGAAGAGTATCAAGGTTAGGTCCTCAGGATGCTGCAGTTAGAGGGATGAAGGTTTCATTTTTACATTAGGTTGATTAGATTTGGTTTAGGTGATTTCTCTAACTTGCCTCCCCCTGAATGCTGAAGATAAGTTCAGAGGATGTCAAAGTTAGCTCGCGATGATGGCAAGGTTAGCCACGCAGTATGTTCAGGTTAGGACCAAAGGGAGTCAAATCTTCATTTATCAACAACTTCCTCCAAATTTAGGATATAAGCTTACACTAATCTAAAACATTCCAAAACGTCAGAAATTTATGTTTCATGAGAATAAAGAACAGTAAGGTGAAATGAAACTTAACGCCTGAATAGAATATGCAGGTGAGCTCATGGGAACTATAAGGGAAAGGAAAGGGGACAGAATATAGGAATATGTAATGAGAGAGAGAGAGAGAGAGAGAGAGAGAGAGAGAGAGAGAGTTTGATGATAATAATTATACTCGTAATACCCACAAAGCATTCCATGCGAAACAATGATGACAGAGGTGTGGCTGGGGTAGAGATGGGTATACTTCGATCAAGAACACACACACACACACACACACACACACACACACACACACACACACACACACACACACACACACACACACACACACACACACACACACACACACACTCCCAATTACACCTACACACACTCACTTGCTCATTAACACACACCAACACCCAGTCTCCCAGCCACACACACCTGCACCCATCCAACCACACACACACATACAAATAGCCCTGTCTCAAGAAACGATGATGGAAGGAGGTGGAGGAGGGCTAAGGGTGGGGTATATTACCATCAAGAAGCCTTCTGTTATTTTTAGCCGACCACAAATCCCTCGCGGGAAAACTTTGATCCATTAATCCACGTCAGTAATCGAGCTTTTGCATACGAGTTACGGGCCAGGCGTGAGCTATGGCGGTCACGCACGCTCTCTCTGCCTTCCTCCTCGTGTCAGGCTAATTTACTTTGGTTTTAACGGCGGCATTTTAGTGCCATCCTTCCTGTTATACGGTTAAACAGGGAATCCCTTTTCTTTGTTGTGCAATTCTCCGACGTGTGCAGCTGTACAGTGAATCCATTTTCTTCCTTGTGCCATCCTCCTTCCTTACGACTATACAGCAAACCCTATATCTTTCCAGTGCCATCCCCCTTACCCAACTGCCATACTCCCAGACCCTTTTCTCCTTAGTGCCATGCTCCCCAATGGACGTTTACGCAGCAAATCCCCAGTCCTTTTCGATAAACTGAATGACTATAGCACAACCAGAAATCCTTTTTAAGTTGAGAACAAATCGCCAATTGGTAGCAAAAACAAACAAGGCAAATCGGTCTTGAGTGTAGGATTTTACCTTTGAAAACATTGTATATAACTGTTCGACGTTCGTGATACAGCCAGGCACCTTTAGGAAACTGCGAAAGAATATATTATAGCAGTATTACATCTGGGTTACACCTGATTCCTCAAGTCGAAAAGTTTCTGAATGGGAGTTGTGAGATAGCAAGGAAATAGAGAACTCGTCATCATAGTGAAGGTTTTAACTATTTCAGGTCGATGACACATTAATTCTTGCATTAACAGACGATTTTTTTTTTTAAATGAGGAGACAGTTTCTGAACTGGAAGGTTCAGGCAAAGTTTTTCTCAATACCATCCAGGCGAGAGGCCTTCCTAAGTTAAATAAAATCGTATGGAAGAGGCAAAAACAGACCAGATATCACTCCATCTTAGTGAAGAGCTTGAGAATACTGCTGTAAACCAAGTGTCATATTCTAGTCAGCTTAGAAAGTTTTCCAACGCCTCTCTTAGCGACTTATTTGGTATACTAGACTACACTGTTAACTGCTGTGCTCATGTCCTGTGATTATATTTCGACGGGGATTGCATAAATGACATGAGGCAGGAATATAACGTGCCATGCGAATAATTAAGTATGTATGGAAGTCGTAGTAGGAAGCCTACATAATTACAGAGAATATATGACTAATCATCGTCTTCTAAGTGGTTCTATATATTGCATAACGTAACTTCCTTTGCGATTTGTTCTGCACATTTACATCTTGAAATCCACTGGTATACCGTTGATGAAAATTATAAAACAACATAAGTAACGTACAAAAGAATGCTAAGGTATAATATGCATAATGAATCGTTATGAAATTCGTGTTACGACGCATGCTACTCTGCTCTGATTACGGGCTTCATTCTGCAACAGCAAGATAATAAGGCGGTCCGACATGCATGTGACTGACAACGTCATTATGGGGCACGGTCGGGTGGGGGGAGAGGTGAAGGGGTAAAGGGGGAATGGCGAGAACGAGGGAGGATAAGGTTCATTGTGTGTTGGGGGATGAGTATAAGCGTGGAGGATGGGGGTGTGGAGGTTAGGGCGTACATGGAAGTATGGAAGTGGTTTCGGGGTTTGTTGTAGGGAGAGAAAGAATGAGAGAGCGAGAAGGGGAGGGGGAGGGGAAAGGGAAAGTTACGGAAGTGGGTAGCCTACTGTGCATGTGGAGGGGATGGGGGGCACGCAGGGAAGGTATGGGTGTACTGTACGTGTGTATAGGAGGGTGTGAGAGTAAGTAGGAGTGTATGGAAGAAGTTAATTTTGTCTACATTTTTTCTTTTTCGGAAGCATTTAATTTTCCTTTTTTTCACTTTTTTCCTCTCGGGACCCACATCATCTTTTACCCTGCTGTTTGTTTTCTCTTTCTACTTTCCTTTCCTTAATAACGATGTTTTCCACTGTATTTTGTTGGCCTTCTCTCTACTCTTACATTTTTCTATTTTTCCTCACTGTATTCCATTCCTTCGATTCCGTACCAGTTTTTCTATTTACTTCCCTCTCCCCCGACTCTCAAATGACTCTTTCCTGCGTTTCTCCATCTCCCAGCTTCCAAGTTTTGCGCCCCCTCTCAGATCTTTCACTTCCCTCGCACGTCCTGATTTCCTTTCCTCCTTTTCCTCTCCCAACTTTCCCTATCACTCGCTTGACTTTTCTATACCCCTCTCCCGCTTGTCCACAGACGCCTTTCACTCTTTGTTCACCATGCTTGTCAAAATTTAACTTTCCATCATCTTATTACATTTCTTCTCTAATTTTCTTTCGTCATTTACACTCTCACTCCGAGGACACGTTTTAGATTTCACCCTTCCTTTCTCTTGACGAATGTATTTAAGTTATTACAAAATCCGAATAGTGAAGGGATTAATGAAGGCTGCATTTAACACCGTCAGGATGAAAAGCCTCTCCTAAACTGAATGAAATCGTCTGGAGATGACCAAAATAAACTCTGAACAATACTGACATCATAGGACGGATGGGGTTAACTTTCTCGATCCTTGGACTACACTTTCGTAGGCTCAGGAGGCTCCCTAGCACCTCTCCTTTAGCGATTTCTGTTGTGTGATGTCCCTATGACCCACAGCTGAATGAAATCGTCTGGTATTAGATGGAATAGGATACAGTACTAGAAATATTTCGATCACAAGATGGATAATGGTGACGGTACCAAAACTGAGACTTTCGTGATTCACTCTTATGTAAATAAAATTCTTTGGCTGGAGTTCAACACATACATACATACAAATGATGTCATGTTTCCTCTTAAGAAATCTCCTTCCTGATAGTTGCCCATGGATCAACAGACGTTCTCAATGGACTGGAAGCTAAATCAAGTGCCAGAACCACTTAATTACTTCCCAAGATTGCTGGACACTGTTGGGAAAAGGCAAATTTGTAACAATGTGTCTCACCTTGAATTTTTGCTCTCTGTACCGTCACTCAGTGTACAGGTCATCAAGTGACTGTAATTGTGGCTGAATATTTCCTGCTTAACAGGATGACTGTGTGGCTCTTCACCAAGCTTGTAGCCACACTTCGCTTTCACGATAGTTCCTCCCAGGATCGATGGTGTAGGCATAATATAACACAATGCCATAATATGTAACTACGATATGTAACTATATAGCTATAGGTAACAATATTGTTAAGAAGCGAGATTTGTCAGTTAGGTAGCCGAGATTTTTCTCAACGTTTCCTAATGTTTACGGTACCCGGTAGCTAGTTCCGGTACGAGTCAGTTGCCAGTTTGCCTGCTGTTTGTGGGCGTAGTTATTTCGTTAAGTTGTACATTAGTTTTTATGCTCTTTTCTCCATAATGCTTGAATTAAGTGATTGTTTGTTAAATTATGTAATTTAAGTTCGTATGGTAAATGATTTAGAGTGTTATGCAATTTGAGAAAACTCTGGCATGTTTTGATATTTCCGAGTTGGCAACTGTTCTTCTCGTAGAATGTAGAATTTTCTCGAGCAATGCAAGCTTATAAAAGGATGGATAAGAGAATGGAACAAGCACACACACCACAAAGCCAGTCAGGAGACAGGACGTGTGTGCTGGGCATTCCCCAGGTCCTGTCCTCCCCACTTACTCTTTTTTAATCAGCCCATACACCACTGACCGGGCTAATGTATGGCCCGGCCTGCATTATATGTGCAGGGAATCTTTTAACGAACGAACGAATGGAACAAGTTCAGTCGGTTTTCAGTTAACGTCTGAGTGTCCGAAGAAGAAAAAAGATGATAAGAAGAAGGTTGCAGAAGACCAGAAAGAAGCAGGAATCTAGTGGAGGCTGGTGTGAAGGGGCAACCACCAGCCAGTTTTCCCCATGTAGCCCCACCACTAAGAAAATTCAAGAGGATGGCAATCGACAGTGTGCAAATAGACAGAAGAACTGACGGAAAGAAATGTTCCCTGGTGACTGATTCGGCCTCAGAGCAGACTTTTATGAGGCTTGATGCATTACATCATCGGTATCTGCCTGAGTCATCAGAGCAACTCTGTGGCATAAGTGGGCACCGTGCAGTTTTGAGGGGATCCCTGGTTGTCCGGATTGAAGTGGCAGGGCAAGAGGCTACTCTACCAGTCTACATGGCCGACATGGAGGATCCTTGCCTTCTGGGTCTGGACTACCTTATGTCCATTGGATGTGAGCTGGACTTCTGGTCTATGAAGCTGATGGTTCGGGGAAGGTTGGTTCCTGTCACAGCAGTGAAACGTACCAGTTCTGGTGGCGAGGTGAGGATGCAACACTAGTGTCAGGAGTGGGATAATATCAGTGCTGCTGTGAGTCTAACCTTTGACATGGAAGCAGAAGGTGTGAAGACAAGGTCTTGAGCTGGGCAGTAGAAGGAAATTTCCCTGGCGACAATTGTGAAGCTAATACAGGGACAGAGTGAAAAACAAAAAGAACAACTACAGGCACTGAATGAAGGACAGAAGAAAACTCAAAGAACTAGTAAAGGAACGAGGTTCATCACTGAAGGAAAATAGGGAAATACTAGAGCCACAACGTGATGAACAAAAAGAATGATATGAGCAACTTCAAGAGGGACCAGAGGAGCAACAGAGGGAATTACAACTGAGGATGCAAGGACAGTTAGATGCTTTCATGGGGGAAATGAAGGAAGAACAGCAACAGCTTAAGGAGGAAATAGATGACAAGCTAGAGAAGAAGAAGTATGAGGTAAGCAATAATGTGACTGAATTCAAACAGCATGCAGATGACCAGTTGAAGTCAATTATTGAGGAAATAGTGCCGGAGTGCAAACAGCATGTGGACAACCAGCTGAAGATTAGTGAGGGAATTGTGATGGAGTGCATACTGCATGTAGATAGGCGGCTGAAGCATGTAGTTGACCAAGTGAAGATAATCAGTGAGAAAATTGAGGCTGTAGAGAAATATTGCATTACTGAGCCTTAGGTTGGTGTACAGGGAGCATATGAAAGGAATAGACAATGTATGGTGAATCTTGACAGATCTCAGGCATCTAAAGGTAGCATTACAGGGTTGAATAATCAGAATGCAGAAGTTTTAAGTCCTGGCCTTAATTATGATGCCCCAGTTTTAAGGCCCCAAACCAGTGATGTGCATGGCTGTAACAGGGGTCCAATCAAAAAGAAACCTCAAGAATTTGGTGGTAGAGTATCTTGGGAAGCTTACCATGCACAGTTTGAGTTACTTGTGATCAGAATGGTTGGATGATAGGCAGAGGGCAGTGCAGTTTGCTACTAGCCTTAAGGGTGCCGCAGTGGAAATTCTGGGCCAGATGTCTGTGATGGAGAGGAACAGTTGTCAGTCCCTTGCAGAAGTGCTGAAGTGCAGATATGGAACCAAGTACCAGACTGAGATTTACAGAGCAAGATTCCAGAGCCATGTACAGGCTCAATGAGAATCCCTACAGCAGCTTGCTCATGACCTGGAGAGTATAGCATACAAGGCATACCCTGGAGCAGCACCTATTCCTGTTCTCTTTTTTGCTGAAGGACCAGTTCATCGATGCTCTTGATAATGCAGAGTTGAAAGTGCAAGTGAAGCAGGCACAACCAAGAAGCATGCAAGAAGCACTAGCCAGGGCTGTAGAATTTGAGTCCTACGTCAGGTCCAGTACATCCACCTTTCAGGCAGTTCATTGTGCAGGATTCAAGGCAAGAAAGGCACAGGTATGGGAAGTGGAAAATTTTGAAGGAAGATGCTGGTACTGCAAAAAGCCAGGACATCAGAGAGTAAACTGCAAGAAGTGGAAGAGAGAACAGGAGAAGATCAGAGGAGGCTGCTGGTTCTGCTGGAAGCTGGGACACAGGAAGGTGGATTGTCACAAATGGAAGGAGGAGCAAGAACGGAAGTGCAAGGAAATCTCAGATTCCAACAAACAGGTGTTGGACATGTTGTGAGGTGGGACACCTCAGTTATGAGTGTCCAGCTGAGAAGGATGAAGGTAATGTAGTGAAGGCTGGTGACAAGAGGCCACAACCAGCCATTTTTTCCCAAGAAGCCTCACCACTGAAGAAATGCCGCCATACAAATGTGACAGGGCCAGCGTCAGATGCAGAAGACCTGAAGAAGATGCAGATGGAGGATGCAGATTTACAACCAGTGCCAGATTGGCTGCAGGGGAGTACAGTGCAACCATCTTTGGAAGAAGTTTCCAGGTTAGGCCCTGCTACCAAGTGCTATTGGAGTCATTGAGACATTCTTTGTTTGAACAATGGACTGCTGGAGCATCAGTGGGAGGTACCCAATGGCCTCAGCAAGTACTGGCAACTGGTGGTTCCGAAAAAGATGAGGTCCAAGATCTTGGATGAGTCCCATAACCAGATCACTAGTGGGCACCTGGGAGTGAAGAAAATTCTATGCTGGCTGCGACAGAGGTTCTACTGGATTGGCGTGCGTCAGGATGTTGACGAGTTGTGTCAGGCCTGTAATGTGTGCTGTGCCAAGAAGGAACACAAGAAAGGTGGTTGCGCCCCTCTCCAGCTGTACCAAGTGTGTGCACCGATGGAAAGAGTGGTGATGGACATTGCTGGACCTCAGCCACTGACTGAAAGAGGAAACCGGTATATATGTGTCACCATGGACTACTTCACAAAGTGGCCCGAAGCCTATGCTATCCCTGATTAAGAGACTGTAATTGTTGCTCAGGTGATGGTTGATCAGTTTTTCTGTCATTTTGCGATGCCACAAGAGCTGCATTCAGACCAGGGTAGAAACTTCGAGTTTGCCATGTTCCGTGAGTGCTGCAAGTTATTGGGGATCAAGAAGACTAGAACGACCCCACTAAAACCACAGTCAGATGGGGTGGTGGAGAAATTCAACTGGAACCTGGGACAAGAACTGGCCAAGTACTGTGTTGATGGACAAACAGAATGTGACCAGAAATTACCTGCATTGCTGATGGCATAACGGTCTGCATCCCATGAGTCTACTGACTACACTCCTGCAAAACTGACATTGGGTCACGAGTTATGTTTGCCCATTGACTTGTTAATGGGAAGACCACCTGGTGAAGAGCTGCCTACAGACACCACCGGCTATGCAACGCACCTTCAGGAAAGGCTGGCTGAGGTACATCATCAAGTGCGAGGAGCCCTCAAGTTTTCAGGAGAGGTGACGAAGTGCCAGTATGATGCCATGACCAAGTTTGGTTATACAGTCCTCAGCGAAAGAAGGGACAGTCGCTGAAGCTGCAAAGCCCACGGGATGAGCTTTACACTGTGTTGGACCACCTATCAGACGTAACGTATCGGATTATGGGAGGCAGGAAATCTCGCCCAAAGGTGGTACACGTGAACTGTCTGTGGCAGTACCATGGGCCAGGACAGTACAGCTGGGACATCTCCAAGGAATTGTGGTCACCTGCAACCGAGGATGTTGAGGAGGACCAAAGAGCCGAAGTGCAAGAGGATGGTGACAGTTCCCTAAGAGAAGTAGCGAATCAAGAAGAAGACCAAGACCTTCATGGAGAAGTGGACTGTGCAGAGGAGCAAGGACATCATCAGAAGTGGCATAGAAGAAGACCTGATAAGTTGAAGGATTATTATGTGTATAGTTAGATGTTCCATTAAGATTAAGGTTTGTGTTTGTATATACTGTATATTTTTGTCGGGACAACAAAGAACTAAGGAGGGGGTAGTGTTAAGAAGCGCGATTTGCCAGCTAGGTAGCCAAGATTTTTTTTAACGTTTCCTGATGTTTACGGTAGCTAGTTCCAGTACGAGTCAGTTGCCAGTTTGCCTGCTGTTTGTGAGCGTAGTTATATCATAAGTTGTACATCAATTTCCATGCTCTTTTTCTCAGTAATGTTTTATTAAGTGATTGCTTGTTAACCCCTTAACTTCAGGGCATCACTTTCGTGACGCTCAGGCGCAATGGATCATTCCGTGGGGCATCACTTTTGCGATTCTGTGTTATTTTGAATTCTCCCAGGCTTTCAAGTGGTGGCTTGTATCATCTATCAGCATTACCGGTGTCCAACAATAGTCAGCACTGCTAATGTCATCTGTACTCCCATCCATTGTTTACAATTTAGCTATTTATCCCCGTTCTTGACTCCCCTCCCTACCTCCCCTCCATTACCCTCTCCTCTTGCCTGCCTGGCCGCATTGCACTAAGCAAATCTTCCACAGAATTTTTCACTGATTTCATCCATTGAAATAAGCCCTATCCCCTATTCTTATACAAAATAATATATACCAAAAAAAAAAATAAGGTAACTGATAGTGCCATACACCTGGAGTTACCTAATTATCACCTGGCAACACCCCACGTGCACTTCTTCGCTAAGTTTCCCCGGTAATTTCCCCTTGAAATATGCCATATAATCTATTCTCGTAATAAAAATATATATAAGAAAGGAAGGGAGAAGCCTAAGTGATATTTACATTCACCTGGAACTACCTAATTTCCTGCCAATCATTTCACAGCATATGAATTAGCAGCTGTCACCTCGCTGACGTTGTCAACCTTTGGCGGCCCCATATCTGCCTCATCATTTAGGTCAGTGTTATTTCTTGAGATTAAAGCACGTAGCACTCGCGCCTCTCCATTTCTGCTGCTTCTAGAGGGCCCTGTGACCTCTACCCCTAATAAACCTCGTGTGGGAAGGGATAAAGGACTAAATGACTGCTATGGAGCGTGAACTGGCTACTTTATCCATGATAATGATGGACAGTGACTACAATCATTTTGGTGAATCGTGTGATGAGCCAGTGGAGGAAATGGTGATAAACTACGAGTGCTTCAGTGTCCCAAGTTCATCCTGGCTCCAAGGGAAAGGAGCCCTTATTTACTGGAAGTGACAGTGTAAAACACAGTGTAAATAAAATAGAAATGTAAAAAATTACTAATCTAAGAATATGAGTACAAATATTTGGAGTAATGACAGTCAAAGCTTTGCTCTCTACGCTAGTTGACTGAACAAGAAAGTTGCCTGGAGTGAAAATAAACTACTATTACTGAAGGAAACTTATGGATAAATACTATATATATATATATATATATATATATATATATATATAAAGTGTAATAAAGTAATAGGAATATAAAATGTGTGTATGTTTATGAATAATAAATGACAGAATACCAGCGGGGAACGAGCGCAAGTGGGAAGCTCGTACGCGCTCATAATTTTCATTGCTTTCACTTTTTTTTTTTTTCGGTCTATGGATTCCAAACTACTTGAAAATCATAGAATAGTGTTTCTAGTGATAATATCAAGCTGTGGTAATCATATTACGGGGTGTCGGGAAGTGTAAAGTGGAGAATTCGTTACCCAACTTCAGAAGCCTCCACAAGTCCTACGGTACTCAACAAACATCCCAGGAGAAAGCTGAAGGTATATGCCATATGCACATTTAATTATAATATTTTGGACTAATAACTGATTTTTGGCAAATATTTTTACAAAGTCTGTCGAAGCGCGAATATCCTCTCGGGACATGCAAGGAGAGCATAAACATCACCGCGGTGTAGGGGTTAAATTATGTAATTTAAGTTCGTATGGTAAATGATTTAAAGTTATGTGATGTAAGAAAACTCTGGCATCTTTTGATAGTTCCGAGTTGGCAACTGTTGCTCTCATAGAATGTAGAAGTTTCTCGAACAATGCAGGCTTATAAGAGGATGGATTAGAGACTAGAACAAGTTCAGTCAGTTTTCAGTTCAGTCTGAGTGTAGTGCAATGTTAGTGCAGTAAAGTTTGTATATTTTCGGTACTTGTGTGATAACAGTGAAGTGTTGTCAGGCACTAAGTGTAATAACAGTGAAGTGTTGTCAGGCAGTAAGTGTAATAACAGTGAATTGTTGTCAAGCATTAAGTGTAAGAGCAGTTAGTAAAGTCTGTATAGCTCCAGTGCTTGTAAGAACAGTGAAGTGAAGTTGGCATGCATTAAGTTTAATTATATGGAAAATAGACAGTGAACTTTAAGAAGCCAGTGTTTCTTTTTGCCTCAACTGATCTTGTGTGCTGTACACTGAAAGGCTGAGCCTAGGGAGAACAACTCACTGGGCAACGTTCTTCCTGTACGTTACTACTACTGTTGGAGCCTGTGGCAGTGTGGGACGCAGACACAACAATATGTAAAACAGGTAGTTATGTCTGAGTTCTCCAGGAAGAGACA
>NC_136960.1:31252748-31430248 GCF_032717465.1 Coenobita brevimanus | reverse complement strand
GGGACGATACAGCCTATGTATCGTTACCAAGTGGCTTAGGCTGTCTGATAGGATTGTATTGGGGGTTAGAAGTGCTTGTAAGTGTGATTGTAATCCTGGAGTGGCTTTAGTGGTGTGTGTAGTCTGTGAACCAAGAGTAATCGGCCCATGGAAGCCGACTGGGTGCCAGCATGCTATATTGTATGCGACACTGGTTCAACCACAGCACCCCTTATGTCTGCCACAGCAGTATGTGGTAGGAAGAACGCACCCAAAACTTAGTACCCTGTCGGGGAACGAACCCTCGTTATTCCATGTAAAAACACGCACACTATACCACTGCTCCACAGAGGCTCCATATACGAGCATATATATATATATATATATATATATATATATATATAAAGTTAGGGTGGAGCGTGTTTACACTTTTTTTCGAATTTTTGATGTGGGTAGTGCAGAAAAGTGGTCATTTCATGAGAAAAAAAATTGTGTTAAATGCATTTGGCTCTAGGATGATATTATCTATAGCCCCAAGCTGATTGATGTTTGAAAATTCACCCTCGAAAATAGGCACCAGACGTGATATACCCCGATTTGATATTTTGATGTATTTTCCTTTTGGGTACTGCTGAAAACTATTGTTATAACCTATAAATGACACATGCAAAGACGGATTGATATATGATAATATCTTCTACTAACCCAAGTCGTCTGAAAAAATGAAAAAAAAAAAAAAATTATTCAGTAGTTTTTACAGAATTCCTAAAATTCTACCATGATGTCTATAATTGGTGGTAGGTGGTGGCGACCATCATCCACTCACTTGATTAGTCAGCCTGTCTCTCCATGTGACTCCACAGGCTCCTCTTAAATAACTCATTTCCACTGCTCTCACTCTTGATTTGTGTCCTTCCAACAACGTCCAAGCTTCACTTCTATACGTCAGAGGTGGTATCACAATACTGTCATGTAATAACTTTTTCACTTTCATGCTCACTTCCCTGTTTCTTATCATTGCCTTCAAGGAACCAGCATCCTTTCTTCCTTGTTGTACCCTTTCAAGCACCTCACCCTCCAAACTTCCATCCTTACTCATCACACTACCCAAGTACTTAAACGTACTCACATTTTCCATTTCCTTATCAACCAATCTCACTGTACATTCACTGGCTTCACCTCTCTCGAAGACCATAACTTTACTCTTCCCTACATTCACTTTTAAATTCTGTTTCTTTCACTCTCTCTGGAGCTATTTATGTGCTGAACTGGTTTCAAATTCAAATCAAGGCATTTGTTGGCGAGACAACAGAGATGACTGAATAAATCCATCCCGGTTGCTTCTCCCACAAACTTTCTTAGAAGCCTCGGTAACAAGCTTGATGTAACGTTCCACTGCTTCAGTGTGACACGGAATATCCTTTGCTTGAGAACGTGGAACATCACCTGTATGAATGAATTCCATGATATTTTCTGTGTCTATGTTCCTTGTAAGAAGAGGTTCTGTCAGCTCCAGGGAATGCCAGTCACCCATGTCATAATATGATTCAGTGTTGAAATTTAGAGTGGGCAGTTTAAAAGCTCTCACACAATCTGGTGCTGAGCTTCCTGCCTTCAAGATCCTCCTCCAACCCAGCTTTCTTATGTGACCTTCCTCGTCGTGAATCATATTTAGTAGAATATTTTCATGGTGATCATAGTATGCATTTCTTTGAATAAATGGTTTTACTAAACCTTGTGTTCTGCCACTCAGTATATGCTTTCTTCTGCGCCACAGTTTGTCTCACCTCTTCATTCAACCATGCTGTTCCTAAATCTATTCTAGGGTCAGGATAATCGTCGGATGATAGCAAGAAATGAATATAAAATACTAAATAACTTGAAAATGTTTATCGTACTGTAAAAAAAAAAAAAATCTTGAGATGGCAAAAATGTCATAGAGAATACACCCGTGGACTGAAGAGGTAGATAAAAATGTCACGCCAAAGGAAAACTGCATCTGATAACAAGACAGTGTTAAGTCGGGATCTCTTACTGCATCAAAGAAACTGAGGTTAAGTTACGAAAAGATGAACTTGTAACCCGTTTCACTGCGAGAAACATCCCTTCAGACGGTATCGGAAATGGAATGGAGAGGATTACCGAGACTGCAACGGAAATTACTATTATTTCTTAACCAATAACAACGTGATATCAGTTTTTATGCAATGCATTCGTCTCCCGGCGGGGAATTATACGCTGTTCGTACTTGAAGGGCTTTACCGAAGAGTCAAGCACTTTACAGCCTGATGCCCATCTTCGCTGGAATAAGACACACGAACCCTCAATAAATAGTGTGCGCTTCTCCCAATAGTGAGTAGACCAAGGCAACAATATCCTAACTAGGTGACACCGTCCTTAACGTGAATAATATCGCTCGTAGTAGTATGCATGAAATGACAAAGATATCATGATGAAAGAGAATATGGAGAATGTCTCTGTATGGAGAGTGTCTCCCTTAACATGAATAACATTGCCCATGGAAGTAAAAGTGAAATGAGAGGTATCAAGATCCTAAAATAAACTTATCACTGCTAGAATCTCACACATTCTGACTGCCATCATTTGACTAAAGAGGAATGAAACTGACTAGACGTCTTCATAATAAAAAGGTTATTGAACCGGATAAGGGGTCTAGAGGGAATGTTAGGTACCAGGAAGGGGAGAAGAGACGCCTAGAGATCGTCAGCTCTTAGGCTGCCATGACTTATGCTCCCGTGAATGAAATAATTTGTCGTTACATGGAACAGGATAACAGAACAGTCTTGAAAATCCACCCTTAAACTTTGCACACCCAAGGACGTTGCCTTCATTTTATTCATACTGCTTCCAGAGGATTTTATTCAGATTAAGAGCACACCCAAGAAATGGAACGATTGCTGAAGGGTGAAAAAAATCGTCTGTGGATAGCAATACTATATTGAGATCGCCTTTTTCCAGACATTTCCTGCACAATGTTACTCTCTTCAGAGTGTTTTATTCACCTCTTGGTGGCTTCCGGTCCTTTTAGTTTCTACGTTACTATACATCGTTAGTTATTCCATTGCTACCACAAGATTTTTATTCTATTGTACTTAGTAAGGACCGCTATAGCTCATTCTCGTTCACAGGTCGTAGATTTTCGTCTTTTTTTTAGCAAATTTACAGTAGCCTAGTGGAAGACTAAGACAATATAGATGGCTCTACATCCTTTCTGTAACACTTCGCGGTGATTAGCGCCATATTTAGGTACTAATCTCTTGTTACAGCTCTGCATTGTTGACGGAGGGATTGCAAGTTCTTGCCCAGTTAAAGTGTACAGATCATAGCAGAGAAGAGGTTAACACTTTCAGGCTGTGATAACTCACTGTCAGCTGAATAAATCGCCTGGTGTTCGCTTATATGACACACTAGATTGTCCCGACCATGACACGATTAATGGAGGCTACATCTAACTCCCTCCAAGTCGAAAACTAATCTAAAGTTGTGTGAACTTTCTGGTATATGAAGCTACAGAATGTGGTGAAAGTTTTTGGCCTACCCGATAGAGCCAGGATTCCTGGGGCTTGAATGATGAGTTAATGGAAGTGTGGCCCATTGGAGAGGGCAGATATGGGCTGTCTAGGCATTGCAACTCCTCACCCTGCCATAGGGTGGGAAAGGAGGTCCGGATGATGATGATGATGATGATGTTTGCAAGAGTATTAAATTCTAGGCTTTCTGGTGATGATGATGATGATGATGTTTGCAAGAGTATTAAATTCTAGGCTTTCTGGTGATGATGATGATGATGATGATGATGATGATGATTATTAAAAATATTATTATCAGACATCTGTAGAGCAAGGAAGAGTAGCTGCACGTGATAGGAATGACTGGAGAGAAACTGTGAGTGAACTAATGGTGACGCGGCCCTGAGGGGATATTCTCCTGCATTAGTTCTGATCAGCTGATCAGGTCAGGTGCGGGTAAGGGGATGCGTCCATTATGATGTAGCAGAGGTAAACCAGCTCTGCTGTCAAGCCCCGCTGTGGATGTCGCTGACTTTACTGCGCAGTTGACCCGCGTGCGTTGTGGTGCGGTGAAGATCTGTTCTTTCTCCCTTCGGGGCTAAGATACAAATAAATGTGTGTGTGTATGTGTGTGTGTGTGTGTGTGTGTGTGTGTGTGTGAGTAAATTGGGAGTGTAACGACCTGTCTCGGCTACCTCCCTTTCTCTGGGGGAAGTAGCCTAGGTATATAGATTGATTATTGTTGTTGTAGTTGTTGCTGTTGTTGTTTTCCCAGGTTAATTTAACCCTTTAATCGTGGGCATTGTTTTGACCCGACTGCCCCCCCCCCCGCGGGGGTTCCAGCCAAAATGTAAACAAATTTTAAACCTTTATAACTCTGCACAGAATAAATCTAGAGAGAAAAATTTGGTACCATTAGAAAGTACTAACCTTCGGCTTTGCAATGATGTAGGTTTCATGATTTCGTTGACTATCACTGGATGGGCAGTGCCATTAGAAGTGAGCGATCTAAAATCACTATTTTTCGCTCACACCATTACCAAATGCCAACCTCATTCTGATAATAATACTATAAACACATATGAACACTGCACATACGATAAACACCCACTCTGTGTTCACTGAGGCAGGTAATAGGCACTGTAATTGCCCGCACTTCACTGCCACATCAGCGCTGTTGTCACTCACACAGCTGGACAGATACTGATGCGTGTTTGGTCAGGGGTGGGGTGGGGGGCCCGGGGGGTGGGAGGTAGGGGCCCAGGGGGTGGGAGGAGGGAGTTGGGGGTTGGCTTGAGTGAAAGAACTTAATAGCTACTCTCCCTTGAAACAATTGGCATGCGGAAAAACACGCAGTATTCAAAATATTCACAAACATTCCAGAATGACACCTGCGGTTTGGTCCAGTTTTTGCAATGTCATTCTGGAATGACACCCGCGGTTAAGGGGTTAAAGCGTGAACCAGGTTGACTGCAGGTTGAAGGTGCCATTTTCCCGCAGTCCTTCATCCTTTTTTTTTTCTTTCTTTTTTTGAGGGAGAGGTAGTTGTGCCACCGGGACACTTGAGAAACCAGGTTGTATCGGTGCCACTGCAAGAAGGCGTCACTCTCCAGTACCTTGGCCTGAAGAAGAGGTCCAGTACTCCCTCCAGTACACCATTCAAGACGTGGGGGATTTTTTTTTTTCTTTTTCCCCTTGGTATCTCCGGGTGATTTCCTTCAGCTCGTCTCCAAGAGTTAATTTTTCTATCTATCTATCTATCTATTGCCAGACACCACAATCCCGCAAAGGGTGGCCATTTGACACTGAGTTAGTTGTTTTACAGGGAGGGGCACCAACCCTCCACCAAACCACTTGTTGACACGTAGGAAGCACGTATGGTTTGGTTATATGGTTACCACCCAGCGTTGTAAATGGTTTCTTGGCTTACAGGAAACCATTTGGCTTGTCACTCAGTGTAAAACCACCTGTAAAGGAAAAAAAAGGAATAAGACGTGACAGGAAAGATGGGAGACATAGGAAGAGAGGAGGGCAGGCACACAGAAAAAGAATGATAAAAGCTAAGGAAGTAGGCAGCACTACATCAAGTGAGTGGATGATGGTCGCCACCACCTACCACAAATTTCAGTGCATAAAATTTCCATGTGATTCTCTAGCGCTAGTTTAGGTGGGGGACTTTTTCTTTCTTTTATTCTTTATATTTTCATTATCATCATCAACATCACCAGTAAACAGAGCATTAGTTTCTTATGCACGATTGAAGTAATTGATTTTTTTCTTCTTCGGTTCAACTTCGTCTAGCGTTGGCCTGAACGGAATGTGTGGGTGGATTCACACCAGCGTAAATGTCAGAGAGAGAGAGAGAGAGAGAGAGAGAGAGAGAAAGGGAACGGAAAGAAGAGGAGGAAAATGTGTAAACTCAATACAGAAGCGAAAAAGAAAATGGTCCCACACTCAATTTTATAGCAGCGGGGACTCTCCATGAACAGCGGGAAGCCTACTAACACACAGGAGACTCCATGTAACAGCACTGAAGAGACCCAGACAGCAGCATATAACCAAACAACGGCGTTTTTAACTTCTACAGTACGATAGCGTCTTTTGTAGTTTATTGATTCTATTATTGGTTGTTAATCTTAACTAATATTTGTATTAACAGAAGTTTCTATTAACAGATTTTATTAACCCCGGGAGACCTAATTAGCACTTTCTTATAAATTAGCTGTGATGTCTTTTCGTATTCGAATCCTCTTACAGCCAGCCTAAGAAAGACCTTTCGTATTGCAGGAGTCATTGCAGGCTGTATCTAACATCTTCCGTTAACACCATCCTTTAGCAGTGTCCCTAATAAAGAATTCGTGGGTGTATATATATATATATATATATATATATATATATATATATATATATATATATATATATATATATATATTGTTACATAGCCTATGATTTCATCATCCTTTGTATAATTCTAATGTACAGTATGCTGCATGTTTGATCACGATTCGCCACGTGGCTTCCATAGTGACCAGGCTTGCGTGTTCTACCTCACTCCCCCCTTCTCCTCCTTATAGTAGAGTAAGTCATTCTTTCTGTTGTTCAGAGCAGGATTGTCAACTCTTTGTCCCCTATGGCTTCATTTGCTCGTCCTTCTTACAAGTTGTATCAAGCTCTGCCGGCCCCTATATAATGAGCTCAGTCTCTGCATTAATTGCCACATAGATCTACTCCTCATTTTGTTCACATCTCTGTCCTCCCCTGTATAGTGTATTATTATTTTTGTGAGTGCTCAGGAAGTCTCCATCCATCTAGCTGCTGTATATTTTGAGTATAAGTGTTGTTACCATTTTTAAGGTTTTTGTGATTCATGTAGAGTTTTTGGTGTCAGCCAATATTAATAATATTTTGTATCTGTAATAATATATCTTGCTTTAACTGAGCATTATCCGGTTTTCTCATTTATCAGGGCTGACTTAGATAAATTTGCTCTTGCTAAATTCATGTTAATAGAGGCTACTGCAGTTAACCATATATGTAACCTGTTTTGCCATTACATTATCCTTATGAGTCCTGAATGTTTAGTTGTTAGTTTGAGCATTAAACTTTAACTTGTAATTTTACCTAACTCTTTTGTTTTGAACCTGGAACTTTGCGGGACAGTAGTGATTTTAGTATTCTCACTTGAAGTGTTCATTATCTATTTCTGTTCCGTATATATATATATATATATATATATATATATATATATATATATATATATATATATATATATATATATATATATATATATATAGGGTGTACTGGGACGAAAGAGAATAAGTTTGGGAAAGTACAGTATTGATGGATAGATGAGGGATATCCGGGCAAAAAAATGTTATAGTCATATGTCCAAATTTCAGCCGCTACGGATTAATAACTATCGCTGATTTTATGGGTGAATTATGAGATACTATTTTAACCCATAAGTTATCAGCAAATGTAGCTCGGTAATGTTTGAGACTTGGACATATGTTCATGTAACATTTCTTAGAATGAGCTCATCTATCATTTCCCAAAGTTATGCCCTTTCCTTCCCGGACACCCTCTACCTAACAGCCACTCTAAGTCCATTGCTGAACAAAGGCCTCGCACTACATTCTCCATGAATTCTTTGACTGTGCCAATGTCTTCCAGGTTTTGCCTGCAAACTTCTGTCTCATCTCTCCACCTCGTCTGGCCATTCTCTGCTATACTTGCTGTCTTGTGCAGTCAGACTCTTACGCCATCAGTTATCCCTTATTCTTGCTACATGACCAACCCACCTCCATTTCTTTTCTTTTATAACTTCTGTAATGTCTTTGACTTTGCTCGGCTCTCTCACCCAAGCTGATCTCTTCCTGTCTCTCAATAATATTCCCAATATTGACATTTCCTTTGTTCTTTGAGAATGGACGAATTGGATTTCCCTTGATTTTGCCAGTTTCCAGGTCTCATAACCGTAGGCTACATCATAGATGGGGTTATACATTCGTTAGACGCTTTTCGATTCCTACAAACTGGCAAACTACTTTTCATGATGTCTCCATGTTTATCGAAAGCTTTCCATCCCATTATAATGCATCTTTTTATTTCTTTTTCATGGACTTCTGTTAGTTGTAGTACTTACCCCAAGAAAATGTACTCCTCAGCTTCTTCAAGAATGTCTTCATTCAATTTGATTATGCCCTTTGGTGCACATGGATTTAACTTTATTTTTTACTTTGGCCCATTTTTAGCCCTGCTGTGAGACTGCAGTGTCTCTGCTGTTTCTGAGATTATGACAATGGCATTTGCAAATCTAAATGGTTGAAGTCTTCTCCATCTTTTACAACTCCTTAATTCTCCTATTCTAGCTTTTTGGAAATGATTTCAAAACATGCTACAAATTATTTGGGCGAAATTGTATCTCCTTGACGCACGGCTTCCTCTCTCTCTCTCTCTCTCTCTCTCTCTCTCTCTCTCTCTCTTTGGGGGAGGAAGAAGTAGCTTAACTGCAGCATTTCCCATATTTAATAGGTTTACGAGCAGTTTTACATTGTTCTCTTACTCCTTGATCCCGCTCCAGAATTACAGTTGACATGTGTTCCACTGAGCTAAAAGACTTTTCGTAATCAGTAAATCTTAAGCACAGTGGTTTATTATATTCTGTTGATTTCTGTATCCTGATACATTGCATTTAGATGATCAGTAGTCGAAAACCATCTTCAGAATCCTGCTTGCTCACGAGGTTAGTTTTTCTTTTTCTTTTTTCTGTTCATAAAGACTTTAGCGAATAGCTTGTAAATTACCGATAATTAGTTAATACAACGTCAAATACTAAGATCTGTTCAGACACCCTTCTTGTACAGCAAAAGAACTATTGCATTACAACATGTTTTGGGATTTTTTGTTTTTTTTTAGACATTGAGCAAATAAGTGGGTAAATCGGTTTTTAAATTCTACCCCTGCATCTGACAGAAAATTTGCTACTGTTCCTTCTTCTTCTGGGACCTTTCCTGTTTTCAAATTTTTAAGGGAAAAGATTACGTCACCTAGTGTTAACTCTGGCATTTCACTTGTGTCAAATGAAAAGTTTGCTGTTGGCACAGTGTAAAGTCTTTGATGCAGAGAGTTGTTTGTAAAGTTCATGAACTTTCTTCACCATCTTCTCTCTGCATTTGATGCCTTCACCAGTAACATAATTTGTTGCTTTCCTAGTGTAACTTTGCTTCTGGCCTGTTTCAACCTTCTTCCTTTTTTCATGGTTTTAATCCATGTTTCTCTCTTTTTTTCTTTTTTTTTCCTCCCTGTCTCTTTTGAAAAGCTTACTCAGTTCTACTCTTTCTATTGCATTTCTCTTTTCTTTTACTTTAATCCTCTTCTTCTTTTCATGGGCACATGGGTCTTTATTTAATACTTGTCCTTTTGGGTTATAGCTTTACTTACAACCACCGCTGATTAACACTTTTGTTTGTCTGTCATTCAACTCATCAATGTCACACTTAGCATAATTCAGAGCCTGAAATCTGTTCTTTATTTTTAAAAAAGCAAGATTGTTTTTGCTTACTTTTATTGGGCATGTTTCTTCTTTCTTTCGTTTAAGAAAGTAAATCTGGCTGTGCAACCCACAGTTCTGTGGTCACCTCCTATACTTACTTTGTTAATAACTGTGATATTTGTGATGTTCTTATCTGCGGTAATGAAATCGATTACATTCTCTGTGATAAAAGCTATGACACCTGAATTTTTTGACGAACCAGGTAAAAAATACAGGTGTAAGGAGACACAGCTTTTATCACGTCGTGGTGTAGCGGCATCAGTGCCTGACTTCTGTCTAGAGGTCTGGGGTTCGACTCCCGGTCAAGACCGTAAAAAACATTTGTACACACGCGTGTAATGTGTGTTTCTCCAGTATATATATATATATATATATATACTACAAGGAGTTTGTGTAAAAAGTGATTTCATGAAATCCCTAGGAAATTCATGAAATGAGTTTAAATTAGGATGGGTTAATTAGGCTTAGGTTAATAAAGACTGCTGGTAGGTTAGGCTGGGATAATCTAGGTTAAGTCCAGGTTGGGTTAGACTAGGTTAGATTAGGTTAGGTTAATTTATATGAACGCTTAATGCTTCCTTTTACCTTAACCTTAACCAAACACCCAAACTTCGGACATTTTTTATGTGTTTTAATTAATAATTCTGTGTACAATGGTGCAATTTTATCCCTGTTCGTGTCATGTGGTAGCAGGGACAGTACCTACTGAATCCATATAATAAAAAATATTAACCACGCTAAACTTTTTTTTTTTTTTTTTCAAGTGTCCGAAGTTAGGAACAAATTTCTTAACTTCGGACAACTCTTCCAAGTTTCGGACATCCATGCATTTTCCCTTTAAACATGAGAAGGGTTAATAGCATCTATCTCTGGACACACTGTCCAAACCTCGGACACTTTAGTTTTTAAAAAATGTAAAAAAGATATATATAATGGGCACTTCGTGGCCCGAGTTATACATATACAAAGAGAAATATCCAAAAAATATCTTCTTGTTTGAGCTCATAAATTGAGATTACATTAAGTTGCATCATATCACATTGTAGTGAGGTATTCTGGCCATAAATATAACTAAGAACTCTTCAGAATCTTTTTCAGCCAAATACTGTATATATATATATATATATATATATATATATATATATATTTATATATATATATATATATATATATATATTGCATATACCCCAAACTATGAGGAACTGGCCTCTTATTGCTAAACAAAACTTCATTTAATTATCAAGTAGGTACCACACTGATTCAACAAATGCATACTGAAATAACATAATAAAAACACTTCTTACTGGTTCTAATGACACCCACACACCCACTAACACGCACACAAATCAACAGACACACGCACACACAGGCACATGTTATGAAGGCACCATGGAACGTATTAACGACACACACACACACACACACCAATAGTCTGTATTTTTCCAGCTAAGGGTAAATTGAATTACTGAACAGAAGATTCCTCAATATCAAAATAATGGGAAATAGAAAAAAATTGCCTCTGCATCATAGAGATACGAGTTTCTTATAATTAACAATATATTTCACTTCATTCATGAAAGCTTAATATATAAAATTGGGATATTGCAATATACCATCAGCTAGAAATATACAAACAATAATTAGATATATGAATGGAGTTTCACATAAGGATAGTACATCAGTACAAAAACTTCCTTGACTACCAGTATAAAATACTGTAACTAAATAAATACCTTAGTATCACTTTTTTTCAAAATAAAACTCATTACTGGTTAAGGCACCATACTGTAGCACCATACTGGCAATAACTTTGGTACTGGTAGTACTATCTTCTTACAGATCTATATCAAATATTATTTTCATTACTTAGGCCAAAGGTTCACATCTACATCAAAAATCATCCTTTGCTTGTGATCAAGTGTTGGTTCTGGTAACACCTTCAGTATGTCCCCTTTGTCTATGTTACTGCTGTCATCAACCATTGGGTATACAAATGTGTGAGGTGTACCCTGAACGTGTTTGAGAAACCTGATATGTATTTCTGGTTTTACTCTAACAAGGGTAGCAATATAATGCCTGTATCTGTCTTTGCTATCAAAGGGAACCCTCACAACTACCCCGTTTGAGGGAACAACTTTATCCCCAATAGTCTGGGTAGATTGTGCTTCATGGTTGGGTGCAGATGTGGACGTGGAAGGCGGTGCTGCTATCTCTGTTGTATCCTCTTGTGGCTGCAGTGGCTGGGGTTGTGGAACATCAACTTCACTTTCTTCATGCTGGCTCTCTGCTTCATTTTGTAGCGTCCTTGTAGCAATGCTCATGCCCGGTGACACATTCAACCTTTTCTTTCGCTTTGATTTTGTTATAGCTGGACTTGAGCTTGACTGACTGGTTCCACGTCTCATTTCCCTCAACAATTCCACCACTGAGCTGTCTAAGGCGGTAGATGGTGCTGGTGTACCGGTATCAGTTGTATCTTGGTTTGATTCTTCTGGAAGTCTTGAGATGGATTGCTGCGGATCAAGAGGATAAATGCCGCACTTTCTAAACCCACTACGTAGGTTGTCAGCAATGATCCTTTTAAGTTTATCTGTCAGTTCGGTCAGTAGTGCTGGGAAGCAGTCTTTAGGTAAGGAAGCACTCAGCCTACCTGCAACAGATTTCTTGAAGTTATCGAGGATCTTACGCCATTGCACTTTCAGAGGCCGGTACACAGCAACTTCGAGAGGTTGGGTCAAGTGCGTGGAGTTATCTGGTAAGAGAAGAAAGGAGATTCTGTATTATCCTTCTCACATAACTCAATAACAGTGGGTGATACATGGCTTGCCAAGTTGTCTCCTATAATGACAACTCTACCTATCCTATCTTTAGCATAGGGCAGGATTATTTTGTGGAACCAGTCATCGAATGAACACGACTCGAACCATCCACTGGAGGACCTATTGTACCGCGTTCCAGGAGGGACCCCCTCAGTCCAGGTATTGTAAAGTTGGATAGCTATATACACCACATATTGAGGGAGTAACACACCAGATGCAGTTCCAGAGAACTTAATAGATATTGAGGATTTTGTTGAGTTCATGACTCTCTCTGGATATTTAGTGCCCCGCCTCACTATGACTTTCTTTTTACCTGGATCGTCAGTAAAATTGGTTTCGTCAAACTTTATTATGTTCTCTGGAGAAACATCTAGGGATTCTTTCAAGTTACTGTAGAACTCGGTTAGCATGGCTCTTGTAACTTTGGCTCTGTCAGTCTTTATATTCTGGGACACTTGTCTACTTAGGTCTTGTTTGTTGCGCTTGAGGAAGGAATGGGCCCATTTCCTACCAGGCAAATTATTACTGAACCGTGACACAACAACTCCTCGTTTGTCTAAAAATGCTTTCACTAACATCCTCAAGTCCAATATCTCGAGTGGGAATCCCCATTCTGCCAATGTGAGGATTCTCTGACACACCAGTAACTCTCCATCATGACTCAGTGAGGTTTCATGTCCCGCTGGTTTACTATATTTTTGTTTTAGGTAATCCTGCAGTGTGCTCTTTTTTAATTTATATTAATTTTCAGCTGCTTTGTGCACACTCATGTTCTTGTTATTAAGTCATTTTTAGCCTTTTCAAGGGCACTTTTGGACACTTTACTTGTTTAGATTTCTCTGTTTTAGCCATGTTTTTCTGTTTATATAATTAGCATCACTTTACAATTATTCTGTATTATTATCCGATGTTTGGGTTAATTATATTGTCTGTCCGAAGTTTGAAATTAATTTGGCTTAAGTAATTTGTCCGTCCGAAGTTAAGAATTTATTCTGTATAATAAAGAAATATTCATGAAAAGAGTCATAGCAAGATTGTGCTTGAATATATTTTAAAAATAGTTCACTGCCCAGTACTTACAAAATTTTTCCCCATTAAATCGTCCTAATCACGTTCATACAATTGGAACTGTTTGTTCCATGTAAACAAAGTTTTGCAGGGTTAAAAAATGCCGATTCTTTTTCCATTTGATTCATTAATTTTTTCCACCCGTACATATTCAAGCTAGTTTAATAGGACTTATACATAATAATCTTTGAAGATTATTCTACCTACTCATATCATTATTTTTTGCAAATATCGCACTAACTTCCATTAACTTGAATTATTACATTTTTTCGCAAAATGTCCGAAGTTTGGGCGCTGTCCGAAGTTATGGTGTTTTACTTTTAGCATTTACTACCAGTCCCCGAGATCCTCCGGGGCGGGGACGGGTATTGTTTTCACTCGGTCTGGGTATTTGTTTGTTTACAACTTTTCGCGAAAACTACTGGTGCGATTTTGACTAAAATTGCAGGGATGATGGGCTATGACCTGATCACCTGATAAAATTTTGGGCCAAATTGGGATACACCCAGGCTGTAAGCCCCCCAAACGTTCTCATTAATCGTTTTCTCGCCATAACTCCTTTCAAATTCTCCATATCGACATAAAACCAAAGGTGCATCTCTAAAATTTGCATCCTATAACATGCCTCATTACATCAGAGGGGTCCCCCCCCCCCAGTTAGCGGTAGCGGGGTCGGGCCTGAAATTTCATATGGGCATAAAATAGCCAATTTTCACCCAATTTACTCCAATTTTGATATGTGACATCTTTGATTAGGTATCCTGTTGTGTTTATACGTCAGCACTAAAATGACTGCCGGGGACGGGTTTGCTGTGCCCTGGCACCACTTCTTGTCTAAATTAACCTCACGTAACCTAACCTAACTAACCTAGCCTAACCTAATTTAAACTTAACCTAGAATATCCCAGCCTACTCTAACTGCAGCCTAAATTAACTTAACCTTAATCAACCCATCCTACTGTAATTTAAAAGCACTACACGAATTCACTAGGGATTTCATGAAATCACTGGTTACACAAATTCCCTGTAACACACACACACACACACACACACACACACACACACATATATACACACACACACACACACACACACACATACACACACACACACACACACACACACACACATATATATATATATATATATATATATATATATATATATATATATATATATATGTGTGTGTGTGTGTGTGTATATATGTGTGTGTGTGTGTGTGTGTATATATATGTGTGTGTGTGTGTGTGTGTGTGTGTGTATATGTGTGTGTGTGTGTGTGTGTGTGTGTGTGTGTGTGTGTGTGTGTGTGTGTGTGTGTACTATAGGTATATATTAGCATCATGTTTATACCTTAATATGTCGTCCTACTAGTCCTCACCCTAAACACAGTTCCATTATGCAAGAGTACTCAGTCATTTGAAGAATTGGAACCTAACTTGGACAGGGTATGGACAAACAATTAATTGATCCGCTACCTGAAAGCATGAAAATTCGATCCCAGGCTGGGGAAGCACTATAAATCTCGCTGCAGCTAACATCACTGATATTCACCAAGACTAACAAACGAGTTATGAAACGTCACTGCTATTACTCACACCAGTTCGGAATGAGATAGCTATACCATGTTTTCAGTGTGGATGATGGGTTGTTGTTGCTCGACCTGGTTCGTTTGATCGGCAGATCCGTTGACGACAGGTAAGCAACAGTCCCTGTGTGGTTGTCCCATAGCTTCTCTAAAACTTTGGTATTGTGTTTGCGTCTTAGTGTGGCATGTGCAGTGCTTCATTATATGTGTTATGTTATATGGACCTATTCCACAAGCAGGAAACGTGTTATCTGTGATTCCACCCAGCCCTAATCTAAGCTGGTAACTGAGAGGGGCTGGGTGATGTCCTCATCTAAACCTAGCTAGATGAACTCGATCATATCTATTTATGGACATCACTGGTGGGAGGGAGGGGCAGCCCCCAGTCAGGACCGCGATATTCCTAACAGGAAGCAGGGCAGGGTGAGGAGATTCTGTTCCCAGGCAGGAGGGCAACATCTCTCCACGCAGGACAACGGCGGTAACCGAGAAGGTTCCTTCCCATTACCTGGATGGTGAGTATTAGCAACGAATCGGTGACATGTGATGGTATGGGACACAAAGGGGAGAAGCTGGTCCTCAGCGAACGGGCTGTCTCTTCTTTGTCCAGAGTCAGATACATACTAGGTTAATTACAGAAGAAATAAAACTCTCTCTCTCTCTCTCTCTCTCTCTCTCTCTCTCTCTCTCTCTCTCCTGACCAACCAACGCGCCACGCCAGTTACAGGGGCGACTCATGCAGTTTCAATATCCCTCCAGCAACGAGGCGGGGTCAAACAGGGCCAGCTCTTTGAAGTGGAGACTAAAATTGAGGTGCAAAGTGGAGTCGTCGTCAAGGGCAGGAGGGCAGGCATCTTCTACCTGCCTCCTCGCTTTGCCAGTTTTTTCTTTCTAATTTTTCAGTTGGTATTTTCTCCAACATTTCAGCTCGTACCTTTGGAGTCTACTCTTAATTTATTAGGAATTTGGGGGGGACTGCCATCCTCTTCCTCTATCGACCGTTTTTCTATATTCCTTCAGCTCTTTTCTCTATTTTATGACAATATATGAATTCATTTATCTGTCTGAATATTTATCTATCTATCTGTCTATCTGTCTGTCTATCTCTCTGTCTGTCAATCTGTCTGTCTATACCCAAACGCATTAATCTTTATGGTTGATGATTATGCTACGACTCATCCATCATCGCCTTGTTCTCTAATATTTCCCCATTTTCTTAAATATAATCGCCTTTTCTTATTTAACTCTTTCTGGTTGTTGATATTTTTTTACCAATTCTCTTTTTCGTCCTGGTGAAGGGGATGCGAACTGGCTTTTACCAAGACACTCATTTTAACCGTTTTTCTTTACTCTTTTTTGCCCCCTTTTTAATTTTCTTCAGTTTGTTTCCATAATTTTTTTTTTTATTTTTTAAATATGGTTTATCTCTCTTTCTCTCTCTCTCTCTCTCTCTCTCTCTCTCTCTCTCTCTCTCTCTCTCCTTACTGCCATGTAATCATCTTTGTCTAGTGGAGGTGGCCTTGCTTCCTCTTCTTCTGTCTCTGTTTTTGGCGTTTTCTATATTTATTGTTTATTTTCTCTGTTTTTCGTACCTTCAGCTTGCTTGCTTCCATTACGATCATATATTTTTTCTCTAATACCTTCGCTCATTCTTCTTGTTCGATTTCTTTACCATTTTTTTTTTTTTTCTCAGAACTATTTTATCAATTTTTCCTTTTGTCGTCTGACACCAATGGATATCCTCTTTTTCAGAATCAATGTTCATTTTTCTGAATATTCGATTTCTTTCGTCCTTTATTTATCCATACAGTTGAGATTACTTATATAACTCTGGTATATTAACTCTCTCTCTCTCTCTCTCTCTCTCTCTCTCTCTCTCTCTCTCACGCCTTTCAGTCTGTTATTAAGTCCTTCAGTCACTCTCTTGCTCGCTCCTTTGTGTGATATTTTCTCTCACATTCTCCGCCTTCCTCGCTTTAGTTGCCGTGTGGATATTAGTTTTCTTTATTCGCCCTTCCAATTCTTTATTACTTCCTATTTTCTTCCTCTCTCTTTCTTTTGGTTTCATGTATTTCCTTCTTCGGTACTGTCATTTATTTCGATTTGTTTCACTTGAATTTATTTTCTCAGTCCTAGATCTTCCTTCTTATCCGAGTTTCATTCTCTCTCTCTCTCTCTCTCTCTCTCTCTCTCTCTCTCTCTCTCTCTCTCTCTCTCTCTCTCTCCACTCATATTTTATTTACTGTTGTTATTCTGTTTCATTTTTTTCTTTTTCGTATTCTTTTATTGTCTTTAATAATTTTCATCTCTTTCTCCCCTTTTTCCCTTCATTCGCTCACTCTCACTTCCAGCTTTAGCATCAGGTCTTCTTTATTTGTTTGTCTCTCTCTCTTCCATCCTCTTCTGCTTCCGTTCTCAGTTCGCTCCTATGTCTTTCCCCAATTTCTCCATTCCTTCTTTCTCTGTTTCCTATCATTTCGTTCTCATCATCTCTTCTTCATGCCTTCTGTATTCTTCTATCTCTTCTTCCTGCCAGCTCATCCTGCCATTCTGTCTTCCTTCCGCACTTTCTTCTTCCCCACTTCCTTCATCCTCTCCTCCTTCTGTCCTTTTTTCTTTACCTCTCACTCTGCTTCCTTCATTTCCTTTTTCTTCTCGTATTCTCGTTTATCTTCCCTTCCTCTTCAATCTTACTTCATTTCTTCCCTCTCTCATATCCTTGATTTTCCTTTCCGTTTCTTCTTTCATCATTCTCACCTTTCTTCCTAAACCCCCTCATCTTTCATCATCATCATCATCCTCACACTCCCTCCTCCTCCTCACTCTTTTTCCCTTCCACTCATTCAGCCTTCTCCTCCTCGTTCTCCATCTTCCTCCCCATTCTTTTTCCTTCAATTTCTTCCTCTTCTTTTTTCCTCTCCCTTCTTCTCCATTTTCCTCCCATTCTCTTCCCTCCATATTCTTTTTCCTCCGATTTCTTCCTCATATGTCTCCTTCTCCCGCCATGTCCTCATTAATTTTCCTTAGGCTTCATCCTCCTCCTCCCATTTCCTTTCACTTTTTCTTCCTCCTCCACCTCCTCCTCCCCACTCACCCTCTTCATCTCAAAACTTAGATAACTAGTAAAATGTTGATCTTAATATAAGTTTCTTCATCATTAGCCCTCAAACCCACCCTTCAACCACGAGAGAGAGAGAGAGAGAGAGAGAGAGAGAGAGAGTTTAGGTGAACTATAAAACTAAATACCTACTCAGTCTGATATTATTCTCAAAGTTTAGTGTTCTCACTACAAAAAAATAAATAAATAAAAATAATGTCACACTCCCTCCATATCTGAGCACTGTAATACTCTGTCTGACTGACTATCTACCTGTCTATCTATCTATGTTTGTCTACCTATCAGCTCATCTGTCTTTTTCTTTATTTTTTTTTCTTTCTGAGTGTAAATACTATATGTGACAGAAAGTAAGTATAGTTAATCTCCTCAGTACAGACACTGTTCATGCCTTTGTCTTTCTTCTAGCAGACGATTCCATTCTGACAGGAACAACCTCTGGTAATGAGGGGCAAAAATAAAAAAATTCCATTAACCTTTTTACCAAGAGAGATCCTTCCTAACACAGACGGAATCTTTTGATGACTGCAGGGGATAAACACAACAGCCTTATATGATGTTGCATACCATATTTAAATCATGCAAGTAATGTATGTAATAAAATATCACTGTACATTTGCAGACATCAATACCCACCACTTCATTACGTTACATGAGACAATGAACAGTGGTTTATGATAGATAATTATGTGATCTTTGGTGCCCAACAGATCTGAGGAATATTATTCAATAGTTTCATATATGTTTAACCAAAAAATAAAACGGTATTTTTATCATCATTCTTACACTTATCTGCCGTTCGTCTCCTACCTACTAACACTCCCATTCTCATGTAACACACACCTGAAACAAGATAACATTGCTGATTATATTGAATTACAAGACAATGAATTTATATACATGTAATTTAAGACGTGGACTACAGACAACCATTCCAAAGCTGCATATAATCATCTAAAGGTAGTCACAATGTAAAAAAAAAAAAAAAAATTCTGTTCTCAAAGCATTAAGGGTGACAGCCTCTGACAAGCCACTCCCAGGCCGAACACAGATCTGACAGTAGGAAAACAGTGATGTTGATGATGATGATGATGATGATGATGACTTGTCTCTGGGCACGACCTCTCTCTTACAATTGCGTGTCATACAAATGAACATACGGGCACTATGTGAAAAAAAATATGTAAGGAGGAAGTGCTAGTGAGCTTCCAAATTCTACACAAATACGACACGTTGCCAGTCTCTCACCTCCATTTCCTTCATATGACAGCGAATGTATATGACCAATAAAAGAAGCACTAAAAATACCATTGCTGTGAATGCAAGTGTTAGATTAGATATTAATTTGCATATTACACGGGCATGTTAAGAGATCCTCACAACACACGAGAACTGAGATGCAAAAAATATGGAGTAACTTATATATCTATTATGCACTTTGTCTATGAATCTCGTTTTTACATCACTCCGTAGATATGTTCGCCAAAGCTTTAGATGAACAAATACTGTTATTAGCTTTCTGTTGTTTAACTTCCTTAGATGGAGGATTTCAGGCCTGCAGGTTTTGCTTCCTTCACTTTGTACAAAAAAAGGAGGTAATCGAAAGTAGGTGAACGACAAATGCTGGACATTTTTTTTTTTCAAATAATAAAAAAAAAAGGGAAACATTCATAATCACCATCAGCTTCATGCTTACTAAAGACAAGCACTAAAAGCAAGGAAAGATAAAGTACAAGCGAGGCAGGATCATCAGCAACAAACCCAGTGAAATGGTTTCCACACTTATTCATACAATTATATCAACACCCTGGAATCCTGACATTGTCTGACAGGCTTAATCATCATCTCATATTTTTCTTTTCAGATGCACATCCCATATATTATTCAGAGTCACCTAGGTGGCAGTGGCAAATAATGGGTGTCAAACCTTTGTTATGTGCTTAAAAGTACGTACATCATCAAGCTAACTCTACTTCCGGCCAACATCCAGGTCTCCTATGTTTCCATACCTCCTTCCCTCACTTATCATTAGCTGAAGAAAATCGTCTGACTGTTAAACGAATATGATAATGGCATCATAATAAATATTTCTAAGTAGCTCGCCACCATTTCCAAATCTAGCATTTGAAAACAATGTCTTAATTCCTTTTCTCATGTGTTTAATAAATTTTGCCATCCAACCGAATTTCCATATCCATTTTTTCCTCCATAAAATTAGAGGATGTTTTTAACCTGCTCTGTGATTGCTTACTGCCACTTGACCTGTGCCATCCCCTCTTTCCTCTTCCGCTTCCTCTTCTCCCATCTTCCTCTCTCGTCCTCCTGTCGTCTTCTCTCTCTCTCTCTCTCTCTCTCTCTCTCTCTCTCTCTCTCTCTCTCTTCCACATACCACTACTACACATCCTTCTCAGTTTTCGCTCCTTTTCTCCTTTTTCTCTCTCTTCTTCTTGCTTTTCTTGACATTTTTTTCCCCTACACTTACCACTACTCCACTTCCTGTTTCTTCTCTCCACTCTGCCTTCCTCCGCGCTCACGTTTCACATGCGGCCACCACAATATTCTTCCTCTTCCCCTTCCTCTTCCAGTTCCTCACTCTCTTATTTACTCACTCACTCTCCCAGTACGCTTTCATAGCTCACTCACTTTAGCGCATCTTTTTTCAGCTGTCTTCCCCTTCCTCTTCAGTACTCTCAGGTCATACACTCATTAATACATTTACTGTTCCTCTTTTCTTTTCCTCTTCCTCATCCACTCATGCTTTTATCAAACACTCAGATAACCTAACATACTTTGCATCTTCGCTCGTTTCTTTAAATTCTTCCTTCCTTTTCACCTCGTATTTTCCTTTTCTCACGCTTTTTCTCTCTTCCTTCTCCGTCCTCTTTCTCTTCCCCTTCTTCTGCACCCTTTCTTCTTCCTTTATATTTTCTTTTATCTGTCTTTTTTCCTGCTTTCTTCCTTTCTCCCAATCTTCGTAAACCCGCCTTCAGCTTCCATCTCCCTCTCTCTCTCTCTCTCTCTCTCTCTCTCTCTCTCTCTCTCTCTCTCTCCCTCCTTCTTTGCACTTTTTCCTTCCGATCTTCCTCACTCCTCGTTTTCCCTCGCTGTCACAGTTTCCTCCTTCACAAACTATCACAAAACTTCCTCTTCCTCTTCAACGTACCATCACAACACTTTCCATTGCTCGAACTCTCCCTCTTTCTCGCTTTCGTTCTTTCATTCTTTTGCATTCGCTATTTTCTCTCTTCCTCATCCCACTACTATACTTCCTCTTGCTCTTCCACATACTACACTACTTGTCCTCTTCTTCCTGCTCTCCCTCTCTTTTTCTTATTCTTTTTCAGTTTCTTGCTCCTCTTTTTCTCCCTGTCTTTTTCTTACTCATATTCGGTTTCTTCCTCTTCTTCTTGCTTTCCTTTTCTTCTTACTCCTTTTCTGTCTCTTCGTCTTCTTTCTTCATCCTGCATTCTGTTCTCTCACATACCACCAAGCGAAATCCTCTCCCACTTCCACAATAAAATATCATCTTCCACATACCCCCACACCAAATATTCTTCCACACACCACCACACGACGTACTCTTCCACATCGCACTGCAAAACACTCTTCCATATACCACAACACGCCATACTCCTCCACACACCGCCATACCACATCCTCTTTCACATACCACCACAGCATATCCTCTTCATCACATCATCACTTGACTTCCTCTTGCACATACTGCCACTCCAATTAGTATTCTACACGCTACCACTCCACTTCCTCTTCCTGTCCATCATCCTTGCTCACGCCTCGATCCCTAACTAAAAGAATCAGTCAGTTTTTGCTTTCTTTTTTGCATCCTCTTCCACTTGCTCTTCCTCTCCCAGTTCCAAGTCTCTTTCTCTCTCCTTTCTTCTTCATCCCCTCTCGGTTATTTCCCATCATTATATTTCTTCCATCTTTTCCACTTCCTCTTACTCGTCTTAATCTTCATTTCCCACTTCGCCTTCCTTCTTTCAAATCCACTTTTGCTTCCTTTTCTTTTTCTTCAGTTTCTTCTTCCATAGTCACACGTCGTTCATACAATCACTTGCTCTACTCACCTCCTTTCTCCTCCTCTTACACACCTATTTCAATTCCCTTATTTACTGAACTCTTATTATTTTCTTTTGTTTTTCTCATTCACTCTTATGCACTTGCTCAGTTTTATCTGTCTCTATCTTCCTTTCCTCTTCTTTATCCTCTTTCTCACGCACCTCACCTCACCTGTCGACTTGACTTCCTCTTCCTCTTCCTTTTAGCAGCTTACCTATTCTTCCTCTTCTTCTTCCCTTACTTTTTCTCTCAACTTCTTAATGAACTTAAACACTGATCTTTATCCTTGTCCTCCTCATTTACTTAAGATGCATTACTCACTGACACACACTCATTCAGTCTTCCTCACTCTGAAACACTTTCCTTCATTGACTAGTTTGCTCCCACTCAAGCAGTCATTACTCAGCTCACTCACTCGTTCACTTTTCTCACTCCCTTATGCACTCAATCTCCCTCACAGACTTTCTTCCTCATTCACCAGTAACTCATGCAAGTACTGAGTCACTTACACAAACATTCTCACTCATTCACTTAATCATACTCCTCTCTCTCTCTCTCTCTCTCTCTCTCTCTCTCTCTCTCTCTCTCTCTCTCTGTGCCTTCCTTGACAGCTATTGGGCTTGTCTCTACCTACATCCTTCTCTCTCTATATTCTCCGCTGTTTTTTATCTGTCCCTCTCTCTTTCTGTCCGTGTGTCTGCCATTCGCTTTGTTTCTCTGTCTATGTATGTGCCTTGTTTCTCTCTTTTTTGTTTGATTGGCCAGTCTGTCTGCTTCTGTTTGTGTCTCTCTTTGTCTGTCTGATCTGACAGTTTGGTCTCTCTTTCTGTCTGACCTGTTTTTCTGTCTGTTTGTCTGTCTGTCTTTTTGTTTGCTTTTCTGGTGGTGTGTCCTTTCTATCCAGTTCACCTGTTTGCTTGTGTGCCTGTTTGCCTAGGGTATCACTCGTATCCCACTTGTCTCTCTGTTTGTTTTCTTGTCTGTCTGTCTGTTTGTCTATCCCTGCTTGCTTTGTTGGTCTGTGTGGTCGTTCCTCCTCCCATACCTAATAAATTGTTGTTGTTTTCTGTGCCAGTCTATTCTTCCTGTTTGTCTGGCCTGAAAATCTGTCTTTCTGCTAGCCCTTGATTGCTGTCTCTTTTTTTCGTACTGCATGTTTCTCTGTCTATTTGCTTGCACCTATAGTTTCTTTCCTTGTTTGGTTGTCTTCCTGTCTATCTGTTTGTCTGTTCCTCCTTCCTTCCTTTCAGTTTGGTCTTTCTATTTTTCTACCATCCTTTCTCTCAACTTTCTTTCCTACTTTCATGCCTGTCTGCATCTTCCTGCTTGCATATTTCATGTATACTTCCTGGCACTGTTTTTTTTTTCTTTTTCCTGCTAACCTCACCATATCCATGATTTACCTTCCTGTATGTTTTTGTATTTGTTTGGCTGTTTGGCTGCCCCTGCTTGCTTCAGCTTCATTTGGTCATACTGTCCACTTTTCTACCTTTACCCAGTCTATAGATCTTCCTTCCTTGCCTGCCGACCTAGCTTCCCTTTATTTATTTTTTCCTTTATGTCTGCCTGCCTCCTTGCCTGCCAGCCTGTCTACTTACCTACTTGATTTTGAACTTTTTTGTGATTGCCTGCCTCCTTTCCTCCCTGTTTCTCTCCTTACTTCGTGCTTGCTTTCCTGCTTGCCTGCCTGCCTGCCTGTCCCCCAGCAGCAAGTCCTGTGAAGCGGCAGCAACAAGTCAAATAAGGCCTGGCTGAGTTTCTTCATTTCGCGGCCACTGAGAGCTGGACAGAGGGATGGGGGGTGGAGGGTGGCTGGACATCTCATACCGCCCACACCCTGTGTACAATGGCCAGGCACCGGGAATACAGAGACAAACTGTGAGCTGACAGAGTGTGAGTGAAGGAGTCTGTGTGTGTGTGTGTGTGTGTGTGTGTGTGTGTGTGTGTGTGTGTGTGTGTGTGTGAGAGAGAGAGAGAGAGAGAGAGAGAGAGAGAGAGAGAGAGAGAGGGATAATATTCTCTTAGATCTTCCTGCCTAAACTTTATCTCCCAAACAACACAAGAAATATTACAGATGTGTGAGGGTCCCAGGCAGTCCAACACAGGCTAATCACCTTCGTATTACAGTCACGAACCACTCGGCCACGGGCTGAGTTGTTGCCTTATCCTGCCTCACCTCTTTTTCCTGCCTCCCTCCTTTTTCCTGCCTCACCCCTCTTTCCTGCCTCACTCTTTTTTCCTGCCTCACCCCCTTATTCTGCCTCACCCCTTTTTATGCTTCACCCCATTTTATGCCTCATTCCTTTTTCCTGCCTCACCCCTTTTTATGTCTCACTCTTTTTCCCTTCCTCACTTCTTTTTCCTGACTCACCCCCTTTTTCTGCCTCACGATTTTTCCTGCCTCACTCCTCTGCCTTACACTGTTTTTGCTTCAACTCTCTGTCTCATTCCTTTTTCCTGTCTCCTTATTTTTCCTGTTTCACCATTTTTTCCCTGCCTCTTCTTTCTGCATCACCCATGTTTTCCCGACCTCTTTGCCTCACCCTTTGTTCCTGCTTGTCCTCTCTACCTCGCCCACTTTTCCTGCCTCACCCATTTTTCACGGTTCACTTATTGATTAGTCCCTTCTTCTACCTCACCCCTATACCCAGTCTCACTTCTCTGCCCTACCTCTCTATCTCACCCATTTTTCCTGCCTCGCCATTTTCTCCTGCCTCACACCCCTCTCCTGCCTTTCCTCTCCCCCCTGCCTCACCCTCTGTCTTCTGACTCACCCCCTATTTCGTTCCTCATATCTCTTTCCTTTCTCTCTCCTCTCCCCTGTCTCTCTCCTCTCTCCTGTCCAACCCTTCCCTCTCGCCTCCATCACCCTTTCCTCTCTCCTGCCTCACCCTTACCTCCATCCTGCCTCACCCTTACCTCCATCCTGCCTCACCCTTACCTCATTCCACCCTTACCTCCATCCTGCCTCACCCTTACCTCCATCCTGCCTCACCCTTACCTCATTCCTGCCTCACCCATACCCTTTTCCTGTCTTTCCACTCCTCCTCTAGCATTATTCTCTTGCCCCACCCTCCCTCCAGCCTCACCCTCCCTCCTCTCTCACGCTCTCTCCTGTCTCACCCTCCCCCCTGTCTCACCCTCCCCCTGTCTCACCCTCCCCCCTGCTTCACCCCTCCTCCAGCCTCACCCTTCCTCCAGCCTCACCCTGCCTCCTCTCTCACACTCCCTCCTCTCTCACACTGCCTACAGCCTCACACTCCCTCCTCCCTCACCCCCACTCCTGTGTCACCCTCCCTCCGTTCTCACCCTCCTTCATGCTTCATCCTATTCCCTCCCTCTTACCTCACCCTTGTCTCTCTTCCCTCTTACCCTCTCTAACGCATCCTCTTACATGCTCTTTTCCTTAGTGTATTCTTTCCTGCCTTACCATTTCTTCTGCCTCGTGCCTGCCAGTGGTTGGGTTAAATCAGGTTATGTCAGGACAGCAAAGGTTGAATTAAGTCATGTTATGTTAGATTTAATTACTTAAGGGTAGGTCAAAATAAATTAGGTTGAGCTAGGTTAGGATAAGCTAGATTAGGTTGGGTCAGGTTAGGCTGGGTTACGTAGGGCTGGGTTATGTTAAGTTAGGTTAGGTCAGGTTGGGTTGGGTTAGGTTAGGTCAGGTTTAGTTAGGTTTGGTTAGGTTAGGTTGGGTTAGGTTAGGTTAGGTTAGGTTGGGTTAAGTTAGGTTAGGTTAGGTTGGGTTAGGTTGGGTTAGGTTAGGTTAGGGTGGATTAGATCAGGTTGGGTTGGGTTGGGTTAAGCTGGTTGTTAGGTTAAATTGGGTTAGGTTAGGTTAGGTTAGATAGGGTTAGGTTAGGTTAGGTTAGATTAGGTTACGTTGGGTTAGGTTAGGTTGGGTTGGGTTAGGTTAGGTTAGGTTAGGTTTGGTTAGGCTAGGTTGGGTTGGATTAGGTCAGGTTGGATTAAGTTAGGTTGCGTTAGGTTAGGTTAAGTAGGGTTAGGCTTTGTTAGGATGGGTTAGATTAAGTTAAGTGGTTAAGTTCAGCCAGGGTAGAATAGATCACATGAAGTAAGGTTACGTTATGACAGGAACGATTAGGATATTCCCGGTTAAAATGGTTAGGTTAAAAGAAAAGGGATTATTCTGAGTTAGAATAAGACAAGTGGGGTTAAGTTAGGATAAGATAGGATGGTGTAATTTAGGTTAGGAAGGGGAAGAGGGATAGACTATTTAAGGTGAACTATGGTAGGGTAGGGTAGCAGATGTTGGGGACGATTAGGATATGTCTGGATCGGTAAAGATAGACCAAGATATCGGGGTCAGGATTGGTCAAATAAAAACTGAGGCACGTAATTGGATCAGCAGCTGAGTAGATGGAAGGGAATCCATTTTTTAACCTTTGACTGGGTTGGGTTTCTGTGAACTGAATAAAATCATCCGTCCTATGTTAAAATAAAACACGCCGCTCTTTACTCCCTATTAAATCGCTAATCGTGGTATTTCTTTTTTATTTTGGTGCTCTCAGATTCTTCAGAGCCTAATATAATCGTGTGACGGTAGCAGAAAAAGAAGATATTATATGATTCACAGACAGGGTTAATGTATCGAGAAACAGTAGGTGCGGCAGTGGAGGATGGGTGGGGTGGTGGTGGTGGAAGGGGAGGTGGTGGTAGTAGGGGTGGTGGTTGTAGGATGATGGTGGTGGCGGTGGGGGTGGTCGTGATGGTAACAGGGGTGGTGGTAGCAAGGGTGGTGTTTGTGGTGGTGGTAATAGGGATGGTGGTAGTAAGGGTGTAGTAATAATGGTGGTGGTGGTGGTGGTAATAGTGGTGGTGGTAATAGTGATGGAGGTAATAGTGGTGGTGGTAATGGTTGTGGTGGTCATAGTTGTGGTGGTGGTGGTAATAATAGTGGTGGTGATGGTAATAATAATAGTCGTGGTGGTGGTGGCAGTGGTGGTGGTAGTGAGAAAACAGTGAATGGTAATAACAGGGAGAGTGGTGGGTGGGGGAGAGATGGTAATGTTGGTGGTGGTGATGAGGGCGTAGGGGTGTGGTTGGTGAGACTGAGGGGATGGCAAAGGCTAAGGGGTGGTGCGGAGGGTGAGGGGGGTGAAACTGGTGGAGGGAAGAGGGAGAGATGAGAGAGGTAGAAAGCTTGAGGGGAGGGTGGAAGAGGTGATATTTGAAGGCAACACACTGTGGTGGAAAGGAGAAAGGATGGAGACTGTCAAGTGACATGTACATATAAACAAGAAACACTGCTGTGAAAATCATCATCATCATCATCATCATCACCATCTTCATTATCATCATCGTCATCGTCGCCGTCTTCGTCAATGATATCATAACTCTCATCGCCATTATCATCATCTTCGTCATTGTGATCATGACTATCATAGCCATCAGCATCATTTCTGTCACGCCGTTGTGTGGTGAGTAACTCCGACGTACCTCCAAAAAACACGAGAAAGAAACGAAGCCAGGAGAACTAACATAGACTATTGAAAAAATAAATAAATAAAAGTTTACATTCACTTAGCATTGGCACTCCTGCATATACATTATATATATATATATATATATATATATATATATATATATATATATATATATATATATATATATATATATATATATATAAGAAACTCCAGATAGTACAAAATAAAGTACTCAGATTCGCCACGAACCAACATTACCCCTACACATTAAACACCTAAAAAATACAGGAAAACACCAAAACAAAAGCCTTGAACATCAGGCTATATTTGCAAGCAAAAATGATATGGCAAAAAATCGAAGAACAAAACACAGACATGTACATTAACCTTAAAAATATTAAGGACGCTGGAAACCTCTCCTTCCGAAAATGGTTCCCAAGCAGCTTAAAAAACATCACGACCTTCCCTAACCCCATTTACTAAACACTTCACACGTCGATTCTCCTCCCGAAATAAAACAAACACAGACAACAACCTAGCTAGCCAAAATAAATAAATCAGTATATAAATAAATAAGCAAAAAATAAAAATCTCATTCCTCTCTCCCTTCTTCTTTCACCCACCTTCCTCTTAAAAAAAAAAAAAAAAGGCACTCACCATCCACTTACTCGATGTACTGCTGCTCTAGGGGCTCTGCCCTTTCCTATCCTCCACCTTCTTTCCCTCCATCCTCTTCTGTCTTTCTTTCCTTCCTTCTATCTTCGTCCTTCTGCCTATGTGTGACTTTAGACTCCCAGTTTTGTCTTTTTTTCCTTCATTACTTCCTATTCCTTCTGCCTGTGGGTGACTCTTCACTGTGTGACAAGCCAAATGGTTTCCTGTACACCAGGAAACCATTTACTACGCTGGGTGTGAACCATATGACCAAATTATGGTGCCTGGTGGTTTAGTGGGTAATTAAGGTGCTCCAGTCGGATTGAGCCGGTGCAGGTTTATATCCAAGGGGTGGTTGGGGATTATTGCTCGCACAATGCCACTCAGGGATGAGTGAGGCTGGTCACTCTCATCCTAAATGCCAAGACCAACTTGTCTAGCCCCGGGCTCCTACGCTCCTCGTGGGGCGACACAGGATTGGATGATGGATATATATATATATATATATATATAGATAGATAGATAGATAGATAGATAGATAGATAGATATAGATATAGATATATATATAGATATATATATATATAGAGAGAGAGAGAGAGAGAGAGATATATATATATATATATATATATATATATATATATATATATATATATATATATATATATATGTGTGTGTGTGTGTGTGTGTGTGTGTGAGAGAGAGAGAGAGAGAGAGAGAGAGAGAGAGAGAGAGAGAGAGAGAGAGAGAGAGAGAATTAGAAATTCTTTCTCTTGGAAATTCAGACCTGCACGTACCGCACCACTTAACCTCCAGCCTCACCGGGTCCTCAGGCCACTGGAGCGCCAGGCAAGGAGAGGTACTAACTGATAAAAGTGAGTGGCTGGTGGAGAGGGAGAGTTTTTGAGTTTTGTGCAGTCACCACTAACAGCCACCAAACTTTCACTCACTCTCATATCAAACTTGTTGACGGGTGAGGGAGGGGGAGGTAGCGTGTGGATGCGGATGAGGCATGGTGAAGTGAGGTTAGGCAGAGAAACGTGGAAAAGTGAAGCAGAGTTAGGTAGAGTGAGGAAGGGTGTAGATGGAGATGAAGGAAGGTATGGTAGGATGAGGCAGGATGACGACAGATTAAGCAAGATGAGGGAGAGAATATGACAAGGAGAGGTAAAATGAGGATGTTGGTAAGAAAGGATTATGAAGCGTGAGGCATCGTAAGGAAGGATGGGAAATGGATGAGGCAGGGTGAGGAAGGATGAGGCAGAGGGTAAAACAGGGTGAGGAAGGATGAGGCAGAGGGTAAAACAGGGTGAGACGACATATAAGGTTGAAGTGAACCAGCATGACGTGGTTTTCAGGCAGGAGTGAAATAGTCTAAGATTGGGGTGAGGTAGGAGTGAGGCAAGGTCAGGTAGAGTGAAGTAACAATGAGTAAAAAGTGAAAAGATGAGTTAGGAATGAGGTAGGGTGAGATAGATGTAAGGAGACTGAAGTAAGGCGAGGTAAGAGTGGGGTAGGAGTGAGGAAACGTGAGGTAGATATATGAAGCAGATGAGACACGAGGAGACTGAGGCAGAGAGATAATGTAATACAAAGATAGGTAGGAATGACAGGAATGAGACAGTGTGAGGTAGAAGTGGCACAAGGTGAGTTAAATTGAGGCAGGGTGAGGAGGGTGAGACGGGATAACGTAGGTGAAGTAGAAATGACACAGGGTGAGATAGAAATGAGGCTGATTGGGTTGAAGGAGGGTGAGGCAGGTGTAAAGGCCACGTCATAAGATCAGTGGGCAAGTGTGGTGGCCGAGCATGGTGCCGAAGAGCGTGGTTCAGCTGGAGTTTTGTGTCGTTGATGAACCTGCTCGAGCAAGGATGGTGCTTCAGTTCCGCACGTCTACACGATCATTTTCCACGCATTCTCCGCTTCCATGCTGAATCACCATACTTGCCCGCTGATCGTGTGACAGGGCCTTAACGCACGATGAGCTAGGGTTGAGGCTGGGCGTGGCAGAGTTGAGACAGGGTGAGGTTATACTGAGGGAGACACAACCATCTCTCTCTGTCTGTCTGTCCCTGTTTCTGTATACGTCTCTCTCTCTCTCTCTCTCTCTCTCTCTCTCTCTCTCTCTCTCTTTCACGTCCTTCGCCGGTTGCCATTATCTCATCACAACGTATTATCATAGACAAGCAGGCAGTCTGACATGCATGAAGGCAGGCATTCAGGATGCAGACGTTCATTTATTCAGAGAGGCTTTTGGTTCAATAAAACGATATAGTGGTATCTGTCTCTGTATCTGTCTACTTATCTATCTATCTAATTGCCTGTCTATTTCTATGTATCTGTCTACGTCCGGCAAAATATATCCGTAGACCCATCCATCTGTCTATTTGTCTATAAATCTGTCTCTTTCTGTCTGTCTGTCTGTCTGTTTATTCTTCTATAGCCAGACGCGTTCATTCTGAAAAGGGTGGCCACAAACGATTCGCTTCTATGTCAACCTGTCCTCCGCCAGCAAGCTACCTTATCTCTAACTTACACCCGCTTTACTTATATACCTCTCAACCCCATCCCTCTACTCCATCCTCGGTCTCCCCTTTCCTGTCCCCTTCTCCACATCACTCACATACACTCTTTTCGTTAATTTCTAATTATCCATCCTCTCCACCTGGCCAAGTTATCTCAAGGAACGTCCAATGGTTTCCATCACATCCACATCAACATCACAACGCCCCTCACCTCCTTATTTGTGGATCTCTGCTAACGTCACATACTTCTTTCAGAAAACTAATTTTCTCTCCCTTCACACTTCATTTCCATACCAAGCTTCATTTCGATACCTAAAAGCTGGGATCAGATTACTGTTATTGGAGAATTAAAAGTAAATAAAAAGAACAGAAAAGAAATAAAACACTCGTTTTCCTGGGGTGAAAGATAATTATTTTTATATTCTTAAATTTTATATTCTTCACTATCAGGAGTCTCTCCAGAGCTGAATGAAATCATGGTAACAGCATGGAAAGGGATAAAAGGGCACTATCGTACACAAGGGAAGCAGTGGTAGTTATAACCCCAGACTAAACTGAACGTAAACCAGGTGGACTGCTGACCATCCTCCTTTAAGGGGGAAAGGGAGGGGACTGAGGTTTCTTTGTGTAACCGGACAGCTCAAGCGCCAGATCATGTCGGTGACATAGCCTGAAAGCGTCCCTCCTCAGCAACACAGAATGGGAGGGAGCAAAGAGATAAATTTGTTTTACCCCTTACGAGCTCAGGGACCCTAAGCAAGGCTCCCATAGACCAGAACAGTTAAATGAAGGAGACCAAACTACTCCGCTGGTATAGTTTATTTGACAGAAAAGTCTCTGGCCATCACTGGGACTCGTGCAAAAGTTCCTTGGCCACAGCGCAATTCTATTTAAGTGTACTCCCAGGAGAGAAAGTAAACAAGCAAGGATCTAAACATGTTCAGTTACGAAGAATAGTTCCTTTACACATTCACAGAATCCTTTCATATAACAACTATTGCTAGGCCAACGTCCACACCCCGAAGACATGATTTTTACCGCTTCCTCGCCATCTCCAGGTAATTTCACAGGCTGAGGAATTAATTTTCCAACAGGACGGGCTAGATGTGGTCTTCATTACTCCCTCTGTTTCGAGAGATCTTTCCAACTTAAATAATATCATTTGGAGATTATAAAGTGAAAATAAAAAGAGGTCACTGTACTCAGGGTATTAATCAACAATAATTATCTTCATTCCTAGGGCGCCATTAATATTATGTCTTTGTTGCTTCGAAACGATATTAGCCCACTCGGCTTAGGAAAGCACAGAATGAGTGAAGAGTTAATGAAAGATTGATGTAAACCATTCAGTTTGAAAAAATAAAATCATCTGGAGATAACAAAAATTATGTGAAAAGAGCGTCATCGCTGTAAAGGAGGTGACGGAACCTTGTCGAGACCCTGTTACACTAATCACTTGGTTTATAATTATTGTTGTAGCCCCTGGCTCATCTGAGTCTGAACCCTGTGGACTGCAGGCTAAAGTTGCTGGTTTCCAGCAGTCCAGCATCCTCTTTTCAGGGGACAGGGAGAAGCTGAGAGACATTTGTACAACCGGGCACTGAAGCCACCCAGCTATATCAGAGCCACCACTGATCAACAAGAAATGAATATACTGAGATCTTCATTCGCTGTTTTTATGTCTAAAAGTGTAAAAGAATTCGTGACTGTAACTCCCCATCCAAGAAAAAGTGAAGAGAATAATAACTAGCAAGAAACTAGGACTGGTAGGGAGAAATGCATGTAGGGAGGCAGAGAGGACTGGTAGAGAGGAGAGCAGGAAGGGAGTCAGAAGGGAAAGCAAAGGAGGCAAGTGTAAAGGTAGGGAGGCAAGAGGGAGAAGAGGGGAATGCAAGTAGACGGGGAGGGAGGGAAAGAGATACAGAAAGGGAGATAGGAAGAGGAGGGGAGGAGGCATTGAGAAAGGAATAGAGGTAAGAGAGAGGCACATTCAAGGAGTGAGGAGGGCATAGGACGTGAGGACAGTACCTCATGCACAGACAACGGGCTGAAAGGCAGGCAGACAGACCAGTAAGCAGGGAGGTAGGAATTTGCGAAATGAAGTAAACCAACATACAAGCAAGCAGGAATTAGGCAGGGAGGCAGACACATAGGCAGATATAAAGACAAAAAGACAGAACAGACAAGCAAGAGGGCACACAAGCAGAAATGCAGGCAGGAAGGTAGGAGGCAGAGGAGTAGGCAACGGAGTAGGAACATAAACAGCAGACACACATGAACAAAGGCAAGTAGAGAAGCATAGACAGATAAGCATGACAGGCAGGAAGACAGAGAGGCAGGAAGGAGACGAGACAGGAAGGCAAAGAGGCAGGAAGGCAAAAAAGCAGGTAGGCAGAGAAGCAGGAAACAACAGACAGGCAGAGAGGCAAGAAGGCAGAGAAGCAGGAAGACAGAGAGAGAGAGAGAGAGAGAGAGAGAGATATGCCGGAAGGAAGTGAGGCAGGCAAGCAGAGAGGCAGACAGGAAAAGAGGCAGAAATGCACTAAGGCAGGAAGACAGGGAGGCAGACACAAAAGCAAATAAGAAAGCAAACAAGCAAACAGAAGCCGTGCACAAACGCAGCAGGCAAACAAACAAGGAGAAGGCAGGCAACGAAGAGGAAACAGACAAGCATATAGACAAACAAAAAGGCACACTGGCAATAAGGCGACAGGCAGACAGGTAGACAAAGGGGCAGGTACGCTAGGAGGGAGGCATAAAGGCACAAAAGCACGCAGCAGGCAGTTAGGCAGACAGGCAGTCAGGATCGTGGAATGCAAATCACGCTTATTGAACGTAAACAAACCCAGTCCCATGCTTTCACGGCGGACCAATCGATTCGGGGAGGGAGGGTGAAACATAAGAACGTGGGGCGGAGAATGAGAAAGAGGGAAGGTACGGGAGGAAGGAAGACCATGGGAAAAAGAAGAAGGAGGGCGGATGAAGGAGGGTGTGGTATGAAGACGAAGAGAGGAATGAAGGGAACATAAGAACAGGAGGGAGGGTGGGGGATGACAGGAGGGAGGGGAGGGTTGGCTATGCGTGTGGGGAAGAATGAAGGAGAGGAAAGAAGGGACAGGAGAATGAGTGGTCCTACTAAATCCGCAATTAACAAAAACAAACACACAGGGTACGAGAAGGAGTAGGGGAAGGGGGAAGGAAGTGAGGGTGGAAGGGAAGATAGGAGAGGTGTGAGGGCGGCTGGGACGGGGTAAGGTGAGGCCAGGGAAGAGAGAGGAACATGAGAGCGAGAGTTTGGTTGGGGATGCGTGCTAAGGCAGGGGTGGGGAGGGGTGGAGAGAAACATACAAGCAGGAGAGAAGGCGGGGGTGGGGGGAGGCGGAAGATTAGGGTGGGAGGAACAGCAAAACAAGAGGGAACTTAGAAATGTGAGGTAGCTTAAGAACAGGGGTAGTAGTAGTAGGAGTAGTAGTAGCAGGAGTAATAGTAGTAGCAGAAAAAGTGGCAGAAAAAGTAGTAGTAGTAGTAGTAGCAGAAAAAGTAGTAGTAGTAATAGTAGTAGTAGAAAGAGAAGAATAAAAGTAGTAGCAGCAGCAGCAGCAGCAGCAGTAGTAGTAGTAGTTGTAGTAGTAGTAGTAGTAGTAGTAGTAGTGGCAGTAGTAGTAGTAATATCATTTCATTTCATTTCATTCATTTTATTTCGTAATATAATTACATAGTTTGATATTTTATATCGTGACATCCTGTATCTACCAAAGTATATCCTTCACAGCATCTCTCGATGCTGTCATCATTGTTTCAATGTACAATTATTATTCATTTCCTTTTCTACAAAGACATGTAACCCATATACGCATAAGCGAAAGTTGATTGACAACTGCTAAAAATATTCAGTAAAAAATAATATTAAAAGAATAATAGAAATAAGAATATAAATACCCAATAAAGACAATGATTTTTTTTAATCACTCCACACATAATAAAAATAATACTAAAATGTTTAATTATAACAAATCCCCAAAACCAAGATTTAAAAAAAAAAATGCTTTAAAAATATGGTACCCAATTCATTAAAATTTTGCTTCAAACAAAAAAGAAGAAAGTTTTTAAAAACTAAGTCATGTATTAAAAAACAATAAAATAATAAAAGATAACAAAATTAATAAAAATGTTAAAAAGCAAAATGATAAAAGTTCAATGTCAGCTACAATACATATAAAAAAAACTTTAAAAAAAAATATTTGGTTAAAAATATTTTTTAAATGTCTCAAATAAATAAAAACTCTATTTAAAAAAGATAAATAAATTAAAATCAACATCAACCCATATGACAAAGTACACTAAAATCCATAGAAAATACAGTGCCCCCTCCTATCTTCATGTCTTTGTACCCACGTTATGCGAGAGGTTATAACATCTAAATTTTCTCCAAGAACATCCACTTCATGCTCATTTCTGAACAGGGAAACAACACTTTTAATAAGTACGCCATTCGATAAATGTGGAATGTTAAATTTGATAACCGGGTTGTGATTTTTCTTTAATCTCTTGATGTACCTGGCTTGGGTCAGAGCTGTGTCGTATTTAAGTAGCATCTGATTGCAGTTATTAGTTGTTATATGGCTACTAGCATGAACAGGAACACCATACATTTTTTTCACAGCCTTATTGTGCACCACTTCAAAACATTAAAAAAATATTTGTATTGAAACTTTTTGCATTCCATAAAGGAAGACCATACTGTGGAACACAATATGAATTAAATAAGAATAGAAAGGTATTAATATTTACATGACTATAATTCCTAAAAATAGCGTTAAAAGAGGCATAGAAGTTATTCAGCCTAAACTCTATATCATTAAAATCACTAAAATTATATAAAATACAATGTCCCAGCTACTTATGGCAGTTTACCACTTCAATGTGGTCACTGTTCAAGTTTAAAGTATCACTTATAAAAGCTGAATTTTGCTTAAAACAAATACATTTAGTTTTTTCTTTATTAATGACTAATTTGTGGTCTGCTATACAGGAACACAAAGTGGCATACAGAATCTCCATATCTGCCACTGACCCAGCAAGAAGTACTAAATCATCTGCATACACCATGATATTAAGCTTAAATATACCAAGGGTACATCCTTCATTGCATATTGAGATATTATTGATAATGTCATTGATGTAAAAATTGAATAAAAATGGTGAAAGAATCCCTCCTTGTCTCACACCTTGATCTATATAGCAGTACTTACTGCTGCTGCCCTGCCTGTTAATATTTGCCATCTGATTTCTCATATAATGCATTATAATTACGGTTATATCTATTGGAACATTAGAATTAAGTAGTTTATTTCCAAGCATCATGTGGTCAATTTTATCAAAAGCTTTGCTTAGATCTACAAAAAAGGGCTATGGGGGGGCTCTTAGATGTGTATGATGCTATAACCTCCTTTAGCAAATAGCATGCGTCTGTGGTTGATGATCCTCTTGTAAAGCCAAACTGCCTAAAATTCAGATTTACCTTTTCCATTAAAATATCTAAAATCAAGAGCTCAAAATTTTTCAAAAGACATGAGGACTGCATTACAGGCCTGTAATTCACGGACTCAGCGGTATTTTTCTTGTCCTTAGGAATGGGACCGATAGTGCCCTTCAATAACGCACTAGGGAGATAGCAGTGAATAAAACAAACATTATAAAAACCAGCTAGGGTGCACAAAAAATTTTCTGAAGCATGTTTTAAAAATACTGAGTGTATACCATCATGGCCAACACTTTATTTAGCTTAGAAATTACTTCTTGAGTGATTGTGATGAAGTTCTTAAATGCAATTTATTTCTTCCAGGCTACTGATTTTTTAGGTCTGTAATAAAGTAATTCTCATTCATTTCTTCCACTGAAGATTGATTTGATAAAAAAATCTTTCCAAAAATATATTTGTAATTTCTGATTTATCACTGCAGCCATCTATCACATCAGCTGACTTTCTGCTTTCCCTTATCTTCTTCACTTCTTTCCAAAACTGAGTTTTATTTCTAAAAGTAAATTTCTGTATAAGTGACTAGCATATCTCCCTGTGTTTGTTTAATTTACAATCATTTAGGGCTCGTTTAAAATCTCTTCTACTATTTATCATTGCTTCATGATATGGAGTACCTAATTCTCTGCCACCTCTCACCCAGGCCAAGTAATTATGTCTGGCAACACTATGTAAATGCTTGACATTTCTATTCCAACCAGGAGTTATCTTGTATTTATTTGTATTAACAAATTTGCACCTAAAGCCATCACTTGCAGTGTATATACTATTAACTATAGCATTTTACATTTCATCAATCTCTTTCAAGTGATTAGGATGGCGGCATCCAGTTACATGGCAGCTGTGTACAGTAAAATTATCAAATGCATCTATGTGACTATCCACAATGACATTTATGTTACTCAGGTCTTCCACATTTAACTTATTCCAATTCACAAATGCCTGTTTTTCCTCATCATTTGTTGCTTTTACATTTTTTTCTTGAGGTGCATTGGAAAACAGAAATTCTAGTACTACCTCTATTGGTAGGTGGTTTGAACCATTCATATGGTTTAAAATATTAACATCTCTTACTGTAATATCATTATGGACTTTTCCTATAAAATGGTCTGACCATTTACTAGCAGTATTGCCATAACCTGTGAATGTAACTGAGTCCTGATCTAAGGCATCAGCATCAAAACATACAAGAGTGTTCATGGTCATAAAATTATTTAAGTTTCTCCATGCCCTACCATGAAAAGGATCTGCATTAAAATCACCAATAAAATATATTGAGTCATAGTTAAAATCATTGATAAAATTCTGTAAAACTGCTAATGCCTCCATATACTTATTTAGTGTACAGATTTGCCAGTGATCACTATTCAAGTAAACATTTACAAATATAATATCTTTACCACATATACTGATGTTAAATAACATAATGTTTTCCTCATGACAAATATTTTGAACTTTAAAAAATGAATCTTTCTTCCACAGTATTGCCATTCCTCCTTCTGGCCTACCTGCCATAGCAGTTAGGACTTTATCTGAATAAGTTGCTCCAACCCCAACACACTTATAATGTTCATCAATATAATCAAGAACTCCAAGTTTATCTTCTACAACATAAGTTTCTTGTAAAAATATCATATCATACAAAGTTTTGGTAGTAGTCGAGAGAAAAAAAGTAGTAGTTGTAGTAGTAGTAGTAGTAGTTGCAGTAGTCGAGAAAAAAAAGTAGTGGTAGTAGTAGTAGTAGTAGTAGTAGTAGTAGTGGTGGTGGTGGTGGTGGTGGTGGTGGTGGTAGTAGTAGTAGTAGTTGTGGTACTAGTAGTAGTAGTAGTAGTAGTTGTGGTACTACTAGTAGTAGTAGTAGTAGTAGTAGTAGTGGTAGTAGTAATAGTGTTCTGGGTGGTGGAGTGAGAGAGGACGTGTGCCTGGCGCTCCGTGTTATCGTCTCGAAATCATAGTAAAAATGATTGAGGGCTCTTAGAAATTGATACCCACTCCAGCATAAAGTGGACAATGATGCATATGTGAAAGAAAATCTTAAATATCGCCATATATAGCTTGGAAAATGTGAAAAATTGTGAAAACTACGGTGTATGTGTGTGTGTGTGTGTGTGTGTGCAGGGACCGTTAGCGAGCGAGGTGCTGACCTGAGAGGGTTATCTTGACTGGTAGTCAACACCATACCTTATATCATCAGCCACCCGGGACCCCGCCACCACATGTGCGCTGCCCTACACACCCAGAACATAAGTATCGCCACCCTCACTTACAAAATAAGTACCTCTCTGAAGCCTATTTTTCAGTTATTAACTTTGTCCACAAATAACAGTGAGACGTGGGATGCCTGTCACACACCTCTTGCTCACTCCATTATCCTTGGAGCATTAACTCCCTTTCCCTAACACATCAGCTGTTACCACACACTGAATATCACCCACTGATCACTAACATACACACACCTAATAGTACAATTTATAAACACTCTATCAAACACTAAATATAACAACAACTGCCACTAACTACGCAACAATCTCCTACATACACACCACCAGCATAGCCAGGTGGTATAGAAGTGTGGCATACAAAAACATTTAGGTAGGGAAACTTACACACACCTTAGATGACACTGTAATGTAAACACATCATACATACAGACACACACACAATGACTGTTCTTAAATAACTATAAAACATATTATACACAGAATCTCTTAGTATAATTATATAACCAATCACAGTAGATAAGTCTATAACATAATAATAAATAGTACAATAATAATTAAAACTTAAATTGTAATATATAAAATTAATAAATATAACTTCAATTGAATAACAAATTTAAACATAGTACCCTAGTTTTAAATACATTATTATTATTAAATACAATAGTAATAAGGGTATTTTTAATATAAATATAATAGGACTAATGTAAACTCCATAAAATTACAAACTAGAACTACTTACTCAGCCCTCTCAAAATTCTCTTTTGTATTCAAAAGAAATACTAAACAAACCTTGTTAATACCAATGTGCCTTAGTAAACCAAGGTGCCTCTATCTTACCCCCACAACACACCACAACCACACATCATACATCACATGTCACAACACCAACACACACACACACTGTCCCAACACACCACACCACACTCACCCCTATACCATAGCGTCCGAAGACCCAATATCACTAAACTACACAGACACAAACACACACCGCTCGCTGGTGCAGTGGTAACGTTCTCGCTTGCCAACTGGTGGACGGGAGTTCGGGCCTCGCTCAGGTTGCGAAAAGTTTCACTGACGAAGTGGGTGGGTACTGTCCCCCTCGAGCAAGGGGACGGGTGTGTGCTTGTGTGAAAGTCACAGCCTTGCCTTTAGATCGGACTATATGAGCTCTCAGCTCCCTTCTGGGAGGGTAAAAGCTGACGATCACGACCATCAAGTGATCCTGACCGACCCGGTGAATTACACACACACTGCCGCTACGCCACACACCACCCTCACCCCTACACCGTAACGCATGAAGACCAATTACCAATAAACAAGGCTCCACGTTATTGCACCACACCCATTGGCCACCTACTTAACCCTTAAACAAAGAAGCGTTGTTTTACTTCATATCAAACTTTAAATACATAACATTATCAGTTCAGTCGATTATTAGCATAAGACAGAACAATTAGATATTAACAGATATGCAAAACTAGAGAAAAACGAGCAAACTCCTTCATAACTTAATCATATTATCTACAAAAATAGATGTAAAACAAGCACATTCTTCATTTATATCAAATTTAAATTTAAAATTCGTATAGTAAAACAGTAGTTCTAGTAACATTACAGTATATTTAATTTTCATTTAAAAATACTACAAAAAGTAGCCATTATTATTATCATTAATACTATACCACAGTATAAAAACTTTAACATCATGGCCACGCCACAGTATTGTTGTCAGTGCTCCAGTAGGCAGCATAAGTGAATCAGGTGCTCATGTGCAACAAACAGGTCGCCGTGTACATACTGTAGGATGGGACCTTTCTGTATGAATGTGTTAGGGAATTACAGCCCACCAGAAGCGGCACTTGACCGCTTCCAATGTGGCAGGCGACAGATTGGTGACATGGAAATTGATGGGGCGGTCACTGACAATATGCACGATCACACGGACATGCATGGTGGTGAAAGACCCCGTGGTGAAGCGAGGGATAGGGATGGACGTCAAGATGCGAGAGATATGGAAGCGCTGGGTGGGTTAAATCACCACGGGTAAGTGAATAGTAGTGAAATTGGGGGTGAGGAACATCATGAGGTTTATAATAGAAATGAAGCTCAGAATGAAGACCACTATAGAGGAGTGCATGAAAGAGGGAATCATCCAGGTATTATACGTCCTCAGAACGGTAGTGACACAAACAACGAGGAAGCAGAACAGCCTCAAAGGTCTGTGCGAGAAGGTCGTCCCACATACTGGATGGGCAAATCCCGAGAAAATGCAGTAACCTGGGTGAACACCACATATAATGACATAGTTGGATGGTCCTCAAGTAACCTTTTTGAACCTCCCAGATGCAATGCTACGACTGACATGATCAAGGAAATCACTCACCTGATAGCCAACTACAACAATAACACACCCATTGCCTCATTCTCTCTTAAGGTCCTTGCACTAATGTCATAAAAAAAACTTTGTAGTTACTTGTAGAGAAGTTATATATATATTAGACTTGTGGACGAGCGGTTGTTATACTTGAGTAGCTTTGTAAGTAGATAATATTCTTTCCCATTTGTCATTCAATGACAAGGAGAGGTAAAGAATAGTATGGAACTATTTTTATTTGTCTTGGAAATATTAACAAGTCTCTCACACAGAGCGAAGTAATAAGTAGAGTCCCGGGAGCTATCTCCCTGTCTCGCTCTCTCTGTCTCTCTCTCAAGTTGCTAAGCCCTTCTCCCTGCGACCTGTCTGTTCTATGGCTAGCTTCCTTCTGAGCTCTCTTTCCTAAATTCTGGTGAAACAGGAGACGTATCACGTGTGTTCCCTGTGATTGGAAAGTTCTAGAAGCCTGTGTGTGAGTATGTGTGTATGTGTGTGTATGGTCAACAAGGCTTTGTTCACCTGGGGAATTGCTGACAACTAACTGACTGGCTACTTCGTAATCTGTCGTCAGCTTTTCCTCAGTGTAACTTACAAGATCATTTCCCATTCCCAGGCTCGCATAGAGCTGTCTATCTATCTATTTATCTATCTATCTATTATGATTTGTAATTATAATATGGACTCATAACACTAATACCACATCTCTTCCTCAACAAGACCCGCCCAAGAAAATATTAAATCCATCCAAAGGCGGGTTGAAACATGGAAAAGAGGTGAAATCGACAACCTACTTGAGGAAGCAAGGGCCTTGCAGATGAGAATAAACAACCGAGGCTGAAGAAATCAAAATACCAATGACATTGCAAGGGTTTTTGGCAGCAAGATGAGACAGGGGAAGGTCTCAATGGCAACAAGATCCCTGTCAGCTGAATCACCAAACGGAGTACTTGACCTGACAGATGAAACAATGCAACAACTAAAAGAAAAACGCCCGACTGCACGACAAGCAAGTGCCCAGTCAAAGCTTGACGGCAACTACACACCTCCCAATCCCATCATATATGACAGGATAACTGGAGATATGATGTGGCGGAAGGCAATGCACACACAGGGAGGAGCAGGACCTTCAGGCCTGGATGCAAAATCTTGGCGAGTAATGCTCAGTAACATCAAGTTTGGGGAGGCAGCAACAGGCCTATGTAACACCATTGCCTTACTGGCAAGGAAGCTGGCTTCAAGTCAGTGTAGTAACATTGAAGCACTGACGGCTTGCAGACTAATCCCCCTTGATAAGAATCCTGGATGCAGGCCTATAGGGGTGGGTGAAGTCTTAAGACGGAATATGGGAAAATGCATCATGGAGGTGGTAAAAGATGATGTAAAGCAGGCAGTTGGCAACCTCCAAGTGCGTGCAGACCAGCAGGCAGGAGGTGAGGCAGCAGTACACTCCATGAGGAAAATATTTGGGGAAGAGGACTGTCAGGCAGTATTATTAGTTGATGCCTCAAATGCATTTAATTCCATCAACCGGGAGGCAATGCTGCACAATATCAAGGTTAAATGCCCAGCAGTTGCCCAGTATGTGGAAAACACCTACAAAGAACCAGCAGACCTCTACATTGTGGGTAAGACAGCTGCTCACGATGTCAGTGTAATCCAGTCCACAGAAGGAACTACCCAGGGGAACCCCGTTGCCATGGCTATGTACGCCCTGGCGATGACAGTGCTGCAACAACAGATCAAACACGAGGCCACCAATGTAAAACAGGTAGCCTATGCAGATGATCTCACGGGTGCTGGCAAGAATGAGGATGTGATGAAATGGTGGGACCTTATAACATCTCATGGCCCTGAAATAGTTTACTACCTTAATGCAAATAAGTCCATCTTCATCGTGAAACCATCTAACTATTAGGATGCACAAGAAGCATTTACAGGCACAAACGTGATAGTGACCAAGGAAGGTCATAGGCATTTAGCGGCTGTGATTGGACCAAAGGAATTCAAAGACAAATATGTGAGTGATAAGGTAAAGACATGGGTAGAAGAAAGTCATATACTATCCAGCCACATAAAAACAGAACCCCATGCAGCATACAGTGCATTTACCTATGGTGTAAAGAACAAGTGGACCTTCGTGATGAGGACCATACCAGACATCGAGTTGCTACTACAACCACTGGAGGATGCAATCGGGGATTCATTCCTCCCATCTCTAACCAATGGCCACATCCCCACACAAGAAGAGAGGGACCTTCTAGCACTACCACCCAGGATGGGAGGCCTTGGCATTATAAATTCAGTAGCCGTGGCAAGCTATGAACACAGAAATTTACTCAGGCTCACCAAATCCTTGTCACAGAAGATCTGCGCCCAGGTTGAGACGAGTGAAATCGACCACCAAAGGCAGAAAGACATAAAGACACAGATAAGCAAGGAGCGTGAAGCAAGACAAAAAGACCAGCTGCAGAACATAATTGAACATCTAACACCAGACCAGTGCAGAAGAGAGGTTGGGGCATCGAACTGGCTCACAACCCTGCCTCTCAAGGCAAAAGGCTTCCACTTCAACAAACAAGAATTTATTGACGCCATAGCCTTGAGATATGGGTGGCCAATAGAGAACCTACCTCAACACTGTGCCTGTGACACTGACTTTGATGCAGACCATGCAGTAGTATTCAAGAAGGGAGGCTTTGTTTGCATCCGACACGATGAAGTACGCGACCTCATTGCCAAAATGCTGCAGGAAATATGCCATGATGTCACGATTGAGCCAGCTCTGCTACCCCTGGACGCCGAGCACTTCACCCACAGAACAGCAAACACATCAAATGATGCAAGAGTGGATGTCGGTGCTCGAGGTTTTTGTACACGTGGGCAGAGAGCGTTCTTCGACATCAGGATATTCGATCCCATGGCAGCATGTCATCGTGAACTGTCTCTCGAAGCTGCACACAAGAGGAATGAACAAGAAAAAAATAGAAATTATCAAGAAAGGATCCAACATGTGGACCACGGTCGATTCACTCCCCTTGTGTTCACGACATCAGGTGGGATGGGTCCAGAGGCAGTGAGATTCTATTCAAGACTGGCAGAGGTTCTATCTGAGAAGAAACGTCAACCGCAGAGTTCTGTTATGGCCTGGATGAGATGTCGACTCTCATTCTCCCTCGTGAGGTCTGCTCTGCTATGTCTCAGGGGCAAAAGATCATCAGCCCTCAGGCCTGTCTCTCTGGCGGGTATGGATTACGAAGCTACAGTGGTCGAGAGTCGCATAGACCAGCGACTCCAATAGTTTAATGTCTTTATTTACACTGTAATATCAATAAATAAAAAATAAAATAATAATAGTAATAGTAGATGGTTGGTAACCACAGCCGTTGGCGTGCTTGGGGCCAACAGATTGTAATATGAGGGTTAGTGTTAACCTTCACATTACAGCTCCAAATAGTGAGCTGTATTAGGAAGGTTGGTTTTGATCTTCACAATATAATTCACCAATGGATGGAGGTGATTTAAAAAAAAAAAAAGTAGTAGTAGTACTAGTAGTAGTAGTAGTGGTAGAAGAAGAACAAGAAAAAGAAGAAGAAGAAGAAGAAGAAGAAGACGGAGAAGAAGAAGAAGAAGTAATAGTAGTAGTTATTGTTGTTGTTGTTGTTGTTGTAGCCCCAGGTATATGTGAAACGTGAACCCGGTGGACTGCAGGCTGAGATTGCCCTCCTCCTATTGTCAACCATTCCCCTTCTTGAGGACTGGAAGCAAACTGAGGGATGTTTGTATAACCGGGTAGTGGAGCTGCCCGGCTATACCGGTACCACCACATGAAGGCGTCCCTCTGCAGCACCAAGGACGGAAGGGATCATGTAAGTGGAAGGGATAGTATGGCAGGAAGAAAGCGTGAGAGAGGCAGGGGGGATGGGATCGTGAAGACGGGGGTATCCCATAAGCAGGGGGGATATATAACCAAGAGGATAATATATGAAAGCAGATGAAAGCGTGAAGGCGAGAAGGGATGTGGACGCGGGGGACAGGCATAAGGGATGAGAGGATGTTTTGACAAGGGAGAGTGGAAGTGTGATGGGAGAAGAAAACGCTAGAACAAGGAGGGATAGTAAGAGAGATGATGAAACGTACGAGCGCAAAGAACAAAAGAGCGGGAGAGAACGTGGCTCTAAGGGAAGCTGGAAAGAAGGTGAATGTGGAGAGATGCTCAGGGAAGGAGACGGGGATGTCAGGGCAGGGAGAATGGAGCATAAGAATAAGAGTGGACATGACAACTGGAAGGAAAAAATATGAACACGAAGACAGGACAGTGTGAGAAGACGTGAGAGAGAGAGAGAAAAAAAAAAGGAAACAGAGAGAGAGAGAGAGAGAGAGAGAGAGAGAGAGAGACCATTGTATGCGTGTTGGCAGGGCGGAAGGATGTAATGGCAGGAGAGTAAAAGGAACCGAGGCTAGGATTGTATAGATCATGAATAACAGAAAACACTGATGTTATTTTATACCATACATCTTTTGATACTTAGTGAAAATGATGTAAAACTAAATCATAAGAGTATCGGTAATAAATAATAATAAAAATAGTAGCAGTAGTAGAAGTAATGATAATAATAATAATGATAATAATCCCGACTACTTTTCCCCAAACTTTTGATATCTAATCATCTTCTTTAATACATTATTTTTTGTATACCTCCAGACGAATATTTTTTCATTTAAGCTATTTTCCAACTGGATTATTAGTTTACTGCTTTCCAAGACTCTTTCAATGACCCGTTGGCGACTCTTCCAAAGCTGATTATAATTTTCTGTTGTAGCAAAAGCAAAGCAAAACTGACGACCTCGTGCTGATGATGTTCAAGTAAGATATTCATCGTCAACCTGAATATGGTTTCTATAATTTTATCACATTAACTAAGCGTAACATTTCACCTCTCTCTCTCTCTCTCTCTCTGAAATTCTGAGCTGTAAAAAGAGATTAACATGATTATTTCAACAATAATAATTATAAGTATATTTATTCATCTAAGTATCTCCATCTATATCTTCCAATCTATCCATCAACCTATCTATATCTACCTATCCATCTCTCTCTCCCTGTATATATATATATATATATATATTGAAAAAGTGTTCCCCTGAACTTGCCTCTGTTCTAGCTAAATTATTCAGACACTGCATACGTACTTCTTCATTCCCAAATTCATGAAAAGAAGCCAATATCCACCCAATTCCGAAGATAGGAAGTTCCTCTGACCCCTCTCATTACAGACCAATAGCTGTCACATCTTCTCTTGGTATGATATTTGAAACTTCAGTTAATTAGCACATTGTTAAACATCTTGAAACCAACATCTTAATTAGTGATAGAGAATAGAGAAAGAATAGAGAAAGATCCACCATTGACATACTCAATCTCCTTACTCATACCATCCATCAATCAATTGACCTACATGGAGAAACTCATGCAGTAGCCCTTGATATTTCTAAACCTTTCGACAGAGTACGACCCCGTTCCCTGCTGTCCCAACCCCCTTGCTATGGACTAACGTCTTTTGTTCCTTTGATTTTCTCATATCTCAGTGACAGGAAAATAAGAGTAAAAGTAGATGATGTATTTTCCAATTTCCACTCAATTAACGCCAGCGTGCCGCAGGGATCAGTTCTGGTGCCAACCCTGTTCCTAGTTCATATTAATGATCTCTTATCTGTCACCCACAATCCCATCCACTCATATGCAGATGACTCAACACTACATAGTTCATTCACACTAAGACACCCATTTACAAAGTCTAATATCTCTACCTCTCAACTCAGTACAGCCATCACCTATCTACAGTACAATCAGTGAATGGGGACAAAACAACCTTGTCTCATTTAATGCTAGTAAAACTAATTATATACAATATACTAATAGACAGATATTGCCAGATTCATATACTACCTTCAGTGCTACTAATATTCCCATCTCCAAAGGTATTGAAATTCTCGGCATCTCACTTAACAATGCACTCAGCTGGACCTCTCATGTTAGATCACTTGCTAAAACCGCCTCAAAGAAACTTGGATTATTGTACAGAGTCCGTAACTTCTTCACTGACAAGCAGTTAGCTATAATTTATAAGAGTCATGTGTGCTCTCAGCTTGAAAATTGCTCACCCTTGTGGAATGGATGTGGTGAGGTTGCATTAAAACAACTAGACAAAATTCAGAATAAAGCTGCTAGAATTATTAACAACCCTGCCATTACAAATAAACTACCTCCCCTGCAAGTAAGAAGGAATGTTGCCTTCCTTGCTTTATTTTACTGGTAATTTTACGGCAAATGCTCAGACAAAGTTGCGTCCATGGTGCCACCTCTCCATGCCTTCCCTCGTGCTACACGGGTATCTGGTAGCGATCATGAGTGGAATGTCACTCAGCCATATTGCAGAACTTCTGCCTATCATAATTCTTTCATTCCCCTAACTGCATCTCTCTGGAACTCGCTTCCCCAGAGTTGTTTCCATCCAAACTTCAACCCACAGCTGTTCAAGTCTAACTGTTACAGATATTTTATGAACAGAGGACACCAGTAATCTGGCGTACGAATTATTTTTGTTTTATTCATTTAATTTTCCTTCCTCTGTATTGTTGTTCAAATATATATATATATATATATATATATATATATATATATATATATATATATATTGTTACGGAACAGAGAAAGATAACGTACACTTTAAGTGAGAATGCTAAAGAGTCACTACTGTCCTGTAAAGTTCCAGGTTCAAAACAAAAGAGTTAGGTAAAATTACAAGTTAAAGTTTAATGCTTAAATTAACAACAAAACATTCAGGACTCATAAGGATAATGTAATGGCAAAAACAGGTTAAATATATGGTTAACCCTTTAGCACGGACTACTCTTCTTTATCATCCAAATTGGTTTGTTCTTATAGAACTTAACAATTTTGATCTAAAACTGAGAATTATGCATGTTTTTTTCAATTTTGCTCCTCCAATAAGGAAATATGGCACGCCCATTTAAATGGGCTCTATGGAGCAGTCCCCCTTGGTGTGACTCTCAGTTTTCATCACTGTGCATTAATATGATAAAATTTATTGATGGATCTGGATTAAATGAAAGAATTATGTATTGAACCATCTCATTTAATAAATATTTGTTGTAAAGAGAGTAATTAAAAAAAAAAAAATGTATAGCTAATGAAATTATTACAAGAATCTGCCGCATAAATATAAAGTAGCAGTCTATAATAAGATTCATAGCAGTTAAAAAAGAATTCCAGGAAACCTTACTCCTATATATTTTGAAGCATAAATTCATGAAACTGAGAAATTATGACCGTATATTATTTGCAGGCAATACTAAGAGCTCTGACATAGGCTTTTACATCAGTTGACTGAAAAATACACATTCCTATTTCTTTGTGTGATACTCCACAAAGCACTGGATGTGCAGTGCCACATCACATTTGAAGCACTTAGGCTTCACATTCTTCTTACACACACCACAACGCCGTTGAGTATCTCCCATCACAACATAATGATCTGTTCTGTCGTAGCGTACATGCTCGGGTGAAGTTAGGAGCACAAGTCTACGAGGTTTCTCTGATGGTTTTAGCAGAACATTGACAATTTCCCTCAGAAACTCTAGCTGTGACACCTTGTGAATCTTTCTGTAGAGAATCCACCCATTTACAATTGAGCCATTCAGGAGAAGCGGAAAAGAGGAAAGTACCACACTTCGCTTCCTAAATGACACTCTATACTTTCCCTAAATTGATCAAACAGATCTACTCCTCCCATTCCTTTGTTATAAAGCTTCACAATGTTTGGGTGAGGGATTACTACCAAATCTTTCTTCTTTATTGACCACCGTTTGCATTTGCCCATTGAGAGAGATGCACTGTCACTTCTGTTTGTTGCCACCCTAACATCGCTGTTGTCATTCCATGTACAAATAGCAATCTTCTTTTCTTTTTCCTGAAACAACTCTGACTCACAACTCTCTTTTTTCTTGAAGTCTCACACAGGGACATCCTTGACTCTGTCCTTACGAATTGTACCTGTCAGACTAATATTAGCTTCCTGGAAAGACTGGAGAAGAGGCAGTGCTGTAAAAGTTGTCAACATATCCACTGCTACCCTTAGGTACTGTTCCTTTGGCCAATGCATGGACTACAGATTCACCCACAGGCATTCCTTCCTCAAACCCAGAGTCTTTTCCTTCATACAAGCGGAAATTCATTAACACTCCTTCATGGGAGCATAGACACCAAAACTTGTAGCCAAATCTCACGGGCTTTCCTCTAATGAATTGTTTGAATCCATGTCGCCCATAATATGGTTCCATGGCATCATCAATAGCCCATGTCATAGGAAGTGGTTGAGCGATATCCATGAAGAGCTTGTTGAAATGTTCAAAAAGAGGGCGAATCTTAAAGATCTTATCATCCGAAGGCTTCTTTGAGTTGTCCACAAAGTGCAGGCTTCACACGATCTCCTCAATCGGTTTCTTGTCATTCCACACTGAGTTACAGCCAGATTTCGTGTGTCCGCCTACTTTGTCCAATACAGCCGTCGGTTTGGAACTGGGTTATATCATGAGAGAAGAAAGATGCCAAGTACCTGATGCAGTTCTTCTTCGGTAACACATAAATCTTTCCCAATTTTAACTTGATGATAACGGTTTGTCTCTGTCTTGATCACCTCAATCAATTCTTTGTCCCAAAAGTATCTGAATATGTCCACAGGTGTAAATCCTTCATCTGCCCATTTTTCTACAATAGATGGTTTATGTACTTCATGTAAGCTTAGGGCATCATCTCGGGTGTGTTTAGTAAAAGTAAAAATATATTACGCAACAAATAATTTTTTAGGATCCTAAATATATATTCATACACATATTGACCCTTGGGGATAAGAATATATCAGATATAATCAAAATAAAGTAAAACAAGCATTAAAAGTGAACAAGTATTTTGATTCAAGTATTCTCCTTAGGCAGCAGAACCTGACTGAGCTCCATAGAGCCCATTTAAATTGGCATCATATTTTCAATGATAATAAAAGTGACAGAATGTGGTTTTCCCTCAAATCAATAATTTCACACATTAAAACAAGTCTTTATGTGTCATTTTTACCATCACTCACTATAAGAAGTTCCATATGCAGCAATGTATAGACAATAACTTACTCATGTCCAGACATTTTGGTAGAAGCAATGAAGTAGCTCTCCTTCCTTCCTTCATTTACTTGTTGTTTACAAAGTGAGTTAGAATATGAATCATCAGCTGAGAAAAGTTACATTTTCTTTACATCCTGCAACAAGAAGAACGTAAATTCTCTGGTAAACTTAGATAAAATTAGTGTTTCTAAAAAGTAAAATTTCCGTCCATTTAATTGGGCTCTATGCGTTCGTGGGTTAACTGCAATAGCCTCTATTAACACGAAATTAGCAAGAATAAATTTATCTAAGTCAGCCCTGATAAAATGAGATACCAGATAATACTCAGTGAATGCCAGATAAATAATTACAGATACAAACTATTATCAAAAATGACTGACATAAAGAACCCCACATGAATTACAAAAACTTCACTAGGCCCACAAATTAAACCTATGCTATACAGTACAAGAAAAAATGCAACAACAGTTATACTCAAATTACACACAGCTGCTAGATGGTTGGAGACTTCTTGAGCACTCACAATAATAATATCTGTACAGGGGAGGACAGAGATGTGAACAAAATGAGGAGCAGATCTAAGTGGCAATGATGCAGAGACTGAGCTCATTATATAGGGGCTGGCAGAGCTTGATACAACTTGTAAGAGGGACGCGCAAATGAAGCCATGGGGACAGAGAGCTGAAAATCCCGCAAAGTATAACAGAGAGAACGACTTTACTATAACGGTAGAAGGGGGGGACTGAGGCAGAACACGCTCGTGATCAAACATGCAGCAACTGTGCGTTAAAATTACACAAAGGATGATGAAATCATAGGCTATGTAACACCTCCCCACAAAGAAAAAAGAAATTTACAAAGGAAATTTCATATTACTCTAAAACAATCTGTACATGGCATTACAGAACATGCAAATGTCTTTCCTAATGTTACAAAACATGAGATCTCCCTAGCACGTTCAGTCATAGGTACTTGCCAGTATCCCTTTAACAAATCAAACTTACTTATGTACCTAGCCTTTCCGATCTTGTCTATGCAATCTTCCACACGAGGGAGAGGGTGTCTGTTTTAGTTATCTGATTAACACGTCTGTAGTCGATGCAAAGCCTCTGTGACCCACCTGGCTTAGGGACTAGAGTGACAGGAGAACTCCACTCGCTCTGACAGGGCTCAATCATCTTGTGGTCCAACAGGTAGCCAAGCTCCTTCTGGATGAGAGGAACTTTCACTGGGTTCACACGGTAAGGAGGCAGTTTAATTGGCTTTGCGTCTCCAACATCGACATCATGCATCAACACAGTGGTTCTTCCTGGAGTGGCACGGAACACTTGCGGGTACTCCTGCAGTAATGCCGAAAACTCCTGCCTTTCCTTGGGTGGTAGATGAGAAAGCTTAGTCTGGAGATCATTCATGATATCAGGATTCTTCCCCAAACTATCACTCAGGCTCATACTGCATGGAAGAGCTTCACTTGCAGACTCGGGTGGAACAGCTACAGTGCAGACTGGATTATTTTCGTCCCGCCTGTGATATAACTTTAGCATGTTGATGTGACATAGTTGCTTGCTCTTTCTACGATCTGGTGTGGCGATGACATAGCTGACATCACTGAGTTTTCTCCACGAAATAAGGGCCACTAAACTTGGCTTGAAGAGGTTGCCCATGAATTGGTAGCAGAATCAAAACCTGATCTCCTGGCTGAAAGTGGCGTAACCTGGACTTCTTATCATACCAAGTCTTCATCTTCTCCTGAGCAGCTCCTAAATTCTCTCTCGCCAGCTGTAAAGCAGTGGACAGCCGTTCTTTGAAATTCATCACATACTCCAGCAGGTTGACGTCATCTTCCTCCGACAGCCAGCATTCCTTGAGAACAAGGGGTCCTCTTACTTCATGGCCAAACAGTAGTTCAAAAGGTGAGAAGCCCAGTGATTCATTTGGAGATTCTCTTGCGGCAAACACAACGAATGGAAGACCTTTATCCCAGTCTTTCTGATGTTCCAAACAGTATTTCTTGAGCATCGATTTGAGTGTTTGATGATATCTCTCCAACGCTCCTTGGGTCTGGGGATGGTAAGCTGAAGACGTGATCTGGGTGATGCCCAACTCTTTCAGAGACTGCTTGAAAACGTTTGACATGAAATTACTTCCCGGTCTGACTGTACCCTCCTTAGGCAGACCAAACTTTGTGAAGAACCCCAGCATTTCCTTAACCACGTTCTTTGCTGAGATGTTTCTAAGTGGAATGGCTTCAGGATAACGAGTAGCCATGTCAATCATGGTCAACACATAAGAAAATCCTGAAGAAGTCTTAGGAAGAGGGCCCACAATATCCACCAACACACGGGTGAAAGGCGCCTCAAAAGGAGGCATGGGAACTAGAGGTGCAACCTTTTCGGTCTGATTACACTTCCCCACAACTTGACAGGTGTGACAAGACTTACAATACCAGGAAACATCCCTGAAGATACCTGGCCAGTAGAAGTGTTTCAAAATGCGTGCCACAGGTCTTCTCCTCCAAGGTGTCCTGCCAAACTGGAATCATGAGCCACTCTAATGATATCCTGCCTACAAACACGAGGGATGACAACTTGATGTACAACCTCCCATTCACAGTCGGCTGATGCTGTTGGGGTCTCCACTTCCTCATAAGTACTCCTGACTTTACATAATAACAAGTAGAAGCACCGGCTGACTCTTCTTCACTGTAAGCAGAGTTAGCTAGACCTTTCAACTCAGGGTCAGCAACCTGCAACTCAACCAACTCTTGACGAGACAAATTATCAACACTACGGGGTACTGCCTCATCTGGTGAGTGGTCCAAATTAGCAAGAAAAGTGTCAGCTAGGATAACATCATCATCATCATTATCCTCTAAATCACCAGTAACTTTAGACTTAGCCCTAGTGACAGCACATGCAGGGAACACATCAGGGACATCACAATCCTGGGACGCAGCCACTGGCTCACTAGACAACTGAGGAGCTGGACACACTTGACTTCCACCAATATCATTTCCAAGTAAGAAAGTTATATTACACCTGACATTGGGAGTGTCTCAACCAACCCAACCATAACAGAACCATTAACAAAACCAGACTCTAAATTCACTCTGCAAAGAGGACAGAGAAAATTATTCCCTACACCTTGTAAGATTACAGTTTCATCAGAGGAATTAAAATTAGAGCCTAGAACACTGGTCAGCATAAGGGATTGGCAAGCACCTGTATCACGATATATTTTAACTGATTTCCTGTCATTACTGTCCAGAGGACTGACAAAACCATCAGACAAGAAATTAGCACATGAACTCTTGAGAGTGTCACCCACGTTACTGCTCAAAAGAGGAGCTCCATCATGAGAATTTAAGTTACCCCTCAAAGCAGGTTCAGTTAACTCAGTTAAAGAATTCTGGGAACTCTCAAGAGTGGACACTAGACCAATTGACTGAATATTTAAAGACTCCTTTTGTTCACATCACGCTGTCTCCTGAAACATCTCTCCGTAGTATGACCAAGCTTACTACAATAAGTACATTTACTTTTCTGAAATCTAGAAGTGAAGCTGGTATTTACTTCCTGAGAAACATCATCCTTATTCTCTTTCCTGTTACCTGTACTCTGAGTAGAGGCAACGTACTTACTCTCAGCTTTCCCTTTTTCTCTAGAATATCTCTTGTGAGTGAGAACATACTCATCAGCTAAAACTGCAGCATCAGACAAATTATCTATTCTTTTCTCATCAAGATATAGGCTTACATCTTTACTAATACACCTTTTGAAATCCTCCAGCAAAATCATCTGCTTAAATTTACCAAAATCAGAATCCACATTCTTAGAATTTAACCACTGCTCCAACAAATCTTCTTTGATTTTTGCATACTCAACATGGGATTGCTTATCTTGCTTGTAAGTTGTCCTAAATTTTACTCTATAAGCTTCAGGAACAAGCTCATAGGCCTTAAGAATCAAGCTCTTAACTACATCATAATTATCAGATTGATCCTGAGGCAAAGATGCATAAGTTACTTGAGCTTTACCGGTGAGAACAGTTTGAAGGAGTACTGGCCAATACTCCTTAGGCCAATTAAAACCTGTAGCTACCCTCTCAAACAACTGAAAATACTTTGTTAAATCAGATTCATTAAAAGGAGGGACAAGTTTAACATTTTAGCCACATCAAAATCATCAGAGCTAGATGATCCAGTTCCACCTTGTTTCATGCGATACTCATGGTCTGCCTGAATCCTAGCAATTTCAACTTGTGCCTCAACCTCCCTAGCACGGGCCTCCTGCAGGGCTAGCTGTAACTTAGCTAATTCAATCTGCGTTTGCTCATTTGGAGGAGTTACATTGAACAAGCTTTCATTAATCATGGCAACAATCTGATCTTTAGACTGATGAGAGCGAACAACAAATCCCAATTGTTGAGCAACAATCTTAAGTTCATTCTTTGTTCTGTTTTCTATATCACACACTGTTTGCACATTTGACAAAAAATCTTTGGCTTCATCAAGTGTAGAAATAGTAGCCATCATGAATATATCACAGTCACAAAATATCAAACAATATCCTTATGATAATATCCTGAATATCCTGATATGAGGTCGCCAAATTTATGTTACGGAACAGAGAAAGATAACGTACACTTTAAGTGAGAATGCTAAAGAGTCACTACTGTCCCGTAAAGTTCCAGGTTCAAAACAAAAGAGTTAGGTAAAATTACAAGTTAAAGTTTAATGCTTAAATTAACAACAAAACATTCAGGACTCATAAGGATAATGTAATGGCAAAAACAGGTTAAATATATGGTTAACTGCAATAGCCTCTATTAACACGAAATTAGCAAGAATAAATTTATCTAAGTCAGCCCTGATAAAATGAGATACCAGATAATACTCAGTGAATGCCAGATAAATAATTACAGATACAAACTATTATCAAAAATGACTGACATAAAGAACCCCACATGAATTACAAAAACTTCACTAGGCCCACAAATTAAACCTATGCTATACAGTACAAGAAAAAATGCAACAACAGTTATACTCAAATTACACACAGCTGCTAGATGGTTGGAGACTTCTTGAGCACTCACAATAATAATATCTGTACAGGGGAGGACAGAGATGTGAACAAAATGAGGAACAGATCTAAGTGGCAATGATGCAGAGACTGAGCTCATTATATAGGGGCTGGCAGAGCTTGATACAACTTGTAAGAGGGATGCGCAAATGAAGCCATGGGGACAGAGAGCTGAAAATCCCGCAAAGTATAACAGAGAGAACGACTTACTCTACTATAACGGTAGAAGGGGGGGACTGAGGCGGAACACGCTCGTGATCAAACATGCAGCAACTGTGCGTTAAAATTACACAAAGGATGATGAAATCATAGGCTATGTAACAATATATATATATATATATATATATATATATATATATATATATATATATATATATATATATATATATTATGGTTATAACTTTTTTACTTTATGTTCCTGTACCAAGTCGATGAACTTTTGCTTAGAAACATAGAAATATAAAATATTCCTCTCAGTTTTATAAAGTCACCCGAAAGTAAAAAATTCGATTTTCGCAAGTGTATATTTACATGTATAAAAATAAAAGAGCCTATAGAAATGCATTAATACTGAAAATCACTGTTTATTACCTAGAATAAATCTAAGTTGCAGTCTGCCTTTGTTTCTGCAGGCAGCATAAAGTTCCTGCATCACTTTGATTGCACAATGTGCACACTGATTACTTCTCTGTATCTTGATTAAGGATGGCTCATGCTTCCAGTGATTCCGCAATGAGTTTACTGGTTTTTTTGTAAGGTTTTAATATTTCTGACAAGTTCTTGAAGCCATTTTCATTGTACATCTGATTAATAAACCAGTACTCTGCCCATTCATACGAATGAATCTGCATATCTTCTCCAAAGTCTGTTCTTGTGTCAACATCTTTTTCCATTTGAAGTTGTAGTATCACACATTTTACATAATAATTTTTAAAGCTGTTTAGTCATAATTAACAGTGTGTAATGAAGTGTGAATGATGAACAACCAAATATCATTTCGCTGTTAGCTGTGGTATAGGAAGAAGGTGGATGGCAGACCACAAGGGCCACCCTGTTTCAATTATAAAATGAAGGTTAGGAGAAGTGAAAAGATATCTGAATAAGTGCGTAAGTGTAAAGTCCTGGGGAACCATTTATTATGTTGGTATATGTGAATGTACTTAATACCATTTAATAGAGGTGTATAATGTGCTAGTAGAGTTGTCATTTATCTCTACTTTTTGCATAAGCCCAGAGTATATGTAATGCTCGGCATTTCACTTTTTAGCTGACCTCAGCACCGCGCCCTAGTCTGCTCGGTGAGTGTACAGCGTCAGAGGCCGTTTTACAGTTTTAATGGGAGGTTGTATCGCTCTTACATATCTCTCGGGTCGCAGTTATATTATTCTGTACCCAATAAAGAGAGATTTAATCTGCTCATTTCTGTCACCTTACGCTACTACTTAATAACAGACCAGCTTCCACCTTCTCGTGGCAGAGGACCTTTGGTGGGAAGTGTCGGGCAGTGACGGCGAGTAGCTGACGTGTACTACAGACAGTGTCGTCGATCCAACACGGTGGTCTAGTTATACTAAACAGCAGAACACTTAATATGTAGTCAACTGCTACTCCATAACGGCTACATTAAATAGGTGGCCAGCAGTGCGACGATACACTTTATTGGTGCTAGCAGTGGCTCGATATTTAGTGCTAGCCGTGTACCGATACACTAAATTGGTGCTCAGTGTTGGGATACGATACGTGCTAAAGGGCTTTATGCTGTGAACCAGTAACCCTTGCAATCGCTCGTTCCTGAAGGTGAAACAGAAAATCTTACTCTACTGTTGTAAGGAGACTAATTACCAGTGAGTTAAGTGGAGCAGATAAACTGGAGTGGTGCATATTAATTCCTCTCATTATTCTGCCAGTGCGAGATTCCTATCTTAAGCACAAACTGGCAGTTATCTCGCCCTGTGGTGTGCGAGATATCTCCATCTTCAAACGCAAACTGGCAAGAATCTCGCTCGTGTGTGAGAGGCGAGATAAGGGGAGTTCAAGCCAGTGCGGTGAGGAGTGGGTCAACTAGCGAGCGACTTCTAGCAACTACGGCCGAGGCGAGCCGAGGGAGACCGAAAGCGGCGGGCCTGGCGTGATGCAGGGCGAACCACTCGCTTGCTAACTCCCACAGCGAGCGGGCTGTCGTGTATGGTTGGAGGAGTCTGGTGGAGTGTGGAACGTGGAATGTGGAACATCATCCTGGACTTTCATATCTAGGTAGTGTCCATGCATTAAATCCACACACACACACACACTTGAATCAACACACGTTAGTTAGTTGATGAGTGGAAATAAAGGTTTCTCAGAATTCCCTTGAAATAAATATACTTTCTGTGTATTTTATATGTGTTCCATTCTCTGTCACTTACCATAACTATCCTTTTTTATGTCAGTTTATCTTCCTGTATATGGGAGGGGAATATTACTGACAAGGTTAAATGGATACAGTGAAAAAGTGGGGACGTAGAATTAGGGAAATAGAGATTAACCCCACTAAACTCAGCATTTTATGAGTGGGTTGATACATCAAATAAAGGTGCTCAGACATATTAAATGAGTGAAGGACATACTGAGGATCAAGGTGATGAGGATATTTCTGAAGGACAGGATGAGGATTTGAACGTTTTGCATTTGCGTTCTGGTCATACTTATTCAACAGTCCCAGAACAATCAGTTAGATCCAAAATGGCCACTAGTCTTACTAATGAGGGTATTCCTAGTGAGGAGACTGTGGAAGTTGAGACTACAACAGTACCTTTGGTCACTCAGGATATGCAAAATTCAGTCATTACTGATAGTACTACAACCACTCACATACCTGTGTATACTTCAGATGTTTTCAGTACACCACAAGGTTTTGGACAGAATTTATTTTCTGTTCCTTATTCAAATGCATGGGGTATAAACACAGATGGTATTGGCATGCAAACCCAGAATCCTAATCAATGGGGCATGAATACTAATATAGGCATGCAAACCCAGGGCCCTTATCCAAATACCTGGGGCATGACTAACAATATGGGCGTGCAAAGTCAGACTAACCCTCCTCCTTTGTGGCAGATACCTGTACCTAATCTGGCTACTGATATAGTACAGCAGCATCCTAACTGTACTGAAAGTCAGGCTTTGGCGAAGGCAGGCATATGCTATGCAGAAGCTAGCAAAGCCTTGCAAACTTTGGGCTGGAGAGATACAGCTACTAGTTCTCCACAGCAAAAGACCAAGGCTGTTAAGCCAGAGGTGAAAAGATGGTGTGTCATACATGGGCATTGTCCTCATGAAACGGACTGTTGCCCCTTTGTCATTGAAAAGAGGAAGAAACTAGGGAACCCAGCTAGTTCGGGGGAAGCTCAGGGCCGCGCGCAAAAGTAATTAAAATAGTACAATCCACCGATGCGTGTGTGGCAGCTATTACTAAGGTGGACTTATTATCTATTCCTTGGATCATAGGGAAAGGCAAGTGTCCCTGATCGTAGATACAGGGTCATGTACAAACATTATTTCTAGTAAAGCGCTGGAGAGACTTAAAAGTGAAATGCCTCTAACAAACTGGACATTATCACCACCTGAGTAATGTTGACAGGTGTGACAGGGAGTAGAATGAAGATTGTAAGCCAGATGCCGTTGACATTGAGGGCAGATAAACGATCTCCTGTGTTACGTGCTACGTTTTATGTGGTTGAGGATTTTCCTCTGCCAGCTGATGGGCTGTTAGGCTTTGAAACCATGGAGGAGTATGATATAGTAATACACCCTCAAAGACATTCCATTTCCTTTAATGGGAAAGAGTTTGTAGGCCTTAATCCCTCAGCGACACGAACTGGAACTGGCATCCAATCAGGAGCCGTCCAACCAGTTGTGACCCCGACAAGTGAAGCGTCAAGGGAGTCCCCGGATGCACACGAAGCGGAGGGTATGGACTGGAAGAAAGTCAGGGCTATAGTGAGTGGTAATCACCATTTACCCAGTCAAACTGTCTGTAAAATTCCTGTCCGAGTACCTGATGTGTCGGTGGGAACTGATGTAGCATGCTTAACTGAGACTGTGAAACATAAGGCATTGTCGCTGGAATCGACTCTGACTAGCGTTGGCCAAGACCAGAAGACGCCCCTCTTCATCGCAAATATGAGTGGTGGCGCAGTTAAGCTCAGAGATGGTTGTTATAGGCGACCTGATGTGCTATGGTGCCCCCATAAAGGAAGTCGACGACGTGCCGGTGATCTCTCCTGTAGTTACATCTCAAGCAACGACTCAGTCGGAACGTACGTCTGGCTAAGGAAAACAGCTGGACCAATACGTGAAGGTCACGGATAATGTAGACCATAAAACACGACTCCTAGCCTTCCTTAGAGAATTTTCCGACGTAGTAGCACTTCCAGGAGAAGCGCTGGGTAGGACGGATAGGGTGAAGCATCATATTGGTTTGTGCCCAGGTACAAATCCAGTTTATGTGCCCGCATACCATCTACCGCACAGCCAAAGGGAAGCAGTGGATGAGGAAGTTGAAAGGATGCTTCGTGATGACGTTATCCAGCCTTCCTCCTCGCCTTGGAGCACCACTCTTTCTAGTGCCTAAGAAGGACGGTGGTGTGAGACCTGTTGTGGATTTTCGGCAAGTGAACAAGGTAACAGTACCGGATCGTTACCCGATTCCGCATCTGCGAGACTTACTTCAGTCATTAGGTAAGGGAAATACTGTGTTTACTTGTCTGGATCTAGCGTCAGGGTATTGGCAGGTGGAGCTGACCGAAGAGTCGCGTCCCATTACTGCTTTTAGCACTCACCGTGGGCACTTTAAATTTCTCCGGATGCCTTTGAACTGAGTAATGCTCCTTTAACATTTCAGCAGATGATAAACCAATTGTTTGGTGAGATGTTAGGGCAAGACATCTTATCGTATCTAGATGACCTATTTTCCTACACCATAGAACAAGGATCAGATAAGATCGTTCCTAGGCCTCACTGGCTTTTATAGGAGTTTTGTCCACAGGTATGCCATCATAGCATCACCTTTAACAACGCTACTTAAGAAGGACGCTGCATGGAAATGGGGACCTCGGAAGAGAAAAGCTTCAACGAGCTCAAACAACCCATGTCAGAAACACCCGTATTAGCGTTTTCCTAATTATACTCAACCTTTCCATCTGTGCACGGACGCCTCAGGTCTGGGTCTGGGAGCGGTGTTACAGCAGAAGGATGAGCAAGGTAAGACACATACCATAGCATATGCTAGTAGGGCATTAAGACCCCCAGAGAAGAACTATTCGACGACACATTTGGAGACATTAGCAGTCATGTGGGCGTTAGGACATTTCCGGGATATTATCTTTGGCTACCGGATAATTGTTTTAACTGACCATGCACCCATACGCGACTTGTGTAAAGGAAAAAACTTGCATGGTAAGGTTGCGCGTTGGTTTGGCAAGGTAATGGAGTTTGATCCAGAGGTCGGATATATACCAGGCCGTCAAAATGTTGTAGCCGACGCGTTGAGTAGAAACATTGCTGCTACCATAGCCGAGGATGTTGCTCTTGCTGAGTATTCCTCAGACACGGTAAAAGCGGAACAACATAATGATGCGGTTGTTCCTGCTACCTTACAGCAAGCCATGCTACAGTTAGTTCATGATGTACCTCAAGCGGGTCATCCCGGTCGCGATAGATGCATACGTGAGGCGAGAAAGAAATACTATTGGCCGACCATGAGGAAGGACATAGAAGCCCACGTCAGTCAATGTGTCAAATGTGCGGAAATACGAGGAACGACGGGACTTCCAACTCCCATCTTAGAGTATCCTCAACCGGAAAAACCCTGGGATACAGTCTCCATTGATCTCTTAGCGTTGCCGAGAAGTCGTCAAGGTTCAAGTTATGTACTGGTGGCAGTGGACCATTTCTCACGATTCACTGTTTTAGCACCTTTACAGACGAAAACTTCAGAGGAGGTGGCGCACGCTTTTGTGACTTCAGTGATTTGTCCATACTCTACACCTAAGGTATTGCTCAGCGATAATGGCAGTGAATTTCGTAACCAGGTTTTATAAGAAATTTGTCGTATGTATGGAGTACAGCAGGTTTTTGTAACGCCTTACAGTCCTAAGAGCAGTGGCCTGGTGGAGAGAACAAACAGGAAGATACTGGAAGTCTTGAGACCAGTAATAACCTCAAATCAGGAGGATAACTGGGAAGACTGGTTACCACATGTAGTGGCGACCATCAACTCCTCAGAAAATTCATCAACTGGGAAGTCTCCTCATTATATCCTTTATGGAGAAGAGAAAGTGTTACCCTACGATTTGTTGGCTGGACCTCCTACTCCAGTAGACAAAGAAGAAGACTACGCAAAGGTACAGTTGTTGAAATTCCAATTTATACACAGTGAAGTACGGAAAAGATTAAAAGCCTCAAGAGCGGAGATGATGGCGAAAGAACACAAAGGTAGTCAAAAGAAAAGACGTTACAGGCAGGCCAGAAGGTCATGATCCACAACCCTGAGAGAATTTCCAAGCTCAGACCTAAGATCCGCGGACCATATACCGTTGTGGAATGAGTACGTGGAAATACTTATAGAATAAAGGATGAAGCTAATGGAACTCAGGAGGCAGTACATACTGATAGGATCAAACTAGTAAGTCAAGAGCTAGGCCTATCGTCTGATATGTTGTCCCCTCTGTCTTCGTCGCAGTCTATGTCGTCATCCGTACCTGTCCCTAACCAAGAGTATCGTAGCAAGCTACGATCCCACAACAAGAGTGATTAAGGGAGTATCTACTCTTGCAGAAAAAAAATGTGGCTGTGGCTCAAACTCCTCGTGCGTTGCTTGGGGTGGACCTATGGAACGACATCGGACATGGACACGACTGCGTTAATGCCAGGAGCACTGAAGAGCCCACTTGGAGAAGTCGTGGTAGTGGAAGATGCAGTATGCGTCTACTATCCAATGGAAGGCTATCTCCAAATGCCAGATATTGTCAAGGAGGTCTCCAAGGGCTTGTCGAATCTCAGACAGCAACTATTGGAAGTGGGAAAGATGTTTAATCGAAACCCACGATTGACGAACTCTGACACTGAAGCTTTGTTGAGCTTCAGACTAGGCATATAGACAGGCTCACCGACAGGCTCACTAACTTGCATGTAGCTTTACCTAACGTACACTCTGATCTTTCCAAGCATGTCCATGCATGTACTAAGAGAGGACTTGTGGATTGTCTCAACAACTCTTTGGTACGGCATTAGATAAGGATGTAGTGCAATTGGGTAGACAGATGCATGCCTTGACACTGGCCGCTAAAGCCAATAATAGATTAATCATGCATGTGTATAAACAGTTAGATGAGTTCACTAACAAAGCTAACCAGATAATTAGGACTACCAACCATCTAGTAGAGCTTGTGAACAACATCCAAATTAACCTACCAACCCTAGCTAACTTGGTTTTATTCGCTGAGTACTTACATGCTCTCGACGAGTCAACCACTGCTTTGGAGAAGCATGCAGCCAATATGGTGGACGGCTTAATCGATGCAAGTTTGAACAGGGTTAATGCTTTATTGCTGCCTAGTAATATACCAACAATGCACTTGATATAGCTATGTGGAAGCATGGACTTGTGCCACTCTTTGATCCGAGTCAACTGGAATATTATTACCCATTGTTAGAGGCCCAGTTGACCCATGAAGGCATCCTTATATTGGTACCTATGAGGAATGCTGTAACATACCAGGCATGGCGGTTCATTTCCTTCCCTTTTGCTACTGCTAATAATACACTTGTTGTTATTGAAGAGGGTCCAGAGGTGCTAGTTGTCTCAGATGACAAGAAATATGTAGCAGAAACGACTGTGGATGAATTTGAGAAGTGTAAGGCCTCATTTCTTGATCTCCATGTATGTCCTGCTTTCCATTTTGTCTTCGTACCATTAAAGGTAGAGGAGTGTAAGAGGGCCTTGTCGGACACAAATACTTCCTCTGCTCTGCAACGTTGCACCTTCCAACCCATTCAGTTGAAGTCAGTTTTCCATGCTCATATTCATGCGAAACAGTACTTTTACTTTCCTGAGACAGAGGATGTAACTGTGATTTGTGCCTCACAGAATCAATTCCTTACAGTAAAGGGGTACTATATTGCACCTGATTTTTGTGAGTTACACAGTAAAGAGATAGCAGTTCTGCCTAGCAAGCATCATCTAGCTTTGACAGTGAACTTCTCATCCCAGTTACGACCCTTTTTACCTTCATTCAGTGTTACTTCCTTGAATGTGAACAGGCTGTCTCATGTATTAATGGAGCTTACCTTCCCCTCCCACCTGAACAGGACTGATTTAGAGCCTTATGTACTGTCCTATCTTCCTTCATACCTTTCTATTTTGGTCCTGGCGTTGGTCTTCTACTATTGTGGTCTTGTCCTGTGTTTGTGGTTTAGGCTACTATTTAAGGCGCCAATTAAGGAACCCACTGATACCACGTGTCCGTACTCGAGGATTGCAAGTGGATGTTCCTGAATAGTTAGCTACCCTACACTCTGGTTAGGCTACACGGTAGTTAGGACAACAATGTCGACGAGGACGTCAATGGTGTGGCCGAGCGATGTTCTGGTGACAACATCTTTTTCCATATGAAGTTGTAGTATCACACATTTTACATAATAATTTTTAAAGCTGTTTAGTCATAATTAACAGTGTGTAATGAAGTGTGAATGATGAACAACCAAATATCATTTCGCTGTTAGCTGTGGTATAGGAAGAAGGTGGATGGCAGACCACAAGGGCCACCCTGTTTCAATTATAAAATGAAGGTTAGGAGAAGTGAAAAGATATCTGAATAAGTGCGTAAGTGTAAAGTCCTGGGGAACCATTTATTATGTTGGTATATGTGAATGTACTTAATACCATTTAATAGAGGTGTATAATGTGCTAGTAGAGTTGTCATTTATCTCTACTTTTTGCATAAGCCCAGAGTATATGTAATGCTCGGCACCTCACTTTTTAGCTGACCTCAGCACCACGCCCTAGTCTGCTCGGTGAGTGTACAGCGTCAGAGGCCGTTTTACAGTTTTAAAGGGAGGTTGTATCGCTCTTACATATCTCTCGGGTCGCAGTTATATTATTCTGTACCCAATAAAGAGAGATTTAATCTGCTCATTTCTGTCACCTTACGCTACCACTTAATAACAGACCAGCTTCCACCTTCTCGTGGCAGAGGACCTTTGGTGGGAAGCGTCGGGCAGTGACGGCGAGTAGCTGACGTGTACTACAGACAGTGTCGTCGATCCAACACGGTGGTCTAGTTATACTAAACAGCAGAACACTTAATATGTAGTCAACTGCTACTCCATAACGGCTACATTAAATTGGTGGCCAGCAGTGCGACGATACACTTTATTGGTGCTAGCGGTGGCTCGATATTTAGTGCTAGCCGTGTACCGATACAAGTCTTCTTTGTTGTAGATATAAGAATGAATGCAAGGACTGAGAATTGCTCTTGAATTCCACCTCGCATTACTGATACATGGAATTTTGTGAATGTTAATCAAAGGAAAATGCCCTTTTTCTTCAAAGACTCTAAACACTCGTATTAAATGGTGTAAAAAGTTCATGTCATCTCTCCATCCTGACTTATCGAGGATCTCATCTGTTCCAGTAACATACTGTGACTTAGTCTTTCATAATTCTTTATTAGTTGAGACACAAATGGATATTCAATGTTTGGAGAATTGGTGTTAGTGCCAAGTTCTTTGTCCATCACCAAACGGAGAATCCTGTCCAGATTGTGATGCTGACAGTTGATAAACTGAAGTTTGTTGAAACTCTTCTCCGAGAACATTTGTTGTAATCTGACAACAACTCCACTCTTTTTCCCAGTGTTAACGTCAGTTGTATCAGCAGTGATCATTTATACTGCGTGTCATAAGTTGTATTCATCAATTACTTTTGCAATTCCTTCAGCAATAGTTTCAGCCTTGCCATTTTCTAAATGCAATGCATCCAATTTTATGTCGGTTCTTTCATTTATAAGTAGTTCTACCTGGTACTCATTTTCATCAATCCACTTTCCATCGAAATGTAAAGACCATGTTTCCAACTGTAACTTTTCAATTATTTCCTCCTTCAGTGTAGCAGCCTCTTTGTACATTGACTTGGAAATTGCTGCTTGACTCGGAGCTGGAATGTCAATACTATCATGTGACAATTGTCTGCATGTTTTAGCTGCTTTACTGTCGATACTCCAGCGGATGTCACCAAGTTAGTTGAAACTTTACTTACGTTGTGTTCTCTGGTTGGTGGATGATTAGTCTCATCTTCATCCATATATTCGCCGTCATCAGATTCAGTGCAACTACCACTAGATGAAAAATCGTAAGATGTTGATGGTAATATAGGTTCATCAGGCAGTTTTCGTCTTTTTGAAGGGTGAGTGGTTTTCTTACTTGCAACTTGACCTGTTGAGTACCCCACTTTTCTTTTGCTTTGCACTTGTAGGTGGTAGAGTTGTTTATCTTCAGTGGATAACCACTGACCATTTACGTTTGTGATATGAAAAAGTTTATTTAGGGCATCATATTTTCCCCTCTTGACACATTCATAGTAAGATTTTAGCACCTTGTCAAGTTTTTCTTGTATTGCTTAATCTGACACATGTGGAAAGTTCAGTTTATTCCCCCATAATTTTGTAACTTACTGGAAATTTTGACTATTCGTTCTTTTCTTAATATGATTTTTGTTCCACGAAACTGGTAACGTCCAACAACTTGCATTTGGTTTGGCATTCTGCATTTTTCTTATAATGAAGATTCTTCTACAGGAACAATTCCTCTTCTTCTATGTGACTGATGGAACTGCACCAAATTATTGGTCCAGACATCCTTGTTCTTCTGTACGATAGTACCACTTCTTTTGTGTGACATCATGCTTATTTGAAAAGCTAAAAAATTTAATATATACTAGTAACACACTAAACAATTGTTTTGCTGACTATTCACCTACAACCTGCGAAGATACTGTTAGATGCTGAAAACTGCATCCTGTTTTATAATATTTAGATTCTTCTAGAATGTTCTAAACAATGTTAAACCACACTAGAATGTTACAAACCGTTCTAGAAAGTTCTAAACAGTTCTAAAATCTTCTGTGCAAGTCTATAAAGTTATAAAAATTCTATATAAAGATAAAGAAAGAGATAAAACTTGCGTGTTGTAATGTTACATATATGGTAATCCATTTTTTGACTTGGGAGGAATAAGGACTTTTTTTCTTTATTTTTAAACAAAAGTTCATCAGTTTATGATACAGGCTACCTTTTATTCCATAGAAAATAAAAATTTATAACCTTATATATATATATATATATATATATATATATATATATATATATATATATATATATATATATATATATATATAATATATACTAGGATGGGTACTCGTCATTGCCGGGCCATAAAGGTCAACAGTCTAATCCTATTTTGTTCTAGTTCAGTCTTTCTCTCTACTACATAAAGATCATTTACCACTAATGCTTTCGACGAAGAATTATATGAGGTCCAGGAACTTTTTATTTCAGTTTTTGCAGACTAATGCACAGTATCTGTGCACAATTGTTTACTAGTGCTGGTGACCTCAAATGACCTCTGACCAGTGACTTGAAATGATCCCGGAGGTCAACCTCACAGTGCCTATGACCGAACTGGAGGTCATGTGAGTCTCCATTAAAAAAATTGGGCTGCTGGGTTCAGTCGTTCGAGCATGTATTACTGATAACACATGACCTACGATCAGTGACCTCAAATGACCTCGGAGGTCAACCTCACATAGCCTATGTCCGAATTGGTCATGTGAATCTCCATGCCAAAAATTGGGCTGCAGGGGTAAAACAGGCGAACACTCTACTGGCGACCTCAAATAACTCAGATCTGAGTTTTGACCCCCTAAAACCATCCTTGGATTACCCTGATTCAGAATACATAATGGTCTGGGGGTCTCTGACCCTTGGTTTGGGCGTGACTGAAGTACAAACAAACAAACAACGTGACTCATACACACACATATATATATATATATATATATATATATATATATATATATATATATATATATATATATATATATATATATATATATATATATATATATATATATATATATATATGGATGTGACAGGAAGCGTTAGGAGGAACTCACTGAGGTGGTTTGGCCATGTGGAGAGGATGGAGGGTGAGAGACTGACGAAGAGAGTGTATGTGAGTGAGGTGGCGGGGAGAAGAGGGAGGGGGAGGCCGAGGATGAGATGGAGGGATGGGGTGGAGAGGTATATGTGAGAGGGGGGTGTGAGTTGGTAGCAGGGCAGTGACAGGGCGGGGGACCGGGCGACTTGGAGGCGATTTGTTTGTGGCCACCCCAAACGGGATTGAGGCGTCTGGCAATTTATATATATATATATATATATATATATATATATATATATATATATATATATATATATATATATATATATATTCAGAATCAACACAATGAAGTATGTAATAAATTTTTAAAATAAGAGTTGGCATTCTTGATGTGCATCTGCAGCAGTGAAAAGCATCACTGATGTGCTGTATAATAAATAGTCTATGTGTAAAATAGCTACAGCTACTTACTATACATTTGCGGCCACCCCAGTCACGCCGACCACCTCGGTTACCCTGGACACCACCCTTTGGAGGGGATGGAGGAGGATCACCCTTTTGGGGCTTCTTCTTCTGCACTGAGAAATGTAACTCTCCATACTCAACATTTGCAGCTGTGCATTACCTGGAAACAGATATGGCACTCTTTGTGCTTTGTGCTTTAGGTAAAGGCATTTGCATGTTTCATGGCCAGTATGCATTCCTTACAAAGCACTTAGTCACTGCACTACACCAGGTGGTAGTGAGTCTTATGGTGGGTTTCTTATATGGTGTATGCTGTACATATATAGTTTATTAGATTAAGTGAGCTAAGAAGAAGAAGAAGGAGGAGGAGGAGGAGGAGGAGAAGGAGGAAGAATGAGAGGAGCAGGAGCAGGAGCAGGAGCAGGAGAAGAAGAGATGAGATTGACAAAAGTGTGCATTTTTTCAAGTTCTTAACCTGCCATAACTTGACATTTTTTTTGCATATAAACACAAAATTACATGGCTAATATCAACCCAAAATTCGCTAATCTTCTCTCTTAACAGTGATTTTGACTAGATGTTTTTGATTGTTCCTGCCCGTCCCTACTAACAGCACTACCGTGCCATTAAACTGTCATGCATGAGAAATCTACGGACTTGAGCATCCAAAAATCTACGGACTTGACCATCCAATTTCTAAAGGATTATCAGTTTCACATCTCATTATTATTAGCATCGGAGTGAGATTTTTACTTTGTCAAACAACAAGGAACTTAATCACTGCACTGCCCCCGGTGATAGTGTCTTATGGTGGGTTTCTCATAGGCTGTACAGTCACCCCAAGATGTGATGGCAGAGTTTCAGATTGCTTCTGTCACTCTGCACTGCCATACGTTCAAAGACAACAGTGAACATCAGACAAAAATTCTGTGCCTTTACTTCATGGTGACATGTAAAGGTGTATAATGTGAAGGAGGACTACTGGGCCTTGGAAGCAGGCTGTGAAGTCTATGCCCAGAGTCGGACACAAAAAAAAAAAAAAAGTTGTATAAGATATATATTATATCCCGCTAAAATTGATGTAAAATGAATAATAGGAGGCAGTGATATATTAGAAGCTAACACTTAGATACGTTTCCCGATCTGAATTGTGTAATGTATTACTCCGCGCACAGTGTGCAGTACAACTCCGTGTTCTTGATGTATTTGCTTCCCAGGATTTCAAATACAGATGCTCTTGTTTCGAAGACGAATTAAGGAAAATCCTATTGACTGGAATACACCACCCTATTTTCAAATGCTATGGTGATGATATAGCAATAATAAGAATGCCAAAACAATGAAATTATTCTTAGCAATGATATCCTACCTGCGTTGGCAGCAAGACCAATCCGCCTTTTATTCCTTGTCTTCCTCTCGCTTATAATAATTATAATTATATTTTATCCCCAGTTGAAGCTAAATTATTTTCAGTTATAAGGAGGTATGACAGATTTTACTGTTTTCTCTTACACTAGGCAATAAAGAGGACCAAAACATGGTTAATAAACTCTTGCAATGCAAAATCTGTGGTGGATGGGGGCGCCCATCATCCGCTCACTCAATGTAGGGATGCCTTATGATCTCCGCTGAATGACAAGCCAAATGATTTCCTTTCGATGCTGGGAATGGTTACATGATTGTGGTATGCAAGATCAAGCTGAGAGGAGTGAGGTGGATCAGGAGAGAGAGGAGCAGTCAGGGAGAAAGACAGAAAATTGAGAGGCTGAGGATCAAAGAAATGGCAGATGAATACAGGACCAAAGTAAGGGAGGAGTTGGAATCAGTGAACTGGAATGAAATGGATTTGGGCAGCCTGTGGAATGCATACAGGGATTGCTTAGTTAGAAATGCTAAAGTGGTGTGTGGTGTGGCAAGAGTACCAACAAAGAAGAAAGGTACAGCATGGTGGGATGATGAGGTTAAGAGAGCAGTGGAGGAAAAGAGGAAGAAGTGGCTAAAGTGGTTACAGGACAGGGGTTCTGTTGAAATAAGAACTGAAAATACTGAGAGCAAGAAGCATGTAAAGATACTTGTGAAGAGGAAAAAGAAGGAGGTAAACGATGATCTAGGAAGAAAAATGAATGCAAGCTACTCTGAAAACAGGAAGATATTCTGGAAAGAGGTGCGGAAATATAGCAGTGGAAGCGGAAAGAAATGTGATGGTGTGAAGGATGTAGGTGGTAGGTTATTAACCCATGGGGATGAAGTAAGGACCAGATGGAAATAATATTTTGAAAGCCTGATGGGTGGGAATAGAGAGAGAAAAGTGGCTGTGAATATGATTGGTTTAGGGGGTGAGCAGAGAAGGAAAGCAGTGCCAGGAGACGTGACACTCGCACAGGTGAAGAGTGCTGTGAAGTGGCCGAAAAATGGGAAAACAGCTGGGGTTGATGAGGTGTATGCAGAGATGATAAGGCATAGTAGAAAGAGTGGAATGAAGTACTTGCTGGAGACATGTAAGAAGGCATGGATGAGTGAAACTGTGCCAGCAGAATGGAAAATGGCTGTGATTGTACCCCTATACAAAAAAAAAGATGAGCGAAGTGAGTGCAAGAATTATCGTGGCATAAGTATATCGAGTGTGGTAGGGAAGGTATATGGAAGAATTATTACAGAGAAAGTAAGACAGATATCAGAAATCAAAGTGAGTAAGGAACAGAGTGGCTTTTGGAGTGGCAGAGAATGTGTGGATCAAATATTTGCAGTGAGACAGACAGCAGAGAAGGCTTGTGAGAAGGACCATAATGTGTTTATGGCATTCATGGATCTGGAAAAGGCATACGACAAAGTGGACAGAGAAGGATTGTGGAAGGTTTTGCGCATGTTTGGTATAGTTGGAAAGCTGCTAGGTGCCGTCAAGAGTTTTTATGATGGTAGCAAAGCATGTGTAAGCGTTAATGGGCATCAAAGTGAATGGTTCACAATCGGTGTGGGTGTGCGACAAGGTTGTGTGATGTCCCCATGGTTGTTCAGCATATATATATATATATATATATATATATATATATATATATATATATATATATATATATATATATATATATATATTGTTACATAGCCTATGATTTCATCATCCTTTGTGTAATTTTAATGCACAGTATGCTGCATGTTTGATCACGAGCGTGTTCTGCCTCAGTCCCCCCTTTCTACCGTTATAGTAGAGTAAGTCGTTCTTTATGTTGTTCAGAGCGGGATTGTCAACTCTTTGTCCCCATGGCTTCATTTGCGCGTCCTTCTTACAAGTTGTATCAAGCTCTGCTGGCCCCTATATAATGAGCTCAGTCTCTGCATCATTGCCACTTAGATCTACTCCTCATTTTGTTCACATCTCTGTCCTCCCCTGTACAGTTATTGTTGTGAGTGCTCTGGAAGTCTCCAACCATCTAGAAGCTGTGTAATTTGAGTATAACTGTTATTGCATTTTTTCCTTGTACTGTATAGCATAAGGTGTTGATTTGTAGGCCTAGTGAGGTTTTTTTTGTAATTTATGTAGGATTCATTTTGTCAGCCAGTTTTAATATTATTTTGTATCTGTAATAATTTATCTTGCATTAACTAAGCATTACCCAGTGTATTTTCATTTTATCAGGGCTGACTTAGATAAATTTACTCTTGCTAATTTCATGTTAATAGAGGCTATTGCAGTTAACCATATATTTAACCTGTTTTTTGCCATTACATTATCTTTATGAGTCCTGAATATTTTGTTGTCAGTTTGAGCATTAAACTTTAACTTGTAATTTTACCTAACTCTTTTGTTTTGAACCTGGAACTTTACGGGACAGTAGTGATTTTTAGTATTCTCACTTAAAGTGTACATTATCTTTCTCTGTTCCATAACATAAATTTGGCAACCTTTCATCAGGATATTCAGGATATTATCATAAGGATATTGCTTGATATTTTGTGACTGTTACTTATTCATGATGTCTACTATTACTACACTTGATGAAGCCAAAGATTTTTTGTCAAATGTGCTAACAGTGTGTGATGTAGAAAACAGAACAAAGAATGTACTTAAGCTTGTTGCTCAACAATTGGGAATTGCTGTTCGCTCTCATCATTCTAAAGATCAAATTGTCGACATGATTAATGAAAGCTTGTTTAATGTAACTCCTCCAAATGAGCAAACGCAGATTGAATTAGCTAAGTTACAGCTAGCCCTGCAGGAGGCTCGTGTGAAGGAGGCTGAATTTCAAGCAAATACTAAGGAGGCTGAATTTCAGGCACGTTCTAAGGAGGCTGAGGCACAAGTTGAACTTGCTAGGATTCAGGCAGACCATGAGTATCGCATGAAACAAGGTGGAACTGGATCATCTAGCTCTGATGATTTTGATGTGGCTAAAAATGTTAAACTTGTCCCTCCTTTTAATGAATCTGATTTAACAAAGTATTTTCAGTTGTTTGAGAGGGTAGCTACAGGTTTTAATTGGCCTAAAAAGTATTGGCCAGTACTCCTTCAAACTGTTCTCACCGGTAAAGCTCAGGTAACTTATGCATCTTTGCCTCAGGATCAATCTGATAATTATGATGTAGTTAAGAGCTTGATTCTTAAGGCCTATGAGCTTGTTCCTGAAGCTTATAGAGTAAAATTTAGGACAACTTACAAGCAAGATAAGCAATCCCATGTTGAGTATGCAAAAATCAAAGAAGATCTGTTAGAGCAGTGGTTAAATTCTAAGAATGTGGATTCTGATTTTGGTAAATTTAAGCAGATGATTTTGCTGGAGGACTTCAAGAGGTGTGTTAATAAAGATGTAAGCCTATATCTTGATGAGAAAAGAATAGATAATTTGTCTGATGCTGCAGTTTTAGCTGATGAATATGTTCTCACTCACAAGAGATATTCTAAAGAAAAAGGGAAAGCTGAGAGTAAGTACGTTGCCTCTACTCAGAGTACAGGTAACAGGAAAGAGAATAAAGATGATGTTTCTCAGGAAGTAAATACCAGCTTCACCTCTAGATTTCAGAAAAGTAAATGTACTTATTGTAGTAAGCTTGGTCATACTACGGAGAAATGTTTCAGGAGACAGCGTGATGTGAACAAAAAGGAGTCTTTAAATATTCAATCAATTGGTCTAGTGTCCACCCTTGAGAGTTCCCAGAATTCTTTAACTGAGTTAACTGAACCTGCTTTGAGGGGTAACTTAAATTCTCATGATGGAGCTCCTCTTTTGAGCAGTAACGTGGGTGACACTCTCAAGAGTTCATGTGCTAATTTCCTGTCTGATGGTTTTGTCAGTCCTCTGGACAGTAATGACAGGAAATCAGTTAAAATATATCGTGATACAGGTGCTTGCCAATCCCTTATGCTGACCAGTGTTCTAGGCTCTAATGTTAATTCCTCTGATGAAACTGTAATCTTACAAGGTGTAGGGAATAATTACTTCTCTGTCCCTCTGTGCAGAGTGAATTTAGAGTCTGGTTTTGTTAATGGTTCCGTTATGGTTGGGTTGGTTGAGACACTCCCAATGTCAGGTGTAACTTTCTTACTTGGAAATGATATTGGTGGAAGTCAAGTGTGTCCAGCTCCTCAGTTGTCTAGTGAGCCAGTGGCTGCGTCCCAGGATTGTGATGTCCCTGATGTGTTCCCTGCATGTGCTGTCACTAGGGCTAAGTCTAAAGTTACTGGTGATTTAGGGGATAATGATGATGATGATGTTATCCTAGCTGACACTTTTCTTGCTAATTTGGACCACTCATCAGATAAGGCAGTACCCCGTAGTGTTGATAATTTGTCTCGTCAAGAGTTGGTTGAGTTGCAGGTTGCTGACCCTGAGTTGAAAGGTCTAGCTAACTCTGCTTACAGTGAAGAAGAGTCAGCCGGTGCTTCTACTTGTTATTATGTAAAGTCAGGAGTACTTATGAGGAAGTGGAGACCCCCAACAACATCAGCCGACTGTGAATGGGAGGTTGTACATCAAGTTGTCATCCCTCGTGTTTGTAGGCAGGATATCATTAGAGTGGCTCATGATTCCAGTTTGGCAGGACACCTTGGAGTGAGGAAGACTGTGGCACGCATTTTGAAACACTTCTACTGGCCAGGTATCTTCAGGGATGTTTCCTGGTATTGTAAGTCTTGTCACACCTGTCAAGTTGTGGGGAAGTGTAATCAGACAGAAAAGGTTGCACCTCTAGTTCCCATTCCTCTTTTTGAGGCGCCATTCACCCGTGTGTTGGTGGATATTGTGGGCCCTCTTCCTAAGATTTCTTCAGGATTTTCTTATGTGTTGACCCTGATTGATATGGCTACTCGTTATCCTGAAGCCATTCCACTTAGAAATATCTCAGCAAAGAACGTGGTTAAGGAAATGCTAGGGTTCTTCACAAAATTTGGTCTGCCCAAGGAGGTACAGTCAGACCGGGGAAATAATTTCATGTCAAATGTTTTCAAGCAGTCTCTGAAAGAGTTGGGCATCACCTAGATCACGTCTTCAGCGTACCATCCCCAGACCCAAGGAGCGTTGGAGAGATATCATCAAACACTCAAATCGATGCTCAAGAAATACTGTTTGGAACATCAGAAACACTGGGATAAAGGTCTTCCATTTGTTGTATTTGCCGCAAGAGAATCTCCAAATGAATCACTGAGCTTCTCACGTTTTGAACTACTGTTTGGCCATGAAGTAAGAGGACCCCTTAAGCTACTCAAGGAATGCTGGCTGTCGGAGGAAGATGACGTCAACCTGCTGGAGTATGTGATGAAGTTCAAAGAGCGGCTGTCCACTGCTTTACAGCTGGCGAGAGAGAATTTAGGAGCTGCTCAGAAGAAGATGAAGACTTGGTATGATAAGAAGTCCAGGTTACGCCACTTTCAGCCAGGAGATCAGGTTTTGATTCTGCTACCGGTTCATGGGCAACCTCTTCAAGCCAAGTTTAGTGGTCCTTATTTCGTGGAGAAGAAACTCAGTGATGTCAACTATGTCATCGCCACACCAGATCGTAGAAAGAACAAAAAACTATGTCACATCAACATGCTAAAGTTATATCACAGGCGGGACGTAAATAATCCAGTCTACACTGTAGCTGTTCCACCCGAGTCTGCAAGTGAAGCTCTCCCATGCAGCATGAGCCTGAGTGATAGTTTGGGGAAGAATCCTGATATCATGAATGATCTCCAGACTAAGCTTTCTCATCTACCTCCCGAGGAAAGGCAGGAGTTTTCGGCATTACTGCAGGAGTACCCGCAAGTGTTCCGTGACACTCCAGGAAGAACCACTGTGTTGATGCATGATGTCGATGTTGGAGACGCAAAGCCAATTAAATTGCCTCCTTACCGTGTGAACTCGGTGAAAGTTCCTCTCATCCAGAAGGAGCTTGGCTACCTGTTGGACCACAAGATGATTGAGCCCTGTCAGAGCGAATGGAGTTCTGTCACTCTAGTCCCTAAGCCAGGTGGGTCACAGCGGCTTTGCATTGACTACAGACGTGTTAATCAGATCACCAAAACAGACACTTACCCTCTCCCTCGCGTGGAAGATTGCATAGACAAGATCGGAAAGGCTAGGTACATAAGTAGGTTTGATTTGTTAAAGGAATACTGGCAAGTACCTATGACTGAACGTGCTAGGGAGATCTCATGTTTTGTAACACTAGGAAAGACTTTTGCATGTTCTGTAATGCCATATGGCATGAAGAATGCACCAGCCACTTTTCAGAAGCTCATGAATGTTGTAACAGAGGGTTTGGCAGGGTGTGTTGTTTATATTGATGATGTATTAATCTTCAGTGACAACTGGAAAGATCACCTATGCCATGTCAGTAAATTTCTTGAGCGTTTGGTTCATGCTAATCTTGTAGCTAATTTATCAAAGTGTGAGTTTGGTCAAGCTAAAGTTCAGTACCTTGGGTAAGTAATTGGTGATGGACATGTTGCACCGCCAGCAGCTAAGGTTCAGGTTATAAGTGATCTTCCCAGATCTAAAAGTAGGAAAGAGCTATAAAGATTTTTGGGAATGGTAGGTTATTACCAGAGATTTGTTCTTAACTTTTCAATTCTTGTATCACCACTTACAGACCTACTGAAAAAGGGAGTTAAATTTGTCTGGACCGATAACTGTGAATCCTCTTTCAACAAACTTAAAGCTATTCTATTAAGTCAGCCAGTGCTCGCTACTCCAAATTTTGCTAAGCCTTTTAAGATGGCTGTTGATGCAAGTGATACAGGAGCTGGGGCTGTTTTGCTGCAAGAGGATGATCAGGGTATTGAACACCCTGTATCTTATTACAGTAAGAAGTTCACTCCACCTCAAAAGAACTACTCAACTATTGAGAAAGAGCTTTTGGCCTTGATTTTGGGTTTACAGCATTGTTCATTTTATTTGTGTTCTGGTTTTGACCCCATAGTCATTTATACCGATCATAACCCACTGAAAGTCCTTAGTAAGAGTAAAGATAAAAATCAGAGATTGACAAGATGGAGTCTATTTCTTCAGGAGTATTCATTAGACATACAACATGTCAAGGGGAAAGAAAATGTTATTGCAGATTGCTTATCTTGACTTTAGACAGATTGTTTTAGAGTAATAAGAAATTTCCTTTGTAAATTTCTTTTTCTTTGTGGGGAGGTGTTACATAGCCTATGATTTCATCATCCTTTGTGTAATTTTAACGCACAGTATGCTGCATGTTTGATCACGAGCGTGTTCTGCCTCAGTCCCCCCCTTCTACCGTTATAGTAGAGTAAGTCGTTCTTTATGTTGTTCAGAGCGGGATTGTCAACTCTTTGTACCCATGGCTTCATTTGCGCGTCCTTCTTACAAGTTGTATCAAGCTCTGCTGGCCCCTATATAATGAGCTCAGTCTCTGCATCATTGCCACTTAGATCTACGCCTCATTTTGTTCACATCTCTGTCCTCCCCTGTACAGTTATTGTTGTGAGTGCTCCGGAAGTCTCCAACCATCTTGCAGCTGTGTAATTTGAGTAAAATTGTTATTGCATTTTTTCCTTGTACTGTATAGCATAAGGTGTTGATTTGTAAGCCTAGTGAGTTTTTTTTTGTAATTTATGTAGGATTCATTTTATCAGCCAGTTTTAATAATATTTTGTATCTGTAATAATTTATCTTGCATTAACTGAGCATTACCCAGTGTATTTTCATTTTATCAGGGCTGACTTAGATAAATTTACTCTTGCTAATTTCATGTTAATAGAGGCTATTGCAGTTAACCATATATTTAACCTGTTTTTTGCCATTACATTATCTTTATGAGTCCTGAATATTTTGTTGTTAGTTTGAGCATTAAACTTTAACTTGTAATTTTACCTAACTCTTTTGTTTTGAACCTGGAACTTTACGGGACAGTAGTGATTTTTAGTATTCTCACTTAAAGTGTACATTATCTTTCTCTGTTCCGTAACAATATATATATATATATATATATATATATATATATATATATATATATATATATATATATATACAGAGAGAGAGAGAGAGAGAGAGAGAGAGAGAGAGAGAGAGAGAGATGGGGTTATGAGAGAAGTAAAAACACAAGTAATGGATAGGGGGATGGCGTTGGTAATGAATGGAGATGGATGGAACATCTCAGATTTGTTGTACGCTGATGATGCAGTGCTACTTGCAAATACCGGACAAGAACTTGGTGGGCCAGTGCAGAGTTTTGTCGATGTCTGTGAGCGTCGTGCCTTGAGAGTAAATGTAGAAAAGAGTAAAGTGATGGTTACTGAAAGAGAAGGTGACTCCCAGTGCGATGTTGCAGTGAATGGAGAGAGATTGGAATTGGTGAGAGAGTTCAAATACCTGGCTACAGTGATAGAACAGAGAGGAAAATGTGCAACTAAAGTGGAAAGCAGAGTGACACAAGGAAGAACAGTAGCTGGTGCAATGAATGCCTAGATAATAAACAGAGGCTTGAGTGTTGCAGCTGCATGAGACTTACTTGAAGGGGTGTTAGTGCCAACTTTAGCATCTGGATGTGATATTATGGTGTTGCATGAAAATAAGAAAAGTCAAGAGTAAGAGCAGTGGAGATGGGACTGCTGAGGAATGTACGTGGAGTACAGAGAGTGGATAGGATACGAAATAATGTGATTTGTGAAAGATGTGGAGTGAGGAAGTCTGTGGACACCAGAATCGAAGAAGGTGTACTGAGATGGTATGGTCATGTGGAGAGAATGGATAACAACAGAGCTGTGAAAAAGGTATATGTGAACGAATTTGAAGGAGAGAGGAGGCGAGGTAGGCCAAGGAGAAGGTGGAGAGATATGGTGGATGAGCGTGTGAGGAAGAGAGGTTTGGAAGTCAGTGAGGCTAGGGAAATGAAATGAGATCGAGCTAGCTGGATGAATGTTGTGAGAAATGTATGATCAGGGATTTGGCACCCCTTTTAACATGGCAGCGCCCGGACTGACTCTGTCGGATACATTTATGTGAAGCTAAAGAAAGTGGCGAATGTTTTCGGCCTATCCGATAGAGCCAGGATTCCGAGGGCTTGAATGATGACTGAATGGAAGTGTGACCCCTTGGACTGGGCAAATTTGGGCTGGCTGGACAATATTACTCCTCACCCTGCCCTGGGATGGGAAAGGAGGTCCGGATGATGATGATGATGATGATGATGATGATGCAGTGCAAAAGCACACACTTTTTGCTCTATCTTTTAATATCATACCTTTCTGTTTAAATAAACCGCTGTGCCCTGCTTAACTGAAAATTCTTATTTGGAAGTTTTGAGATCAATGATATGTTTATGAACCTTTGCATTTTCTTACTTTTGCTAATCGTTTATGCACTGAGAATACTAGGCTACGACACAAGTTGTCATTCTCCAAGGAGCTCCGACTCTCGGCAAATTTCGAGGTTCCTGTCTCGATAGCGTGTTCTTAGGTACTTGTAGGGAGACAGGGAAATCGATTATGGATCGCTAAGCTAAGCCAGAATAAAATAGTAAGACAGTGTCAACGAGGTGAGTTACGGCACTCTTGGGTTAGATTTTTAATTACATGGTTTTACCAATAGTGAGTTACAGTTTAACGGAGCATGACTCAAGTGTCGAACCTACTCTCTAGCCTTTCTCTCCCCTTTCTCTGATCTTCGTGTTATCTGGTCTACTCTCCAACCCCTTCTGATCTGAAGGGAAGCTCTCAGACATTATATACAGCTTGGAGAGGATGTGTGTGTCTGGCAGATTTCCTTTCACGTGGACTAACCACCTAGGGCTGGTTACTCCACGTGTTTGAATGTCATGAAATTCTTGGTCGTCTGGACTACGAGGAAGTTTGAGATACATCATATGGTTAGGGATTCTTGATGGTCTGTGACAACAAGGTTGTGGATATACATTATGTGAATGGTCATTCCTAGTGAGGAACTGTGTATGTCCCCAGCAGACACTACTTCCTGTACCTTGTGTTTATGAGATCTATACTAATGCCTATATAATATCAACACCTGTTTCATATATCATTCACCGATAGTCCTCTGGCTAATAGTAAATCATCCAGATATTTTTCTTAATGGAAAACTGGCCAAATGCAGTGTAAGAACTGCAAGTCTTTGAGTAAAAGTTGTCTCCATTCGTGCTTGTTGACCAAACCATTTAAAATAGCCCACTGACTTACGCCACCTTCCAGCTTTCTGTCATCGTCGGACATGGAGACATTGGAAACGGAAATAAACGACTTTAAATTATTCCCTAATATTGTGACGGAAATTATTTTATAAATAGTACAGACTAATTCAACTGTTTATTGAAATATTCTTCTTTTCGGACTTAAACTGCTAAAAAAATTATTGCATGTTACCAAACTAAATTTGAACTCCGCAAATTATTCTGGACTGTCCCTGAGTGATAGTTGTGAAATTTCAATTGGTTCCTTTTAGGATTTCCTATTATCGTAACTAACAAACTGCTTCCTGCAAGTTTGAAATATGCCTGTACTTAGACATTAGCTTACTGCTGTTTTACATAACAGGTTTCACCTCGTAAAGATATATAACAGGCCCGTAATTTTCAACAAATTTTTTGGGGGGCTAGATAAAATGTATATACCTTCATACATTTAAATTAAATCAAAACACTTAAGTTTGCATACCATCCGATATTTTTCAGTTTTATTCTGCCTAAAAGTTTAGGTTTAATGAGGCATGTGTGTTTAGTGATGGAGTTGGGTGTGTAAATAAAAGGCTTCATTTTATGCCAGTCTGAACTTTCAGCTCAAACTGTGACTATGTTTAATAATTTGGCCACTCTACATATTTGGTGTAGTATGCTACACCTTTATCTAGATTGTTCATACACGCCTGCGGTAGTATTCAGGATGAAATATATTGCCCTGCCTTTATTCTTTTGGAAACGTTAAGATAATCAAAAACTAAGTACTATTATGATTTAGTTTATAGTCTATTTGGATCAAATTTGGAAATATTCGATCAAACACGCGTAGAATTGTTTGAATATTCGACAAAACCACTCCAAGTTTTTCTCCCTCCTGTTTTCATGTTCAGCCTTATAAGCCCAACGTTGTTGTTGTTGTTTTTTTTTTTGTTTTTTTTCATATTAAAGGTCGCTCATCTTCCAAAACATAACATGTATTTGGCACACACACACACACACACACACACACACACACACACACACACACACACACACACACACACACACACACACACACACACACACACACACACACACATTTGCATTCCATCATAAAACCTTGATCTTAAAATATACAGATTCCAGCATACGATATGCACAAAACACAAACATTTATTCAACACGTCAGAAACGAGCAAAACCGGCTTTTCTTCTCTTCGTTGTGTCAATAAATTCGTTCAGAACCGCCTTGAGGTCAAGACTGTCAGGTCTCGTAGAATGACTACTCAGCATGTGGTTTAGCCGGTTGTGGTTCATTGTGCTCCTCAAGCAAGTCTCTCATTCTAAAGAGTTACGATAACAAAACACGGAAACATAATTATAAACACATTAGTGAGAGTATAAACTCACAGGCCAGAAGGCAACAGAGAGCTATTGACAACGCTTGATGAATGACAAGAACAGCATTGCCACACAACGTAACACTGAAAAACATAACACTACCACGGTGAATCTCAAATAGTTGTGCCAACAAGATATAAGATAATATTCGACGTATAGTATCATATTTTACTTACAAACTTGATCAGTTTCATGAGTTGTTATTGAACCCTCAACCTTTGCTGAAGTTTTAACAATATACAGAAAACATTGGGGGGGCTATAGCCCCCCTAGCCCCCCCAGAAATTACTGCCCTGTTAAGGAAGAGTATGTGCTTTATCGATGACCAAAATCTTATGGATACTCTGCCATCACTTCTGAGGCCGATTGTACATACTTAGTTTCTTAAATTATCTGGGCTAAGAAACTGAGAAGATTGACAAACATGAGCATTTTTTCAAGTTTCTAACCTGTCAAAACTCGCGTGAGCATGACTCACCTGAATTCAGTTTTTGCATGCAAATACAAAACTACATGACCGATATGAATAACAGCTCAAAATTCCCTAATCTTATCTCCTAGCTGCGATTTTTATTTCCTGTTTTTACCCTCCACCTGACGAAGCCAGAGGAGGATTTTGTTATCACTGGGATCAACAACAATAAGTGGCGTAGAGATTGTGTTTCTGGGCCAGAACTCAGAAAAAGTGTTCACTCTAGAGTCATGAAATTTCACATAGTTATGTGTCTTATTGTGAACTGGTGCCTTTTGATAGGTAGAATGCTGTCTTAAGGATTTTTTATTTTTTTATTTATATTTTTCTATGGGGACAAAGTTAAAAATAATCTCAGAAATTTCAATGCTACATGCACAAGGAATCTGGTGGGCCCAATGCATTCCACTAAAACTTAGCAATATTACACCTAGGAGGCAGAAATTGCACATGATAAATGATTATATGAATATCTAATTATGTATGAAGTTTCATGACTGTACCTATCATGTAATAGTAACAAATGGCTGCCGAACTGAAAACTGTACGAGTCATAATTTCATCAGATCTGCTCATAACTTCATTATTACCATGAATAAACTACTGAAAATTTTAAGCTTAATGTCTCTGTACTATACAGAGGGCGGGGAAGGAGGGAGCTGAGGGCCGTTATACGCTTCGGAAGTGTGCAGGGACGGTGGGGGGAGGGGAGCGGTATGTGCTTGGTCAGAAGGAGAGTCGCAACAGCTTAGCCTTGCCTATGTTTGTTGTGTCATGCCCATCCCTATTGATAGCACTACACTGCTATTAATACCCTCGTGTAATCGCCACTGATGATGCACGAGAATTGCCACCAACTTCAAGAAGTTACACACACACACACACACACACACACACACACACACACACACACACACACACACACACACAAGCATACACATCATATGGCCTTAGTCAGTGTAGCTGTTATTGGTATTTAAGACTCGACGCTCGAAACTATAGTCACTGACGTCTTGGATGTTTTTTACTGGACCTTCGGTGTGGCGATACAAAAAAATACTAGTGTAATAATAATAATAATAATAATAATAATAATAATAATAATAAAAATGAAAATAATAATAATAAAAAGACAATAATAATAATAATAATAACAACAACACAAACATAATAATAATAATAATAATAAACACTAACACATTATTAATAGTAATAATAATAATGAAAATAATAATAATAATAATAATAATAATAATAATAACAACAACAACAACACTAACATAATAATAATAATAATAATAATAATAATAATAATAATAATAATAAAAACTACCATAATAATAATAATAATAATAATAATAATAATAATAATAATAACAACAACAACAACATCAACAACAGCAGCAGAAACAACTACAGTAACAATAATTGCTTTCGAAGCAGAGCGGAGGATCATCCAAAACCGAGGCAAACACGGCCTGGCGGATGTACTGTAATGTGCTTTGTGTACTGTGCTGTGTGTACCAACTGCAATCACTGTGCTAAACTTGTACTTGGCTAAGGTTTGCATCTGTTTACTTGTATGTTGTTACTGACTCCTATCCCAGTTTGAACCCTAATCATAGTTGACGTGTTGTGGGGTGGGGGGTGAGGGGTGAGTGCGAGATAGACTGACGGATAGATAGAGAGAATATGTGTGTGTGTGTGTGTGTGTGTGTGTGTGTGTGTGGTGCTCGCATGCCTTTCTCTCCAAGTATGCCTATGTGGTGCCATGTGTATATTCGCCCTCTGTTTTATGATCGCATTTTAAGTGTAACAGGGCACACTAAGACCATAGATTTCATAAAACTTTTCTTTACTGACTTGTTCAAGATATTTCATCTCGGTTTCTTCTTGTGTGGTAGCGACTCAATGTACAGTAAGTCGATGTTAAAGCAACGTGAATTACACACAGAATATTTCATGTTTATTATACAGAAATAATCGCCACGTTACAGGTGTTACGAAGCCTCCTGCTGCTTTTAATGACACAGCCAGTAGTGCTCATTCTGAAGTCCATCGTACCCGGCCTTTAGAATACTTGTTTATTTATTCTTATTTTACTTTTAACTTTTTGCCGAGCTTACAGTCGGACACAAAATTCCGTTCGGTTCTCCAGACTCTCTTTCATGGATGGATTTTAAAAATCTTGAATGTGACTTACTTATGTTCATGAACTCGTGCCATAATCCCTTTGATCCATCTGCTTCACGTGTCATTCAAACATATTCGATTCCAATGATACGAGAGGCAGTAAAGGCGAACAGACTTTTGTATCTGACTGCATTATAACATAGAATAAATATCGGGCTGTAACATGAGTCATAACACTTCCAAACTGAATAACACTGGTTAACACAGAGTGCCGGATATTTTGCTGGTGATAAATAGTTAACACAAAACAAATCGGTCAATGTTTTAAAAATTCATCAAGTAATTTATATTCAGGCGAAGAAATGAGCGAGGGAATGATACTGGTTATATAACCCGCTATACAGCCCGTCCACCCCCAAAGTACTGTGCCGCTGGGGTAGGTGATTGTGGAAATGAGCCAAGTTCTCGGACGCAGATGAATATCTTGCGTTGGTGCATCAGACTATGTAACATCCATTGCGTTTTAAGTAATAATTAACACCAAGAATAACATTTATACTATCATAATAGCCTGTCACAGTATTTCGCCCACGTTTGAAAATGTTTATGCTAAAGTTCATCGAATATCATATAACCATGCCAGAGTATGCAAATTGTGGCCTAGTTCCGCCATATGCAAACCAACCTGAACAATGTATGCTTTTGTTACGACTTGCTTTAACCAATGCTGGGAGCACTGAGTAAACAGAATCTGTAGTTGACAATAATATTGTATACCTCCTTCTCCCTCTCTCCCCCGACGAGAAATAAAAATCGCTCCCCTAGGTTTTGGTGTATATTTAAAAGAGCCAATTCCACGAATTAAGTTGAATCTACTAACCCTAAATGATTAATTTTATTTGTTCCAGAGCCTGTATATGCCATCGGTAACAACTGACAGGGTGCCATTAAATACAGGCATACTAATGGACATACCATCAGAATCCACCCGAATCTCTAGACTCAGGACCCGCGCAGGTCATAAGACGAAGGCGTTACACCAAGCCATCGTAGTTTTCAAATGCGATCAATATGGTGAGATGGATGGTCGTATTCTGGGCAGCATAGGAAGCATCACAACACATCCTCCTTAGGGACTTATATTTGCATTTTACACTAGTTCTTTTTCTTGTTTCCTATACAATTATCGTTTTAATATACTGTAGACATAGTTTGCATCAGTAACATGCAAGTCGGATACAGACGTGTCATGCATAGAATGGATAATTAAGGAAGAAGTGCTATGACATCTTCAAAGCCACCAAGAACACGATTCAGAGATTCATTCACAAAATTACTAGTGTCATACATTGTCCCTCGGAAGCAAAACAGTCTTCACACACACACACACACACACACACACACACACACACACACACACACTACTCACTGGCTAAGTGGTAACTCTCTCGCCTGACATCTGTTATGACGGAGGTTTGCGCCTTGCTAAGGATGCGAAAAGTTTCACTGAGGAAGTGGGTGGTTACGGCATTGCTCTTAGATCGGACTATACGAGCTCTCAGCTCTCTTTTCCGGAGGGTAAAAACTGACAGTTATGATCATCACGTGATCCTGACCGACCCGGTGAGCTATACACATACACACACACACACACACCGCTCCCTGGTGCAGTGGTAACGTTCTCGCTTGCCGTCTGGTAGACGGGAGTTCGCGCCTCGCTCAGGTTGCGAAAAGTTTCACTGACGAAGTGGGGGGTTACTGTCCCCCTTGAGCAAGGGGACGGGTGTGTGCGTGTGTGAAGGTCACAGCCTTGCCCTTAGATCGGACTATATGAGCTCTCAGCTCCCTTCCGGGAGGGTAAAAGCTGACGATCACGACCATCAGGTGATCCTGACCCACCCGGTGAATTACGAGAGACACGAGAGTGAGAAGACGTGCCTCGCATCTCTCCACACCGCAGCGGGTTAAACTCGGCCCGCAAATGGCTATACCTAAAAAGTATCTTTATAGGAGTGAAGCTCAGTACTAAGTCCAACTAAATAGTGTTCTGTTATAAAAAAAAAAAAAGGAAGTTTAAGTAAAAGTGTTGTTCCAACAACACAATACAACGAAGTAGACAGCAGTGCCGAACAAGCAAACCAGCTGATTCAGTGTTGACTGTTTTGTCTCCGACGCAGAGGAATGCAAAACTGTAAGTAGAAGCTTTATGTTATTACCAGAAGATGGCCACAATCTTTAGCAAATGACCTTTGGAAGGAGTTAAGAAAAGGGACAAAGGTAGAAAGCAGGATAATGATTTGTGCCAGGAACTTGTGGAAATGGAGACGCATAATAAACTGGTTAAAAGAGTGCTCAGACTAGAGAAGGCTTTTCAAAGTGAAATAGATGAAATGAAAAAACAGTTGCATACGCAGGAGGAAAATGAAATTTTAGTAAAGGAGATTAATAAGAACGACACAAGTGATGAATTATCAGTTGAGGTAGGTACACGTAGAAGGAAGATTAGTGAAATGGCATGCACAGTTGTCGACCATGAAAGTATTTTGGAAGAGTTCAGAAATGATAAAGAGACAATAAGACAGGCAAGCACTCTGATAGATCATAGTAGTGATACTGACGAGAAGATAACCCAGGTAAATGAAGCAATGCAAAGCTGCAAAAATGATCTGGAAACCACATATGCTGAAATGGTGAAAGTAAGGAAAGACTTAGAAACAAGAGTTGAAGAAAAGAGCATTAAAAAGGAAGTTAAGAAAATAATCCAAAACAATCCAAAATTGGTCAAAGATTCGGCAGACATCAACAAATCTATAGTAATCACTAGTATAGAGGAGGAAGAAATAAGAAACAAGATTTCGAGAGACAAAAAGGAGATGGCAAATGTAATGAACATATTGAAGGAAGTGTCAGAGGAAATCTGTAGTAAAGACATTGAGGAACACAAAAGGCTAGGGAATTATGAGAAAAACAAATCAAGGCCCCTGAAAGTAACCTTCCAGAGTGTAAACACTGTGGAGGAAATACTGAAAAATGCAAAAAACAAACTTATGGAAAAAGAGGACTTCAAAAATGTATGGATAAAGAGATGCCTAACTCAGGAGGAACTTGGATTACTAAAGGAGAAGAGGGAGGAGGCAAAAACAAAGAATAAGGGAAGATCAAAGGAAGAGAAGAGCACATTTTTTTACAAACTGCAGATTCGAAAGTGGTACATAAACAGGAGGGAATAAAAATAAGAAAGGTAGTAGAGCCAAATGACAAGTATGTAAAAAAATGATTAAGTTGATGTCCTCAAATGTAGATGGAATAGTATCTAAATTACTAGAGATGAACGATTATATCAAAGAAAAGGAACCACATATTGTTTGCCTAACTGAAACAAACTTAACACCAAGGATCAAACGATACAGTAAACCTAGATTAATACAATATATGGAGAAGAGATAGGAATTTAAAAGAAAGGAGGAGGAATTATAATATTAACAAAGAAAAATCAGCAAGTCAAGGAAATGGAACTAGACGTACCATCACAGGTAGAACTGATCGCAGTAGAGATTAGTATGTCTGAAGGGAAAGTAATTACGGCAAGTTTATACATGCCGCCCAAATCAAACATTTGGGAAAAAGGAGAATATGAAGGCCTGGCAGAGAAAACAATTCAAAGTTTAAGAGCATTAAAACATAGAATGGAGGAGAAATCTGAAAGAATTATACTAACTGGTGATTTCAGATATAAACTGAAATACTCTAGATATAAAAAGCCAGGAAAGTTGTTGGGAACTAAAGCTCCTGGACCTTGTGCAGTTTTTCCTAACACAGCATGTAAAAGAAAGCACCAGAAAAAGAGGACTTGACATACCATCAGTACTAGATCTTATATTTACTAGGCAAGAATATGATATTGACAATATAACATCACCCTTCATTCGGCAAAAGTGACCACGCAGTATTAAGTTACAACTTCAGGATTTCATATGACATAGTTAATGGTACCGGTAATGAAAGTTACAAAAAGAGCCTTAACTACAAAAAGGGCAATTATCATGACCTAAAGAAATACTTCTTGGAAACAGATTGAGAAAAAGAGCTTAGAGGACAAGATTTAAATGTTATATATAGAAAATTCTGTGAACTTTATGAAATAGGAGTCAAAAGCACATCCCACAGCACAAAGAGGCAGAAAAGAAAAAGAAATGGTTTAATACACAATATAAAAAATCAAAAGAAAAAAGGTTTTTTTTTTGGAGTAGATACAGAAGACATAATAGTGAAAGGGCATATAACATCTATAAACAGGCAAGAAACAATTATACAAGAATAAGGAGGGAAGCCCAAAAACAGTTTGATGAGAACATCGTAAATAAAAGTAGTGATCAACCGAAGCTATTTTAAAGCTACATCCGACGCAAAACCAAAGAAAAAGATAAAATACAATCCATTACGGATGAGGGGATCACCTACACACAAGAGAAGGATATTTGTGAAGCACTAAATAAGAATTTCCATTCAGTTTTACAGAGGAAGAAAAATTTTGAGAGCGATTATATAGAACATGCATGCCCGCACATACTACCAGATATACAAATATCAGGAAAAGAAACACAGGAGGAGCTAAGTAAATTAGACAAAGGAGAGGCAAATGGTCCTGATGAAATTTCATGTTGGGTGCTACATGAATGTGCAAAGGAGTTAAGTAAACCATTATCTTTAATTTTCAGGGAATCATTGGGACAAAGTAAACTACCTGATATTTTTAAAAAAGCAAACATTGTTTCTTTTTTCAAGAAAGGGAATAGACAAAATCTTCTCAAATACCGACCAGTATCACTAACCAGTGTTGTAAGCAAGGTATTAGAAAAGCTAATAAGAAAAGTTTGGGTAAATCATCTAGAAGAACACAATATGATAACAGAAAGACAGTTTGGTTTCAGAAAGGGAAAATCATTTGTTACGAATCTGTTGAGCTACTATGATAGAGTAACAGAAACATTACGGAACAGAGAAGGATTGGTGGACAGTATCTATTTAGATTTCAAGAAAGCATTTGAAAGAGTACTGCACCAAAGACTTTTATGGAAACTACCATCAAGGAGGAATCCAGGGCAAACTGTATTGTTGGATGCAAGATTTTCTAAAAAAAAAAAAGGGAAATGAGAACAGTACTAAGGGGAAAATACTCATCATGGACAGAAGTGACTAGCGGAGTTCCACAGGGCTTAGTGCTGACACCAATTATGTTTTTAGTGTATATAAATGATACAGACAGTAACATTGGGAATGAAAGCTATCTAAATATGTTTGCTGATAATGCAAAAATACGAAGGAGAATTGATTATTAACAAAGACTCATGTAAAGAGCTACAAGAAGAATTAAACAAACTTCATGAATGAAGCAATATATGGCAAATGGAATTCAATGTGGACAAGTGTCATGTAATCAAGTTTGGTAAAAGTGGAAATAGACCTGATTGGGATTATAAGTTAAGAAGCAAAACCCTACACACATGAGAAAAAGAGAAGGACCTAGGTGTGATTATCAATAACAGACTATCTACAGCTGACTACATCGGTAAAAAGGTACGGAACATGTATACACTGCTTGCAAATATGAGAATAGCATTCACATACATAAATGAAGACATGCTAAGAAAGATAATAACATCATTCGTCAAACCAACCCTGGAGTATGCGTCAGTAGTCTGGAGTTCTCATCTCAAAAAACACATAGATAAGATTGAAAAAGTTCAATGGGCCTCTACAAGATGGGTACGAAGCTTAAGGGATCTAAGTTACGAAGAAAGACTAGAAAAACAGAGTCTACGTACATTTCAGGAGAGAAGGAAAAGAGGAGACATGATTACGCTATACAAATGCATATCAGAGAAGGAGAGAGTAGATATAAATTATTACATAACCTATGGGGATGCATCAGCAAGAGGACACTGCAAAAAACTGCATAAAAAGAGAAGCGATAAAGACGTAAGGAAATTTAGTTTCCCAAATAGGGCAATTGATCGGTGGAATGCACTAGCGAATGAAATAGCGTGTGCTAAAACAATTCATAAATTCAATGATATGTACGAAAAAAATGGTTTAAGACACGGGACGGTACGAGCTTGACCCATTCCTGTAAAGATACAATTAGGCCAGAACACACACACACACACGGCTGAGGTCCGTAGGTAAATTCCCCTGGGCAAATTAAGCTACACGGTTTATGAACTCTGGTTAGAGTTGGGCAACTAATTCTACTACTGACAATTCTCAGGACTCATCATCATCATCATCATTGCCAGACGCCATGTATCCCAGACGGGGTGGCCAATGGCTTAGAGTTAATTGTTTTACAGGGAGGGGCACTAATCCTCCACCAACCCCACTTGACACGTAGGGATGCCAACAGCATCTGGTGTTCCCAGGCGGTCACCCATCCAAGTACTAACCAGACCCAACGTTGCTTAACTTCGCTGATCGGACGGGAAGCGGTGTACTCAGTGTGGAAAAAGGCGTGGAAGTGGATCGCTTCTCTGGCTGTGGGTGGGAGTCGGGAGGTTATTCAGTAAACAATCTGTTTTTAAAACTGTACAATTATAGCTAATTTATGCTAACAATTCCAGCCTGATGACATCTGAACTAAACTAACTTAGTTTAACTCAACCTAATCAAATCTAAGCCAATATAAGTCTGACTTGGTATAACTTAACCTACTGTCTGCAGTACATTGACATCTAACCTAACCATACCTAAACAAGCCTAACTTAATCTACTCGGACTTAACTATGGTGGTGGTGCTCGAAAACATCTTACGTCGAAGAAAATGCGGCACATGTATTTAATATCATTAGCAAAAATAAGGGGAGAGACGAATAGAAATGTTACAGCGATTCCCAAATCTGCAACCAATGGGGTACTGTAAGCTCGGGGACAAAAGCTCATGCCACGTCCTTATCTTCTTGCCCTCTTCTGCTGGCGAACATCCCTTTGAGATGCGTCGGGGAGATAAGCATAGGACATTCCCTGAACTTTTTAGCCCAACTGTACCCATCAAGTACGAAACAAAGCACTCTTCTCCTCCTCCTCCTCTTCCTGCTCTTCTTATTCCCCTTCCTGAATTTTTACTCCCGACTGTACCTCCTCAAGTACCACTGGAAACAAAGCTCTGCTCTTCTTCTTCTTCTTCCTTCCTCCCCACGGGCTTGGCTAGATATTCAGGTTAACTGCTCTTTATGGTGGGAAATACGAGAGACAAAATAAATCGGTCGATCTTTTAAAATTCATGGAGTCATATATATTCAGGATGGAGGAAGGAGAGCGGTAGGGAAGTGGCAGCGCCTGAGGCGCTGAGGGAGAGAAAGGGTGGGAGGATGGGGAGAGAGAGAGAGAGAAGTAGCAGAGTTCAAGGAAGTGAGGATGGACTTAGGGAAGAGTGTGGGAGGGAAGTAATAAATAATGGAAATATGGAGGAGCGACTGAAGGACGGAGGGGATGATGATGATGATGATGATGATGATGATGATGAGAGAGAGAGAGAGAGAGAGAGAGAGAGAGAGAGAGAGAGAGAGAGAGAGAGAGAGAGAGGAGGAGGAGGGGGGAGGACTAACTCGAAGACAGGGAGACGGGGAGACGGAGGGAGGTGAGGAGTTAAGATAGGTAGGTAGATAAATACGTAAACAGATAAATAGAGATAGTGACTGATAGATGATGGATGGAAAGAAAAATAGATAGATAGATAGGTAGAGAGAGAGAGAGGGGAGAGGAAGTACTACACATCTCTCCCTGTTGGCCTAGTGATGGAATGGTCAGCCGGGATTCGATTAATAGACCTTCATAAACAACCTCACTGACCACAGCTCGACATCAAGTGGTCTATTGTGCTTCATGTTGTTGTTGTTGTTGCTGCTGCTGCATGCTGAACAGATTTTGAGAGTCATGGGTAAAAAGCACCCCCCTCCCCCTTTTCCCCGTCTCCTTCTATCTCTTCTCCCTCCTTTCACCCCTCCTTCTCCACCCCTTTCTTCCCTCTGCACAATATCCTTTCTCTCTCCCCCCACTAACTTCCTCTTTCCTTCCCTTTTCCTCCCCTGCCCCTGCCCTCCATTTTCTCCTTCCCTTTTCTTTCCCCAGTCTCCCTCCCTCCTCATCCTTCTCCATTCTCTATCCGATCCCATCATCTCTCCCTTCCTACTCTCTCCTTTCTCGCATGTGTCTCTCGTCTCCCTTCGTTTCCTTCATCCACTCCCCGACAATTCTTTCCACTCTCCTTCTCATGACTCCTCTGCCTCTTCTAACCTCCTCATTCCCTCCCATCTGTTCCCTTCTCACCTCTCCCTTTCACTTTCACCATTCCCTCTCCTTTTCTTTTCTTTCCTTCCCTCTACGCTTCTCTTTATTGTTTTATATTTCTTTTCCCCATTCCTCCTGCCCCTCCTTCCCCTCCCCTTCACATTCCCTCCCTGTCGCCCTCTTTTCCCTCTCATCCCCAACCAATCTGCTTCTTCCCTCCCCCATTCTCCCCCAAACAGATGCGTCAGCAAGTGAGCGGTACGAGTGTGAGAAATAACAACCAAGGAGTCCAGTTTATGGTTGAATGTTGAATATCCAAGCAAGGTGTGAATTTACTGGAGTGTCGGGAGGTTTCGTACTCTCTTGGGTGTTGTTGCTTCGTTCTCGTCAGCGAAGGAGGATTAACAGCACCTTCTCCTTAGCCATTGATTTTGCACATTACAGATTGTGTGTGTGTGTGTGTGTGTGTGTGTGTGTGTGTGTGTGTGTGTGTGTGTGTGTGTGTGTGTGTGTGTGCTCCAGGTATATTCCCACACTCGTCTCCTCAGCGACTGATTTTTCCACGATACAGCTTATCAATATTTTGTGTGTTCTTAATGTCCGTATTATATTGACCCATACTGCATAAGGCAGACACAAGCAAACAGGGTGGTTCGTAAATAGCGCTCCACCAAAATCTCACCTGTCTGTATGTTAGGTGTTGCGGGGATGGCTCAGACTGCTGCTGTGTTTGTGGCAGTGTATGCAGGAAAGGAATAAGTGATGCAGGATAAGCAATGAAAACGCTGACCAAGCCGTCCGCGAAACACTAAAAAATCGCCGTTGGAGTGGAAGAGGGTCATTATGGACTGGTCTGCAAATTAGTGTCTCAGATACATCAACCAACTGAGAGGGATGAGGTGCCGGGAACCCCTTGGACCACGACAGTACGTGCCCGGGAGCTTAAAACTCCGTGTGTTAAAGATAGACTGTAGAAACTTTTAGAATATGAGATTAAAGATTGTATGCATAAACCCTAAATCGCGAAATGGAATGGAAACCCTACTGAAGGCCAATTTTACAACGCATGTGGTTATTACATGCGATCGGCCTCCATTCTCTATTACAGAAATCAATGAGCAGTCACATAAGAAGGCCAAATACGTCCCATCGTCAACTCGTATTTCAGAAATCATCGTTAGAAATTGGGATACGAAAGTTAAAAGAGAACCATTTAATGGAGAAATTTAGGAAACTGAATGAACATAAATGAGGACATGAAAACTGATAACTGGGAATGAAAGAAAAATAAAAGAAACGGCAGGAAAATATATACTAGAGGAGGCTAGATAAGAAATGTTTTATAGAAGAGGCAAAAGGAGGGGGGAAAAAAAAAAGGATGAGAATGTCGAAGACCGAAGGAAAAATATAAAGACCAAAATGGAAAACAAAGATGAGTCAAGGGAAGAAAATGTGGAGGAGGAAAAGGAAGAAAAAATAACAAGAGGAATATCGAGGAAAATACAGCAGAGAAAATTGATGGAAAAAACAGAATTGGTAAATGAAGGGAAATGAATGCAGAAAGGGGTATGTACTGTACAAATAATGATCAAGTGATGATGAGTACAAAATAGTAAAGAGGCAAGTAAGAATATAAAAATTGTGAAAAGAACAAGAAGAATACCGAACAGAAGACTATAAACAAACAAATATTGTTCAGTAATAATAATAATAATAGCCTAATAATAATAATAATAATAATAAAAATAATAATAATAATAATAGCCTAATAATAATAATAATAATAATAATAATAATAATAATAATAATAATAATAATAGCCTAATAATAATAATAATAATAATCGCATAATAATAATAATAATAATAATAATAACAGTGGTAGGTAGGGGCGCTCGCCATCCACTCAATCGATGTAGTGCTAATCTCGGGTGTCTGCCCTTTTCTCTCCTCCATCCTGCTTTCCCTCCATCCTCTTCTGTCTTTCCTTCATTCTTTCCTCGTCCTTCTGCCTACAGATGACTTTACACTCCCTCTTCTGCCTTTCTTTCCTTCATTCTTTTCTCTTCCTTCTGCCTGTGGGTGACTCTGCACTGAGTGACAAGCCAAATGGTTTCCTGTACACCAGGAAACCATTTACTACGCTGGATTGTAACCATATAACCAAGTTATGGCACCTGGTGGTTTAGTGGTTAATTACGGCACCCCAATCAAATTGAGCCGGTGAAGGTTTACATCCAAGGGCTGGTTCGGGTTTATTGCTGTCGTAATGCCACTCAGGGATGAGTAAGGCTGGTCACTGTGATCTTAAATGTCAGGATCAACTTGCCTAGCCCCGGGCTTCTACACTCCTCATGGGGCAGCATAGGATTGGATGATGAATGAATGAATGAATGGATAATAATAATAATAATAATAATAATAATAATAATAAAAAATAATAATAAAGTTGCGACAAGTGGAAAAGTAGAGTAAGGTTGTTGTTGAGTAACTTCGGTCTGTCAGGCCAAGCAGACCCATCAACCGTAGGCAAGCAAACACCTCTGCAGGACTGTCCTGTGTACTGAACCAATGTTTCCCTGCTGCAGACAGCGCCTTGGCAAAGCGAGGTGCGTGGAAGAGTATGGAAGTTTGGTTCCTGGGTGGACGCAGTGTTTGTGTTTCTGCGCCCAATAAACTGGAGCATCTTAGTAGAATCCACATCATCCCTTCATTTAGCTATAATATATGGTTACTATTCAGTGATGAAAATGGTTTCTTGAGTAATAGGAAACTGTTAGGCTTATTACTAAACCCGCCATGTCCCGTTGATGTAGGCCTATATATACGTAGACACATTTTTTCACTGTTAGTCCTGTTAACGTATATAAACACGCAGCAATTGCAAAGACCCTAATTTGCACAATTTTCAATTTTTGCACGTGGTTTTTGGTATGTATACACAGGACACCTTCCTCTACAAGATGCCAGGCAGGGTCAGTGCCTTACCCCGCATTACCTCCCTCCCCTGCATGCAATTGTCTCAGCAATTCACTTGTTACCAGTGATCTGGCCAGGAAAGACATGTCGAGCCACGGTACGAAATTTAGGGCTAGGGTGATTCCCCAATCGATGACAACGTGGAGGACAAAGTTTATGTAGCATTAGAGGAAGAAACAGTCAGAAATGATCATCAGGTAATGTCGTGTTGATGTCTTTGGTGAGTGAAACAATGCTTATATTGCCTATATTACTGTATGAAAACCAATATACTCTTATACTACATATTCATACCAAATAAATAAATAAGTACCGTTTATGAGTGGTGTGGAATAGTTACCCTTCCATAGAACTCGTTTTCTTTGGAGCCAGCCTGATAGAAAACCCAGTAAGGTAAGGGGTACTGGTACCTGTATCGAGTATTTTAAACCTGAGGTGAGCGATTTCTCTATGAATTATCGATGTTTCACACCAAAAGCGGAGGTTTGAGCCAATTTTTTTTTTTTCCAAAATTGGTCGGGATTGGGGGGAATCAGTGGTGGAAAATCGGTTGGGACGGGGCGGGTTAATGCAGATCCACCTGAACTGGAAAGTGATAAAGAAAATTACAGAAAGGATTAGAGAAACATGAAGAAAGAAGGGCAGACACAGAAAAACAATGATAAAGGTTAAGAAAGAAGTAGGCAGTATTATATCAAGTGAGTGGATGCTGGTAGCCACCATCTACCACCTGATAGAGTCAGGTAAAAATAAAAATTAGTCAAGGAAAGGAAAAACAGAGTGAGAGAAATTATAAACAAGAAAATCAGATAGAGATGATAAATAAAATGAAGTTAGTGGAGAAATAAAAGAAGTCGCGTGGAGGGAAATGCGTGAAAAATAGAGAAATGTAATAATAAAACAGGAGAACAGAGAGCAACGTGTTGCAGTAAAAGTTTGGGCAGGGGCCATCCAGCATACTCTAGTGTAGGGGGAAGGGTAGGGGAGGAAAGGATGGGAGGAGGCCTTGAGTGGAAAGGGCTGGGGAATGGGGAATGGAGAATAGGTGAGGGGAGGGGAAGGGAGGATATCTGGGGGCAATGGAAGGGAAAATAGGGAGGGGTGACTATGGAAGGGGAGGGGAGGTCACATGAACGGAGGGACGGACAAGGGAGGGGAGGTCACATGAACAGAGGGACAGACAAGGGAGGGGAGGTCACATGAACGGAGGGACGGACAAGGGAGGGGAAGGAAGGGATGCCAGAAACAGGAATGGAAAGGAGGGGAGGGATGCCAGGAGTGGGAATGGAAAGAAGAGGAGGGATGTTAGGAGAGACTACGGGAGGGGATGGATGCCAGGAGTGGGAATGGAGGGCAGGTGACGGCAGTATTATGGAAGCCACAATTCATAGCTCGCTAGACACTCTAGCATTTACCCTTGCAGTCCAGAGACTGATAGATTTAAAGGTCCATCAGCCATACAAAGAGTACAAAGGAAGTTCTAATGACGCACCAGTATCTTAAGGAAAAAACAGAAAAAAACGTTATTACAGCTGAACTAAAGAAAATCATAAAAAAGAAGAAAATTAAGATATGTGACAGATTAACATGAACCTAATGAAGAAACTGTCAGGAATGAAGCCTAAAAATAGTCTAAGTAAAGGCTTGATACAGAAAGAAACCAAATCTCTGATCTAAGAATATATATATATATATATATATATATATATATATATATATATATATATATATATATATAGAGAGAGAGAGAGAGAGAGAGAGAGAGAGAGAGAGAGAGAGAGAGAGAGACAGACAGACAGACAGACAGACAGACAGAGAGATCAGCCATTTGAGTATCCACTGCAGGACCAGCCTATCTTGACCGAAGTGGAGACGATACAGCCTACGTATCTCTTCCAAGTGGCTCAGGCTGTCTGGTAGAGATTGTATGTAGGGTGAGATGTGCTTGTAAGTGGGATTGTAGTGTTGGAGTGGCTTTGGATGAGTGTGTAGTCTGTGAACCAAGTGTAATCGGCCCGCACAAGCCGACTGGGTGCAAGCATACTTTATATTACGCGACACTGGTTCAACCACAGCACCCCTTACGTCCGCCAAAGCAGTGCGATGCCAAAAGAACGCCCCCGAAGTTTGTTACCCTGGTGGGGCGCGAACCCTAGTTCTCCCATGTATGAAAACGCACACTGTACCACAGAGGCTCCATATATACATATATATATACTGATATATATATATATATATATATATATATATATATATATATATATATATATATATATATATATATATATATATATATATAATATGATGCAAAGCAGCCCTTACCCTTGGCACACCTCCAGTAATAACATTGCCCTGTTCGGTTACACAAAAAGACCCTCAGTCTCCAGACCGCCATTAGAAACAAGAAATCGCCAGTAATAGGTCACTGCCAGGCCTGACTGTTTTTATGGCCTCCTACATTGTCTCCTTCCCACTTGACACACGCATACTGTGCCGCTTTTCTCTCCCAGGAGCAGAATGAGAAGTAGGTCCTAATTTTATTAAACTTTAGACAATGTCCACCATAAAGTATAAGATGTATAGCAGGCTACATCTAATTAAACTATACCCGTTTAACCTTAGCCTGGTCCAAAGTATCGTCCCTGTACAGCATAGATCATGTAGCTCGATGGACGAAAAAGACAATGCTCAATTTCCTTTCCACAGCATTTCTTCGTGACTACCCCCATATTGTAGTGTTAATTTCCTGTTGCAACTCAATATTTGAGATGGAGAGGCGGAAATTTTTGTCCGGGTTAAGGTAAAATGGGTACAATATTCTCACCAATTTCAGGACTGTAAAGGCAAAAAATAAAAATAATACGACGGTCTTCTTTCGTGTATAAAGAACCAACGTAGAGAAAAGAGGTTGACCTCATTAAAGAAGAACTGAACCATCTCTAAAAAGTTACCTTAATTATCTCGCGTTGGGGATGCGTGGGCTTCAACTGACATTATAGCTCTTTTACGCATGTTAGTGGGACTTAATTTGTGTGATACCATAACAAAGTTACCCTTTCTCTTTTTCATGACTATTAAGGACCAGAGGACAGAAAGAAGACGAGAGCACATCTAAAAAGGATGGAGAAATGAACTTGATATGGAATACTTCTGCTGCAGATTTCAGTGGTACAGTGTAAAAAATAAAATGATTTAACTAGTTTCCTTCTTCGGGAATTTTTGGGATCAGTGCAGAGTTCAGTCGGAAATACATACAAATGATCCTGACCATCTTAAAAAAAAAATCTCAATCTTTGTCTTCATCATCATCACCGTCTTCTTTTTTCTTTCATTTTCTCCGTCTACTTCTTTCTTCTTTTTCTTCTTCGTCTTCTTCTTCTTCTCCTTCTTCTTCTTCTTCCTCTTCTTTCATTCTTTTTCTTCATCTTCTTCTTCCTCTTCTTTCATTCTTTTTCTTCTTCTTCTTTCATTCTTCTTCTTCTGCTGCTACTTCCTCTTCTTCTTTTTATTTCTTCTTGCTCCTCTTCCTTACTTATTATCATAATCATCATTAACATCGATATGACCCTCTTTTCACCTATGGACGGGGTGGGGTAAAATTTTCTCACATATTTGGAGATGCTGATCCTGAAACTGACATACAGTAACTCTTTCCCATTCCTTAAGGACTGAACTAGAGAGAAGATTCAACAGAAGAAGTGGGAGTATTGACTCCCAATAAAGTATGTTAATACTGTCTTTCATACTGGAACGATAGTGGTACTGACAATACTATTTTTCCTTTTGCGTATCTAAGGGGACGGAACACTGAGAGGAAGCACGAACGCAGTGGAAATTAGATGCTAAAAATTTCCGAAAAAAAAATCACACACACACACACACACACACACACACACACACACATATATATATATATATATATATATATATATATATATATATCATCAGCACCAGCAGCTATTACAAGTCCACAGCTGAACAAAGGCGTCCCCCACCCATCTTCACGAATTCCTTGACTCAGCCAATCTTTGCCACGTTTTCCCTGCAAAATTTCTCTATCTCATCTCTCCACCTCCTGTCTGGCCTTTTTCTGCTACGATTACAATATCTTTATGTCCAGTCTGTCAGCCTCTTGCTCCATCGGTTATTCTTTAATCTTGCTACATGACCTGCCCACCTCCATTTCTGTTCTTTTATAACTTCTATAATATCTTTGACTTTAGTCTGCTCTCTCACTCAAGCTGATCTTTTCCTGTCTCTTAAAGATATTCCCAACATCGACCTTTCCATTGCTCTCTGAGAACAGATTAATTTATTTCCCATCGATTTTGTCAGTCTCCAGGTCTCACAACCCTACGTCATAGATGGAATTATACATTCGTTATATACTTTTCGTTTCATACAAACTGGCAAGCTACTTTTCATAATGTCCCTATGTTTCCCGAAAGCTTTCCATCCAATTGTAATGCGTCTTTTTATTTCGCTATCATGATCTTTCGTTTTTTTTAGTATTTATCCCAAGTAATTATACTCCTCGACTTCTTCAATAATATCTCAGCTTATTCTGATGACGCTCTTTGGTGTTTGTGGATTAAACATTAGTTTTACTCCGGTTCATCTTGAGCTCTACTTTGAGACTTTTTCTGTTCAGGTCATTTAACATTTCTTACAATGTCTCTGCTGTTAGGACAATGTCATCTGCAAATCTTAAATGATTTAGCTTTTCTCCATCTGTGTTGACTCCTTTGTTTTCCCAGTCTAGCTTTTTGAAAATACTTTCTAGGCATGCTGTAAATAATTTTGGTGAAATTGTATCCCTGACGCACACCCTTCTCAATCTAAATTTTTGGCGAGTCCTTATGTAATTTAACTGTAGTAGTTCTCTCTTTATATACGTTTTCGAGCAGTTTTACAATGTTCTCATTCACTCCTTGTTTTCGCAATGAATCTATAATTCCTATGTGCTCCGCTGAATCGAAAGTCTTTTCGTAATCAACAAAACCTAAGTACAGTGGTTTATTATTTTCCGTAGTTTTCTCAGTTAGCTAATTCATTGTGTGTAGATGATCAGTAGTCGAATACCTGCCTCGGAATCCTGCTGTTAATGAAGTTAAGTTTCCTCCAAAATTGTTGTTATTCTGTTCGTAAGGACTTTACTGCAGAGTTGGTAAATGACTGATAATAAGCTAATGGGTCAATAGTTACTAAGATCTTTTGAGTCACCTTTTTTTTGTAAAGTAACTATATATTGCATTAATCCATGTTTGGGGGAATTTTCTTCTTTTTTATACATTGTGTTAATAAGTGAGCAAATTGTACTTCTACTCGTGCATCCAACAGTAAATCTGCTACTGTTCCATCTTGTTCCGGAGCCTTCTCTCTTTTCATATTTTTAAGAGAAATATTTACTTCGTCTGATGATACCTCAGGTATTTCACGTGTGTCAACTGAAAAGTTAGCTATTGGCACTACGTCTTTGATGCATACAGTTCTTTGTAAAATTCTTCAACTATCTTCACCATCTTATCACTGCATTTCATGACTTAACCGTTGTCCTTCAGTGATGTCATTTCTTGCTTTCCTAGTGCCATTTTTCTTTGGATTTGTTTCAGACTTTTGCCTTTGTTGATGGTTTCTTTGATCTGATACATGTTTCTCTTTCTCTTTACTTTTCTTTGTCTTTTGTTGAAAAAGTTATTTAATTCTGCTCGGTCTATTTCATCTATCCTTATTTTTACTTTCATTTCCTTTCTTTTTTTCATAAGCTCGAGTGTCTTTTCTGAATACTTCTTGCTTTTGGTTGTACTAGGTTTTCCTACTACCTCCGCTAATTCTCTTAGCACTTCTGTTAGTCTGTCATTCAACTCATCAATGGCCACATTTAGCATTACTTAGAACTTGAAATCTGTTATATATATATATATATATATATATATATATATATATATATATATATATATATATATATATATATATATATATAGTTAGTTAGTTAGTTAGTTAGTTAGTTAGTTAGTTAGTTAATTAGTTAGTTAGTTAGGTGTTCTCTCCGACAAAGAGTGTATGTTTTCGCCCGTTTGTTTTTTTTGTTTGTCTGTTGTCAGGATTACTCAAAAACTAAAACAGAAATTTGGACCAAATTTGGTGGGTTAATAGCCCATGTCCCTGGTAACAATCGATTTTCTTTTGGGACCGATCAGAATAGCACTACAGATTCTGGATCCGGAAAACACTTTCTGCGAAACCCTAATCAGTGATAAGACACTCTGACCCATTATGAAAAGTAGTTTGGAAATTACGTTACCCTTGTTGACAAGGTGCCCTCCACTGAGTTCTCCTGTAGTTTATTAATTTATTTATTTATTAATTTATTAATGTGGAGGTTAAAACAGACAACACTCTATTCTTCTTGCTCAAAATGAGCTGACAAAGAGAAAAAAATATGTGAACCCTCTGTCAGAACTAGAAGTGACAAAATATTTTAATATATTTTTATTCATGTTAAAACCTTGGAGGCTAAAAATGGCAACATCCTATTACTTTTTCGAGTTCCAGAGGAGATGAAGTAGGGAGAAGAGAAGATGATAACATTGAAGGAACAGGAAAAGTTTGAAAAACACACCAATGTTTTCTACATTTATGACACTATGGAGACTATAGCTCCAAACACTCTGTTCCGTTTTCGTGTTTCAGCAGTGTTAAAGTAGCCTGAAGAAATGAGAATATACATTCACCACGAGTATTTATTTTTCTTGTTAAGCTGAAGGAGAGGAAAGACGCGAGAAAATACACGCAGCAAGAATGTTCCTTTTTGGTGCTCCAGAAGAGATGATGTAGAGGGAAGAGGCGGGGTAATACCCAAGAGCCTGAACGTCATAAAACCCTCGAGTGTCGTAAAAGTAGGGGCCATTTCGCGCGTGGTCCTTATATAAATAGACCGTTTGCTTATGCTGTGTTTCCTTCTCATACTTCAGCATCGTAAACCAGGGAAAAACGAGGTTCTTAATGCGAAAACAGAGAGGTAACAGCCGTGGTCCTCTCGTGGCGGGAAAGTTTACTTTTTTCTTGCTTGGTGCGTGTGTAGGTGTGGTTTGTTTTTGTGTGAAGCTGTGAAGTCTGGTGTTGTAGCTGGAGTTGTTTCCCCAGGAATTTCTGAAATGTGAACCCGGTGGACTATAAGTTGAAGCTATCATTCTCCCACAGTCTACCATCCTCCTTTCGGGAGCTGCGGAAGTAGCTTAGTGACGTTTATGGGACCGGGCAGTTGAGCCGCCTTTATATCGACGCCACCACATGAAGGGACCCCTCCCCAGCACAAAAATAGGGTGTACAGTAAGGAATTATATATTTTCCCAGTCATTTCTAGATATTGCTGAAAGCTAACAGTACCACCCCGCGTTGTTCAAGTTAGATAAGATTGTAAATAGAAATGTTGAAAACTGTTTTGGTGGTTTCTTGGGTGGATGATGCGCCATGCGTGATCGGTCCATGCCCACCTACTCACTTCACCATGTCAATACCCATTGCATTTTATCTATCAATCACTCTATCTATCTATCTTTCTGTCTATTTAATCCGTCTGTGTCTAACGCCAGACGCCGTGATTCTGGAAAGAATCACAACAAACTAATTGCTTCCATGTTACCTGGCTGTCCTCTCTTCAACTCACACCTCTTCACTCGTATACATTCATGTCCCCATTAATAACTGACACACTAATACACTGATCTTGAAAAAACTGTGGATATTTCCTTCGGGTACTGGGGCGTAGACGGTATTCCCTCACCAAAAATCCGCCTTATTTTCTGTTGTGTCCACGACCTACTTGGGGACCTGTACTATACTGAGTGTACAAAATTTCATCGCTTTCTTTTGATAACTGTGAATAATAGTCGAAGATGAGGGTTGCCCCCGTCCCATCCAAATACTGTAAAGTGCAGTTTTTGTGATGCCTAAAACCTGAGTCTGTAAGCATACCTATATAAAATTACATTCCTTTATCTTGAAAACTTGGGGCATTTTCTTGCCACTTCGGGTCTGTACGTCATGGGCCCTCCTCCATCCACCAAACTCGGTGGACGGCTAGCAAATCGGACATGCGTGAAGATATTTGGTTCTGAATGAACCAGGCCAAAGGTCACCGTCATGGGACTGCTGGAGGTCAACTAAAACAGTTTCGAGATATATATATATATATATATATATATATATATATATATATATATATATATATATATATATATATATATATATATATATATATATATATATATACATATATATATATATATATATATATATATATAGATAGATAGATAGATAGATATATATAGATATAGATATAGATAGATAGATAATGTTTTTCTCCTTCTTCTGATCAGTTTCTGTAAAAAAAATAAGACAATGATGCAAAAATTCGATTTTAAGAAAAGTAGTGAAACGTCAAGGTCACAGGTTACTTATATGTTAGGTCCTTAGATGAACTGGACGGAGCTGGTCTTGTTTTCCCTGAGTGCTCCTTCCTGTTATACTGTAAAATTTTTCATTAATTTTCTTTATTTAGCGGCGATAATGAACTATTAATTGAAATCAATGGAAAGCATAATTGACTTGGTTGCATTTTAGTATTATTGTTTATTTAATCAGTAGCTCCTTAATCGTAACACTGTCGTGTAATGTGTTATTGTTATGCTCATAGCATCTGAGTTTTTTCAGGTTTTGGCAGCCACGTAGCAGTTAAGGGCTTAAAGAAGGTTGCATCTAACATCTCCACTTCGAATAATTCTCTGTCGCTGATCAAGAGCTTCCGAAGACATCAAGAATAATGTGAAAAAAAGGCGTCATCGTGCCAAAGAAGAATATGAAAAATATATATATATATATATATATATATATATATATATATATATATATATATATATATATATATATATATATATGAAAAAATACAAAATCATCTAAAATGTAACGATTTCACATTTTCTGAAAATAGATTCTATTCACATTTTCTCTTTTAACGCAGGCTTCTGTTACAGGGCATTGCTGTTTTTATATTTCTTTTTCCTCTTTTTATCTTTTTTTTTTTCATACTTCAGCCTCCCTTTATCCTTCAGGCAAAAAAACCCTTCTCTTCAACTGTCTCATTTATTTTCGTCTTCACCATCTCCTTTCATTAGGCTTGCCTCTTTCTCCACTCTTTTTCTTCCTTAATTCCACTCTCCCACTCTCTTTCTCCGTTGCCCAAGTGCATCTGTGTGTGTGTGTGTGTGTGTGTGTGTGTGTGTGTGTGTGTGTGTGTGTGTGTGTGTGCGTTTACCCATCTCTTTATGTCTGTCAATTAATCGCTCCATCTGTCTATGTCTGTCTGCTGATAGGTCAGTTTGCATCAATTTTATCTGTCTGTGTATTTGTCTATCCATCTATTTTTCTATCCATCCATGTCTGCCTAATTATACACCGCTACCTGTCTGTCTGTCTCAGCTACTGTCTCTCTGTCAGTCTGGCTGTCTGTCAGTCAGTGTGTGTGTGTGTGTGTGTGTGTGTGTGTGTGTGTGTGAGACTCTTTTTTTCTCTCTCTCTCTCTCTCTCTCTCTCTCTCTCTCTCTCTCTCTCTCTCTCTCTCCCCTCATCGTCATTCTCAAGTTCAGCTGGTAATGCCACTATCAGCACAGGCACCCAGGACACTCAAGCACTCAGGACACACAGGCACCCAGGACACACAGGCACCCAGGACAATCAAGCACTCAGGACACACAGGCACCCAGGACACACAGGCACCCAGGACACACAGGCACCCAGGACACACAGGCACCCAGGACACTCAAGCACTCAGGACACACAGGCACCCAGGACACACAGGCACCCAGGACACTCAGGAACCCAGGACACTCAAGCACTCAGGACACACAGGCACCCAGGACACACAGGCACCCAGGACACTCAAACACTCAGGACACTCAAGCACTCAGGACACACGAGCACCCCGGAAACACAAACACCTAGGACAAAAGGCAACCAAGACACACAGGCACCCAGGACACACGAGCACCCCCGAAACACAAACACCTAGGACAAAAGGCACCCAGGACACACAGGCACCCAGGACACACAGGCACCCAGGACACACAGGCACCCAGGACACACAGGCACCCAGGACACTCAGGAACCCAGGACACTCAAGCACTCAGGACACACAGGCATTCAGGACACTCAGGAACCCAGGACACACAGGCACCCAGGACACACAGGCACCCAGGACACACAGGCACCCAGGACACACAGGCACCCAGGACACACAGGCACCCAGGACACACAGGCACCCAGGACACACAGGCACCCAGGACACACAGGCACCCAGGACACCCAGGAACCCAGGACACTCAAGCATCCAGGACACTCAAGCATCCAGGACACACACACGCACAAAAAAAAAGAAAGAAAAACAGAAAACATTAGTTCCCAAGACAGAAACACCTACGACACAAGCAGCCAGGGCACACACGGCAGGGCAGGGACAGACCGAAAAAAGAGTGAGGCGAGATTAAAGAGGGAAGTTTTTTGAGGAAGGTGGCGGGGATTGGTAGGATAGGGAAGAGGTGGTAGGGTTGGGTAAAGGAGAGAAAGATAAGGTACGGCAGGATTTGCTAGGGTAGGATAGGGTTGGGTATGGTATGACAGAGGAGAATATGGTAGGGTATGGTATGGTAGGATAGGGTAGCCTGAGTTCGGGTTGGGTTGAGTAGAGCAGGGTAGAGTAGAGGAGGGTAGGTTAGAAATGAGTGGGTTAGGGAAGAGTATGAAAAGAAGAAAAATTTGGGATGAGGTTGGATAGAGAATGATGGGGAAGGGAAAGTTGAATGAGGGTAGGGTAGCTCAAAGGAGTACAAATGAGTTCAAAGGAAAGCAAACACCAACAGACCTAGTGGTAGAAGATAAGGGCAGAAAAGCAAGAAGGCGTAGGGTATTAATATAATGGTTAATCGGGTAGGGAGGGAAAGGATAAAGTCCATAAGAAAAGAGGATAATGGCTGTAGGTAGACTGGCTCATACTGGGCATCGCCAGTCTAAGGGTGATTCAGAATCAAAAATAAAACATAGACAGCAAGGAAGTCGAGCAAGGCAACGTTAGGCAGCGACGAGGCAGAGTAGGATAAGGTAGTGGAGGGTAAAAGAGATTTGGGTATGGCACTGAAAAATAATCTCTGGGTGGAGTACTGAGAGTAAGAAACCAGCACTAATTGCATCATCATTGTCACCAACATTGTCACCTCTGTTGCTACAAAAAAGATTAACACACCACTACCACCATTTTTATCTGCAATATCACACGCTCATCATTAAAGCACCGATCCCACCATATCTCACAATCTTGACAGTTACCAGCATCACTGTTATCACCACATTTTATCACTTATTGTCACCACTGCTCCTACTTCTATAATACTAACCAAACTTTCACTGTCACTGTCACCATCCCAACCTCACACTCTTCACCATCATCACCACCTCCATCATCACAACACTTATCTCAACATACATCGCAATCACCATCACTTCTATCACCACCATTGTCGTCACCCACACCATCGCCAACACATTCGTTCCTCCCACACCCAAAAAACATTGTCACTATAACTCTCATACCCACATAAATTTCTAATAATATCACCACTGTCACTCACCCTCCCCTTTCCTCCTACAGCGACTGATACTTGCATCACACCGCAGTATCACCAAGTTAACCACCATTTGCCCCACCATATTTATCAGTGCAATCATCATCACCATCATCGCACCTTTACTCTCACCTTCACCATTATTCTTACCATTATCATCCTCACCGCCACCACCTTCGCCACATTCACCTTCACCATCACACTCACCTTTACTCTTGAACTAGACTAGGAAGCAAAAGCCTTGTTCTGAAGTTGCCTTAACTTTCATACATAATCTTTACCAACACGAAACAATCTCAAGTTGGGAGGACTTGAGGAAGCTGAGGCTGGGTGAGTCATGGACTAGAGATGATGCAGGCTAAGTCTGGGTGAGCCATAGCGTGGAAATGAGACGGGAAACATAGTGAGGTAGGATTTTAGGGTGAAGCACAATGAGTCATGGTGAGGAGATGAGGCTGGAAATATGGTGAGGTAGAATGTGAGAGTAGGGTAGGGTGCGAGTGTGAGGTAGAATGTGTGGGTGAGGCACGGTATGAGGAATAGACAGTGATGGTGATGAGGCAGGATGTATCAGGGGAGTGGTGTGGCAGGGGCTGGATAATTGCATGTTAACTCGTGTTTTTTTTTTTCTTACCTGATATCTTAATGCTTATTCTTACCACTTATTTTTTCCCCTTTCCGCAAAAAACTTTGTGTTTCCTCCTCTTGTTATTCCTTGTCTTTTCTACCCATTTTTTATATTTCCTCTTGTTTTCCTCCTTCTTTTCTTGATATTTTTGTTACTTCTTGCTCTGTCTTCATCTTCTCAAGTCTTTTATCACTTCTTGTATTTCTCTTTCATTCGTTCTGAAAAATTTATGATTCCTCTTTTTGAGTTTGTTTCATGACAATTTGTGCGTTTGTGTGTGTGTGTGTGTGTGTGTGTGTGTGTGTGTGTGTGTGTGTGTGTGTGTGTGTGTGTGTGTGTGTGTGTGTGTGTGTGTGTGTGTGTGTGTGTGTGTGTGTGTGTGTGTGTTTCTCTTCCCTATTCTTTTCGATGATTTTGTTACCTCGCACTATTTCCCATCTGTCTGCTTTTTTTGTTCTTAAATAATACGAATGGATGGTGTTAAATCATCCCTACCGACAATGAATAACAAAGATATTTCTTCATTTCTTCACGGCAGTATTTCACCTCCTCAGTGCCTTTCTCTTTTGTCTTGCGTAGTTCGAGCTGACTGGAATGCTTTCGGTCCGCAAAATCTCTGTCATATAAATTACCCCAAGTCATTTCCTGCATGATATGTAATAAATAGTCGGCAGTCGATTGCACAAGCCACTGGGGCGAGAAGTGATATTAAATTACATATCACTAATGGCTATAACACCAGTGTCAACGTGGAAATATCAAGAGCAATATCGCATAAATTAGCAACTGAAGAGCAATATGCGAATGAGTAATGTGAGCACTCAGTGTCTCATTGATACAATTATACAACTGTTGCTGTTGCTGCTGTAGCCCCAGCCTTATCTGAAGCCTGAATCCGATGAACTGCTGGCTCAAGTGGTGTTTTTATTGCATTGCAGTTGAGGCAATTGTTCCACCCAGTTATATCTGTGGCACCACATGAAAGCGTCCCTCTCGTGCACCAAAATTTATAGTTACAACAAATAAACACTGAACTCTTTATCCGTGATTGTGATTTGATGAAACGGGACCTCAACTCTTTCTGATTAATTCAACAAAATTTCGTTTGCATTCAACGACCACAAGTTTATAGTTTCTGTTAATTAATAATACGCACTCCTCTTTCACCCCGAATTAACACTTTCACTCCCACGGAGCATTTTTCATTCTTTACGTTATTCCCCCATGTTAGAAATCTTATTCAGTTTTGGGGACATTCCAAACTGGAAGGGTTTGACTTACCTTTCTGCAGTTCCCTCAATATAAGATGTTTTTTTTTAGTTGCACAAAGGAGTCAGAAAGTAAGAATGAAAAATAAAGTACGTCATCAAGCTGAAGAAATTCATAAAGCAAGATTTCAATTTCTTTTATTTTTGTGATTGCTTTGACAAGATCTCATTGGAATAATTGATCAAAAATGTTAATTCCAGTCAACAATTCCCTCCTCGGCTACTAGAGGTAATTTTATCTTGTCATTAAGCGCATTGTCACCTAAAAGTAATAATACATCCAGTGACTGGATGGTGGGCGACCATGCCTACTACTACTACTACTAGTAGTAGTAGTAGTAATAGTAGTTCGATTATTGTGTTATCATTGTCATCAATCATCATCATCATCATGATCATCATCATCATCATATCATCATCATCATCATATCATCATCATCATCATCATCATATCTTCATCATCATCATATCATCATCATAATATCATCATCACGATCATATCATCATAATCATAATAATAATTATTATTATTATTATTATTATTTATGAAAACGGCGTGCCCTGCGAGACGAGTTCCTCTGCACATACTGTAATACTGTAGTGGATGTTAACTCCTGTACTGTAAACGCCAATATATCTATGTCATAAGGTCGACTTAAAAAGGACCTTCTTTCATAAGACTTTACTTAGCAAGAAACACAAATAGCAGTTTACCCAGATACAACCAGGATCTGTCTGACTCTAAAATGCTAAAAGATTTTAAACATAAGCTTCGGAACACGAAGCACAAGGCCCCGAACAAATCGAACAAAGAACTCAGAAAGTCATAATGAATCCAACCCTTTTGACAATGAAGCATTCCCAGTAAACCTCAATTTTATACCACATTCACCCCATCTAATAAAGTTCCAAGCAAATATTTAATACGGCTCAGTTCAATAATTTAATCTATTTACACAATTATATATACAAAAATTAGCCTACAAATCTAATTAATTAGTAAGTGAGTCTATCTACAGGTTTTTAAATTCTGGTAGAACGACGAACAGGTTCTGACATGCTAGAAGTAGGTTGTTCGTCGGGAACCAGGGAAGCCTGTCGGGGAGAGAGAATCCTTCTCCGGTGATGTCTGGAGATCTGGCACAGAGTCAGATGAACCCTGGGCAGTAGGCTGGTTCTCTGAAGGCTGATAAGGCATAGGGGTTAGAGACTCCTCAGAGGGCACCAGAACCTTAGGGGAAGGTGCCAGGTCCCTGGTGGAGACAGTAGTTCCCTCCCGTCAGGATAGCTGATCCGGGCATAGTGAGGAGTGGCATTCACAAGGTCGACAACATCCACTAGAGGATCAGACTTAGACTGGCGGACAAACTTGTGTAGGAGAACAGGCCCAGGGGAGGAAAGCCAGGTTGCTAGAGAGTAACCATTACAGGATTTCCTTGGGTAAGTAAACAGTCTTTCATGAGGGGTTTGATTAGTGGCAGTGATAGAATGAAGAACACTGTCTTGTATTAGTTCCCAGTGAGTCTCGGGAAGATTGCGTGATCTTAGAACGAAAGGCAAAGCTCTACATATAGTCCCATGCTCCCTCTAGCACTGACCATTACCCTGAGGATAATAGGGGGTGGAATGAGTCATAGCTACACCTTGTTCCATGAGAAAACTAGAAACTTCCTTGGATACAAACTGTGGTCCACTGTCAGAGTGGATAGAGGAAGGGCAACCAAACAGAGAAAACAGTTTCAGAAGACAAGATATTACAGTCTGAGCAGACATGTCTGGACAAGGAAATGCAAAAGGAAATTTAGAGTATTCATTTACCATAACAAGAAGATATATGTTGCGAGCAGAGGAAGGCTTAGGACCTATAAAATCAATAGAGATAAGGCAGTTGGGATGCATAGCATGAATGAGATGAGCTGAGGGTGGTCTGAAAAACTTAGCTTTCAATTCAGAACAGACAAGAGCACTGTGAACAAACTCTTTTCCCATCCTCTGATGAATAAACCAGATTTGTAGCCCTCACAAAGTGGTATAGTCTAATGACACCAGGATGACAGAGTGATATGATGATCTCTTCTAGGGAAACAAAGTGAGAATTAGAGGTGGCATTACAAATACGGGAAAGAGTATCACATGGAATATTCTCAAATCTGGGTCGATATTTGATATCATACAGGTATTCAGAGAGTTCCAGTCACCACCGCAAGATCTTGTCATTCTTAATTTTGGACGTGTGACGAGAGTTGGACACGATAGATACTGCCTGCTGATCAGTCACAATAGTGAACCTTCTATCTATCTATCTATCTATAGCCCGACACCCTAATCCCGCAAAGGGTGGCCGCAGACAAAACGCCTCCAAGTCGCTCTGTCACCCACCATTTGACTACCCTCCCCCCAACTCACCCACCCTTCCTCATATACCTCTCAACTCCATCCCTCCATCTCATTCTCGGTCTACCCCTCCCTCTCCCTCCCTCCACCTCACCTACATACACCCTCTTAGTCAGTCTTTCATTCTCCATTCTCTCCACATGTCCAAACCACCTCAGTGTATTTCTCCTAATCTTCTCAACCACATCCACATCCACCCCACAACGTTCCTTCACTTCTTCATTCGTCAACCTGTCCCTCCATGTCACTCCACATGCTCCTCTCAAGTAACTCATTTCCACTGCTCTCACTCTTGACTTGTTCCCCTCTTGAAAGGTCCACGCCTCGCTTCCATACGTCAGGGTAGGGATCATAATACTATCATGCAGTGACTTCTTAACTTCCATACTCACCTCCCTATTTCTCATCACTGCTTTCAGTGAACCAACAACCTTCCTTCCCTGCTGTACCCTTCCACACACTTCATCCCCCACAGTTCCATCCTTACTCATCACACTACTGTACCCCCTCCACAATATGTCTACCCCCGATGTATATATGTCCCCCCCCAATGCATACATGCCCCCACTAAACTTGCTGACTTAGCACGCTTTCCCAGGACCTGAAGCCTGGGAAGAAGGCGTTATTGCATCAGTTCATAGCAGGCAGCCCAGACGGGCAGACTATTTTACTGTGAGCTTGTAATAAACTCCTTATCTAGCTGTTTGTACACGGAGTTTCTATCACCAAAGTATTGGAAGTTACATTTGGTGGCAGCGGTGTTTCAAACCATCAGATTCTGACCGCCTCCGATTTTTAGTGACATCCCAAGATACACGACGTCTCACATCTGCCAGCCTCGCCCCTCCTCAGTGCCTCTCGTGGTGTAATACCTGGCTGTGCTTTCCGAGTGTCCAATTTTTCTCACCAGTGCTCACCTCTCACACAACCCCACCCACATGCCTTGCTCCTGACCGCACGTGTCACCGTTGCCAACCTACTCACCTGTTGCACCTGTTCCCAGCACCTGTTCCGAACTCATCATAACTCCTGCCCCCACGGTGCCTGTACCCCCTCCACAATATGTCTACCCCCGATGTATATATGTCCCCCCCCCAATGCATACATGCCCCCACTAAACTTAAAAGTGGTGTAAAGATTGGAGATTTCCTAGTATACCCAGCAGCCGTAAAGGTGTGCCAGGATTCCTCAATTCCTACTATTCAGACTGATGATAGTACGCCAATCAGTGTATGTACTATTAACTCTACGGGATCTGCGCCGACATATTCACCCGATATGCTCTCACATCTCACTTGCACAGATTTCCCAGATAATACGCCTCAACTCCTCGACCTTCTGACCTCGTACAGAAACGTGGTTGCCTTACCCGGTGAACCGATGGGTAGAACAGACCTTGTCAAACATACGATTGAACTACTACCAGGAACTCAGCCGATTTACATACCAGCGTATCGATTTCCTCACAGCCAGAGAAAGCAGACAGATCAAATGGTACAGAACATGTTAGACCAAGACATTATTGAACCCTCCGTCAGTCCATGGAATAGTCCACTTTTCTTAGTACCAAAGAAGGACAGCAACTTTAGACCAGTAGTCGACTATCGTAAGGTCAATTCTGTCACCGTTCCAGACCGTTTCCCGTTACCCGTCCTCACTGATTTGCTAGAATTCCTTGGTGAAAATAACGTAGTCTTTTCATCTTAAGACCTCCTCAGCGGGTACTGGCAGGTCGAAATGGAAGAGTCCCCTCGCCCAGTTACAGCCTTTAGCACCCCCTCCGGATATTTTCAGTTTAATAGACTCCCTTTTGGTCTGAGAAATGCTCCTTCCATGTTCATGTGACTTATCCATTCAGTCTTCAGCAGTATGATGGGACACTCTCTTTTTGCTTACCTAGATGATATCATTGTTGTGAGTAAATCCATCCCTGATCATTTTACCAAAGTCCAGCAAGTCTTTGAACGCCTCCAGCTCGCAGGCCTGAAAATCAATCTCAGTAAATGTGACTTCCTGCGAAAGAAAATCAAATTCCTAGGTCATGTCGTAGATGCACAAGGCATTCATACTAATGAGGATAAAACTAAGGCGATTATTAACTTCCCAGAACCTACCACTACCGAAGCTGTACGAAGTTTCCTGGGCCTCGGTGGCTATTATCGTCGATTCATACGGGATTATGCAAAGATCGCCGCTCCTCTGACCCACTTACTCAAGCAGAATGTGCCCTTTGTTTGGACTAACGACCAGTCACAGGCTTTCCAAAAGCTAAAGACAACTCTTGTAAATGCCCCTGTTCTAGCGTTCCCTGATTATACCACACCCTTCCTTCTCTGCACAGACGCCTCAGGCACTGGACTTGGTGCCGTTTTGATGCAACTCGATGAAGCATCAAGGAAGCGCGTAATAGTGTATGCTAGTCGTACCCTTACAACCGCTGAACGTAACTACAGTGTCACAGATCTCGAAGCGCTAGCGGTAGTCTGGTCCTTGAAACATTTCAGAGATATAGTCTATGGTTATCCAGTGCATATCCAAATAGACCACCTTCCACTATGTGATTTGTTCAAGAATCGCAACCTAACAGGTAGGTTAGCTAGATGGTTTGCCATCATCCAGGACTTTAATCCCACTTTTCAATATGTACCGGGCAAGTTGAATGTAGTCGCAGACGCACTCTCACGTCACGTAGCAGCAGCTATAACATCACTGCGGCCTGAAGTAACTGAAAACACTACACTAACGTCAGAAGTTGTTTGAAACTTTCAGCGCCAAGACCCCACGTGGTCCAAAGTCATTTATTTCCTAGAATCTGGCGATGCCTCGACCTTACCTACTCTGCCGGTATCAGTAGATGAGTTCATGCTAGATGATGATCTCTTGTACAGGAAAACACTGCTAACAGGCAAAGATATGCCCAATCGCGAAGTACGCCAACTTGTTGTCCCCACTGCCCTGATACCAAAGGTTCTTCATATTATTCATAATACTCCTCAAGCTTCCCATCCAGGTAAAGACCGATGCTTGCGCCAAGCACGTCTCAAATACTATTGGCCAACCATGCGCCGCGATATCAATGCCCACTGTGACTCTTGCCTCTCCTGCCACTGCCACAAAGGATCAACCGGCTTACCAGCACCTCTCTTACAATACCCAATCCCGTCACGACCATGGGCAACTGTCTCAATCAATCTCTTAAAACTACCTCTCACAGACTCTGGCGCTGAGTACTTGTTCATAGTGGTCAACCACTTCTCCCGCTACTGTGTCCTCGTACCCCTCTCCGACAAGACCGCGAAAAGCGTTGCACGTGTCTTTGCAGATCACGTAATTTGCCCGTTCAGTACCCTTCATACCATTCTTACTGACAACGGTACAGAGTTCAACAATAGACTTTTAGATGAGATCTGTCGCTGCTTTCATATCAGTAAGTGCAATGTCATGCCTAACCATCAGGCTTTCAATGGCCTTGTAGAACGCCACAACCGAAAAATCTTAGAGTGCCTTAGACATCTAGGCTCCCATAGTTCGTCCTGGGATGACTGGATTCCCCAAGTGGCATCCTCAATCAATAGCTCCATCAATGCATCCATTGCTGAATCTCCCTTCTTCGTCCTCTTTGGTTTTGACAAGGACCTCCCATACTCTCTCTTATCCTCAAAGCCAGAACCCATCTACAACATGGATGATTATGTTAAACTCAAATTGGCCAACTTCCAGACAATCCACCAGTATGTCCAATCCACTTTGGCTTCCTCTCAGGAGGACATGCTGCAGCGCCAACATAAATCCGCCTCTCTATCACTATCAATGTAGGCAATCTTGTCTTTGCTCATTCCCATACGCGTTCCTCTAAGCTGGATGACAAATTTACAGGGCCCCACCGCGTCCTCACTCAACAAGGCAACAAATTTCACCTCCATGACCTGTCCACTAAGGACACCAGATGGGTCCACGTCGATGACTTAAAGCGAGTACCCCTTGGCCTCGTGTTGGAAGAGTCACTTACACAACCTCTTGCCCCCTCTTCCCCTCCTTCCATCTCTCAGTCTACCTTGTCTCCACCTATCCCTCAGTCTCCTTGCTCTCCACCTCCACCTGCTCCTTCATCAACCAATCAATATCGGTCCAAACTGCGCTCTGCCCATCAACCTCTTCACGACCTCCCCCATTAACTCTACCCTGATTTTCTAGGTACGATGTTAGCGATCTCCCTGCTGGCAGTGCTGACCCTCCTGGGGTCTGGGTCAGGTCAGGACGATGGTGGAGTACGTCCCGGGGCCTTGGTCGGCTCGTGAGGCTAGGTAACATAGCCTCCTTGCGCTACGATCTTGCGCCCCTGGCCGACGTAGCCATTGCCCTACCTGCCTACATGCACCAGCTCCACGGCATCAGGACCCATCTCACGGCCCTCATGGGGACACACAACCCGAATGAGTATCTCTATAACCTTTTCCTACCACTCTCCTGGCACTTGCAATACATAAGTAACAGATTCACTGAGCTCAATGACATATTTTCCATTCAGACACCCGTGGGTCGTTCTCGTGTGAAACGAGGTCTCTTCGACTTCGGCGGTGAGATTCTGAGTGGCTTGTTTGGCGTTGCTACAGCCCGTGACATTTCTGACTTCAAATCTGATCTCACTAACTTAGCTTCAGCCCTAGAATCACAACGCCGAGTCATTAAAATCCAACACACTATGTTACAGAAGCTCACGACCCAACTCAATGAAGTCACGTCCACTCTAAACAATTTCACCGATATCTTACAACGCCACCTTTTCAGATCTCAACGTTATCTCTCAGTTTTTCTACCTCAAACTCAACATGGATAATCTCCAACTGGCCATTGACTCTCTCCTGTCTCAAGTCTCTACCTTGGTTCGTATCCTGGTCGATGCTATCAATGGACGTGTCACTGCCGACTTAGTACCTGTCTCAGCTCTCCGTTCTGTCCTGGAATGGGCTCACTCCACCTTCGGTCTCTCCCCAGTCCTCCCCTACTCCTCCCTTGAATATTATTATCCTGTTCTCGAAGCCACTCTTCTCACCACATACATCGTCGTCCATATTCCTCTCCGTTCTGCCATAACCTTTAACCTTTTCCACATCATTCCTTTCCCTTTCTGCCTCAACAACTCCTTGTTACAAGTATCTGTTCCTTCAGCATATTTCCTCCTCTCCCATGATCATCTTTCAGTTGCTTTCCTTTCTTCCACAGACCTCCAGACATGTTCCTCCCTTACTCCGACCTCTCGTCTCTGTGCTGCCCACCTTTTTGCTATCTTCCCTAGCAGTGCTACACCCTGTGAGTCTGCTTTAGTTCGCAACCATTCCATCTACTCAGCCTGTTCTTTTGTCCCAGCTCCTGACCTCCCGGTCCACCATGCTCACCTCAACCATGTCCAGTACTTCTTCTTTGCTGTTCCCATCTCTGTCACAATCATGTGTCCTGGTTCTTCGGTTTGATCCGTCCCCGCTAGTGGTCTCTACAAAGCACCTGACTATTGTACCATCAAATCAGAGTCCGTCATCACTTACGCCACTCGCTATCACCAAGCTGTCCGTAAACGCTCCTATGACATCTTTCAACCACTCGACATGCCTTCAACCCTACCATCTGCCAACATTACCATCACCTCCCCTAACTTGCGCATGCTCACCTTCCTCAATGACAGTGATTTCATTATGGATCAATTCTCTCTGGCCTTCAGCCGTTCATGGGTTCATCCAACAGTTGTGTTTCCCCCTGTGGTTATCGCTTTTATAGGTTTTCTACTCATCATTTGTGCAGTGCATTGTTCTGTCAGAAAAATGGAACGCCGACTCCAGGAAATCAGAGTCGCTACAGGCATAGTACGCCCTACATACGACGTAGAAACTCCCCGTACTTAGTGCCCTCACATTCAGTGACTACCAATGCCATCTGACAATTAACCAAACTCTGAACAGAACTCTGCCTACTAGACAATGTTGGTATTTCTTTCATGCATTACTGAGTGACAGTGTATCCTACAGAAAATACACAAAAAAAAAAAAAAAAAAAAAATGAACGAAGAACAATAGGACTCTCATATCTACTCCTTGTTTATCATGTATCAAACTATTATTCTGTAATTCCCATTATATTTATGTATACCTTCGACCCTTACTGGACTCGTACCTATTATTCCTTGTATATCTTATATGTATATATCCTTCTACTTCCCTCCCCTCAACATGGCCATGTCTCCCCTACGGCCCCTGTATCATACTTATCCCTTGTACAAGCCTCCCCGGTCCTGCCTTACTACTATCATCAAACCCCATTTAACTCCTGGTGTCAGGAGACACCATCTCAGCTACCCGGGGGAGTAGTGTACCCCCTCCACAATATGTCTACCCCCGATGTATATATGTCCCCCCCCAATGCATACATGCCCCCACTAAACTTGCTGACTTAGCACACTTTCCCAGGACCTGAAGCCTGGGAAGAAGGCGTTATTGCATCAGTTCATAGCAGGCAGCCCAGACGGGCAGACTATTTTACTGTGAGCTTGTAATAAACTCCTTATCTAGCTATTTGTACACGGAGTTTCTATCACCAAAGTATTGCAAGTTACACTACCCAAGTACTTGAATGCACTCACACTCTCCATATCTTCACCATCCAACCTCACTGTACATTCTGTGACTTCATTCCTCTCAAACACCATAACTTTACTTTTGTTTACATTAACTTTCAGCTTCCTCCTCCTACACACTGTCTGAAATTCATTCACCAAACCTTGCAACTCCCATTCATCTTCACTCAACAATACTGTATCATCAGCAAACAGCAACACCGGACTCTTCCAAACCTCACCCTCATTCATTAGAGCCACCCCCACATCCACTGCCCTACCCTGCACCTCCTTTACAACCTCATCCTTGTATATATTAAACAGCCGTGGAGACATCACACAACCCTGTTTCAGTCCCATACTGAGATCAAAGAGCTCACTCAGCTCATCATCCACTTGCACAGTAGCCCTAGCTCCTTCGTACATACTCTTCACAGCATTCAACAATTTCCCCTCCACTCCATATATTATTAATACCTTCCACATACCTTCCCTATCTATTCTGTCATAAGCTTTCTGCAAATCCATGAAGGCAGCATACACTTTCTTTCCCTTCTCTAGAGACGTCTCCACTAAACATCTTAAAACAAATATCTGATCTACACACCCTTTTCTCTTCCTAAATCCCCCTTGTTCTTCTCCAACTAGCTCCTCTGTCATATGCCTAACCCTATCAATGAGTATTCTACCATATATTTTACCAGTCACACTAAGAAGGCAAATATCCCTATGGTTACCACATACTTCTCTCTCCCCTTTTCCTTTATATAAAGGAACAATTATATCCGATTTCCAGTCCTGTGGAACCATTCCCTCTTCCCAAGCCAATCTACACAACTTCCATATCCACTCCACAAGAATCTCACCCCCATACCTCAGCATTTCACCACACACTCCATCAATTCCTGGGACCTTTCCCAACTTGATCTTCTTCATTGCTTCCACTACTTCCGTCCTACTGATCTCTTCCTCCCTCCTCTCATCTCTTCTTCTCCCAGCCATTCCCCAGCCACTTCTTCTTCTCCCAGCCATTCCCCAGCCACTTATACTCACACTGCTCTCACTCTCTACATTCAACAAAAACTCAAAGTGCTCCTTCCATCTCCTCATTTTCTCTCTGTTCTCCACCAACAATCTATTATTCCTATCTTTCACTCCCCTACTATTTCCCCTTTCACACTGCCTTACTTTCTTTACCCCCTTCCAAAACAATTCCTTACTCTCCCTCCATTTCACACTCAGATTCCTCCTAAACTCTTCATCCACTTTCTTCTTACTCTCCTTCACCAGTCTCTTCACCTCCCTTTTCCTACTCACATATACCTCTCTCTAATCTTCTCCCCTACCTCTACTCGCTAACCATTCACTATATGCCTTCTTCTCTTGTTCCACAGCTCGTTTCACCTCATCATTCCACCATGCTGTCCGTTGCACACCCTTGCATCTCCTCCTCACTCCAGAAACCACCTCACATGCTGCACCTATCTCATACGTCTTCCACCCCTTCCATCTGCTCTAGCTCATACCTTCCCAATCTTTCTTCCACTAAGCTCTTATACTCTGCCATTTTCTCACTATCTTGCAAATTCTCCATTCTTCTCACAGGAACTGTTTCCTCCTGTCTTCCCCTTCGTCTCCTCAACCATTTTCTTTGCAGCTTTACCTTGGCCATCACTAAGTGATGGTCCGAGCCTCCATTCCCCCACCCTCTCCACACTCTTGCATCCAACACTTGTCTTCTCATTCGCTCATCCACACACAAGTAGTCTATCATTGCCTTTCATTCAACAAGTTCACCATCCATCCTTCTCATTACTCTCCATGTATACCGGTGGATCATCTTATATCGAAAGTAGGTGTCGGCTATTGTTAACCCCATACCAGCACAAATGTACACCAAAGCACTACCATTCCCATCTACGTCAGCTGGCACACCCCACTGACCAACCACTCCATCCAATCGTACATTCCCAACTTTGCCATTCATGTCTCCAATCAGCAGCACTCTCTCGCTCCTCTCAAATTTGTCCATTCATGCTTCTACTGTCATCCAAAACTCATCTTTCACTCTTGCCACTCGGTCCTCTGTCGGAGCATTCACACATACAATCGCCCACGCTTGTATACCTACTTTTATCCTCACCCATACAATCCTTGCACCCACTGCTCCATACTCACTTATATTCTCCTTCCACTTCTTGCTTATCATCAGACATACTCCCTCTCTTGCCCTCTCATTCTCATAAACTCCCGCACATATACCTAAACCATATTCCCATTCTCTCACCCTTTCACCCTTCCATTTAGTTTCAGTCAATCCACATATATCCACTCTTGCATCCTCAAGCACCTGAACAATCTCTCTCTCTTTCACTTCATCATTCACTCCTCTCACATTCCATGTTCCCACCCTAAGAATGTACTTTGTCCGTTCCTTAGTCATCAACGCATGGTCCGTCCTGGTACGAGGTGCTTTATTCGTTTGTTTTGTTAGTTCTTTTTTCGGGGTTGGGCACTAACCCACCACCAACCCTTTTAGTCGCCTCTTATGACAAGCAGGGATACTGGGGGTATTCTTGAAACCCCCCTACCCCCAGGAGGTGAACCTTCTACCAACTAAAAATAATCTCCACTTATGTACTGCTTCAATGATAGCAGTACCTTCTCTTTCCACGGTAGATTGGAGCCTTTCAGAACTAGTCAAGGTCCTCGGGAAGAAAGCTACCGGACGACCCTCCTGAGAAAGAGTGGCAGCCAAGGAAGTAGAAGAAGCATTAGTCTCAACCTGTAAAGACAAAGTTTCATCAAATGCATCCAGAGATGCTTTCCACATCTTGTCTCTCAAGGAGTTGAAGCACCGAGTTTCATGGAAGTCTAAGGGAAAAGACTTTGAGTTTAAGAGAGGTAGAATACGACTAGAATAATTGGGAATCCAAAGTGAATGATATGAGAAGAGGCCCAAAGCATGCTTGAGGGAGGCAGAATCTGAAGGGACAGGCAAGTTCCTCATGGGAGAGAGACTTTCAGGGTCAGGGCGTAGAGGTCCTTTAGATATACAGTATCCTAGGATGTTTGAGTCAAGTTGTACTGGCATTTGACCTCATTCATAGTAAGATTATACTTAGAAGCAACTTCCATGAAACGCTCAAGATTACGATCATAATCCTTATGCCCAAATCCACAGATTATAACATCATCAGTATAAGCATAAACGGCTTCCAGGTTATTATCAGTAATCAAAGTAGTAATCACTCGCTGGAAAGCTGCCACAGCATTAGTCAGACCAAATGGGATCCTATTGTGCTGAAATAATTGCCCATCAGCCTCAAAAGCAGTGTACATTTTCTCCTCATCTCTAAGGGGAACCTGGTAAAAAGCACTTTTAAGATCAAGCTTGCTGGACACCCTATACCTTGCTATTTTATGGACCAAGTCATTAATGCGATGAACTGGGAAAGCGTCTAATAGTGTAAAACGATTTATAGTCCTAGAATAGTCAACTACCATGCGGTGCTTATGGCGATCATCCCTAGTTAATAAACCCTGAGCCCTCCAGGGAGACTGGCTCTTCTCTATTATCCCGTCACGAAGTAAGAACGGAACTTCCTCGTGAGTGAAATCCTCATCAGACATAGAGAACCTACGAGTTTGAGTTGAGCACTGGCTTACAGGTAGAGGTTAAGTTAGGAAACAGGAAAGGAGGATCCAAGGACATACAAGCAACTCCACAAACAGTTAACTTAGGTCTAGGTCCATGAAGGTCAAATTCAACTGATTTATGCAATCTCATAAAGTCTTTTCCTAGAATTAATTTAGCACACAGATGAGGAAGGACAGACAATTTAAATTTCGAATACTCATTTCCAAGTACATTAAGGTTAACAGTACAATGCCCCATGGTATCTGAGGATAGGGATGAAGATGCTATAGTTACGGTTGCTCCAGAGGAGGTAATGTTCAGGCCCAGTTGCTCAGCTACCTCAGCTTGCGTAAAAGTAGTATCACTACCGCTAGCAATTAGAGCATATATATTGACATTATTCACCCTTACAGAAACACTAGAACGGCATGGTTGTTTGGAGGAAGCATCATCATCTATAACCGGGTCCGTAGTTGCAGCAGAGCCACAGGGTGGAGTAGTTGCAGTAGATCCGTTCGGTGGAGTAGAAACAGTAGGTACAGTAGCCAAAATAGTAGCTACAGGCTCACGCTTTGGTCTGTCCTCTCAGTCCTTCCAAAATTTACACACATTGGCAACATAACCTCTCTTACCACATTTGTAGCATACAACGGTCCGAACAGGACATCGAGCTCGAGGGTGACGGGATCGACCACAGAAAAAAACATGAGGGTTTGGAGGCAGCAGCTGTCCCTATATAATCAGCAGCTTCTAATCTAGGACAGGACGAATTAACTTCATTAGCAGAAGTCGATGTGTCCACTGTAGCCGAGTAGTTTTCATGGAGTTGAGGAGTAACATATTCTGCAGCATTCCTCTGAGCCAAGTCCAAACTTAAAGCGAGCTGCCCAGCTTCATGCAGAGTTAGAGATTCTTTCTCCATGAGTCGCTGACGAATCATGGGTGAAGTGAGACCAGAGATAAAAGCATCACGTATGTCTTCCTGGGTATAAGCATTAGCAGTCACAGCCTTAAACTCACATTCCTTAGATAGATGCTTGAGCGACTGTAGAAACTGGTCTATAGATTCACTGGGTAACTGTTTCCATGTAGAAAGCTGATGCTGAGCAAAGATGACGTTTGTAGGTATCACATAAACAGCCTTCAGTACCTCAATACTTCAGTGTAGGTCTTGCAATCAGCAACATGAGTATAGACTGAAGGGGACACGTAGTTAAAGAGGAGCTTGAGCTTGTCTGGTGCAGTGTCCCCACTCACGGACTCGAGAAGATTAGTTAAGGTGCAGAACCAACGTTTCCACTGCGCAGGGGTAGCATCTGGAGTTCTGTTAAAACATTCAGGGCGTAGCAGCTTCTCCATCTTCAATAACTTGGTCTCGGTGTCAGCAGTGAATAAAAGAATATTCTTGCTAGGTAAACTGTCACAGGGTAGATTTAAAAAGTACCTTCTTTCATAAGACTTTACTTAGCAAAAAACACAAATAGGCGTTTCCCCAGATACAACCAGGATCTATCTGACGCTAAAATGGTAAAAGACTTTAAACATATGCTTCGGAACACGAAGCACAAGACCCCGAACAAATTGAACAATGAACTCAAAGTCGTAATGACTTTTATACCACAATCTGTATAACCCCACTTTTATACCACAATCGGTGTAACAAAACAGCGTGCCCTGCGAGACACCAATTCCTCTGTACATGATACTTGGCCTCATGGTCCTGTTACAAAGTATGTCGCCCCTTTGGTACAATAAACTGCTTAAAACATAAATTGTTATTATTATAATTATAATAATTATTATTATTACCTCTGCCAAGGAGGTTAGGTTTTCACCCCTGTCCATTTGTTTGTTTGTTGGTTGGTTGGTTTGTGAGCAAGATTTCACAAAAACTACTGGACGGATTTCCACGAAACTTGGCAGAAGAATGAGCCTTGTCCCAGAATACACTCCATTAAATTTTGGTGCGGATCCTGATAAAGGTGCGGATCCAGGATTTTTCTTTTTTCTTTTTTTCACTTTCATTAAATTGTAAGCTGGGGCATTTTCGACATTTTCGTAAAATTTTCAGTGAATATTGCATGGATCTGGATGAAAAAAATCAGGCATATTTAGGATGTTGGTATCTACGAATGTGTACAGTTTGTCGCGGATCCACATAAAAATCGGGATCTAGCGGATTTATATATGCTTTTATAGGGGAATAGTCTTTTTCCAGCTGCCGTATAGTAACAAATAGGGTCTTGCCGGAGGTATGCGCTCCACTGAGTGCCAGTCTAGTTATTATTATTATAATTATTATCATTATTATTATTATTATTATTATTATTATTAGTGAAGGCTTGTGAGAAGGAGCATAAGGTGTTTATGGCATTCATGGATCTGGAAAAAGCATGCAACAAAGTGGACAGAGAAGGATTGTGGAAAATTTTGCGCATGTACAGTGTAGATTATAAGTTGCTAGGTGCCGTCAAAAGTTTTTATGATGGTAGTGAAGCATGTGTAAGGGTGAATGGGCATCTAAGTGAATGGTTCACGATCGGTGTGGTGTGAGACAAAGTTATGTGATGTCCCCATGGTTGTTCAATATATACTTAGATGGAGTGATGAGAGAAGTAAAAACAGGAGTAATGGAGAGGGGGATGGCGTTGGTAATGAATGGTGATAAATGGAATATCTCAAATTTATTGTATGCCGATGATGCAGTACTGCTTGCAAATAACTGACACGAACTTCGTAGGCTAGTGCAGAGTTTTGCTGATGTCTGTGAGCATCGTGCCTTGAGAGTAAATGCAGAAAAGAGTAAAATGATGGTTACTGAGAGAGAAGGTGACTCCCAGTGCAATGTAACAGTGAATGAAGAGAGACTGGATTTGGTGAGAGAGTTCAAATACCTGGGTACAATGATAGAAAAGAGAGGAAAATGTGCAAAAGAAGTTGAAAGTAGAGTGACACAAGGAAGAAAAGTAACTGGTGCAATGAAGGCCTTGATGAGAAACAGAGGATTGAGTGTTGCAGCTGCACAAGGCTTACATGAAGGAGTGTTAGTGCCAACGTTAACATATGGATGTGAGACTATGGTGTGGCATGAAAATGAAAAGTCAAGAGTAAGAGCAGTGGAGATGGGACTGCTGAGGAATGTATGTGGAGTACAGAGAGTGGATAGGATACGAAATAATGTGATTCGTGAAAGATGCGGAGTGAGGAAGTCGGTGGACACCAGAATTGAGGAGAGTGTACTGAGATGGTATGGTCATGTGGAGAGAATGGGTAACAAAATAGTGGTGAAAAAGGTATATCTGAGCGAATTTGAAGGAGGGAGGAGGCGAGGTAGGCCAAGGAGAAGGTGGAGAGATATGGTGGATGAATGTGTGAGGAAGAGAGGTTTGGAAGTCGGTGAGGCTAGGGAACTGACAGGAGATCGAGCTGGCTGGATGAATTTTGTGAGGAGAAGTGCATGATCAGGGATTTTTGGCACCCCTTTTTAACATGGCAGCGTCTGGATTTACTCTGTCAGATACGATTATGTGAAGCTACAGAACTTGGTGAATGTTTTTGGCGTATCCGATAAAGCCAGGATTCCGGGGGCTTGAATGATGAGTGAATGGAAGCGAGGCCCATTGGAATGGGCAAATCTGGGCTGTCTGGACATTGCTACTCCTCACCCTGCCCTAGGGTGGGAAAGGAGGTCCAGATGATGTATATATATATATATATATATATATATATATATATATATATATATATATATATATATATATATATATATATATATATATATGTGTGTGTGTGTGTGTGTGTGTGTGTGTGTGTGTGTGTGTGTGAAAACCCAGTTTACCTTACCTTGTTCACATTTTTCTCGTGACTTCGTCCACTTTCCTCCAGTCCTTTTTTATTTCCTCCACTTTACTCCATGCCTTTCCTCCTCCCATTCGTTTTTTTCATCACATTACGTTACTTTCCTCTTCTTGATTCCCCTGGTTCCCCACACTTGCCTCCACTCCTACATCCCACTTCATTAACAAGACGGTGACACTGGCGATTCCTGTGGGATGCTCCATCAAGCTGTCTCCTGATGGTTGTGGTTGTGATGGTTGTGGTTGTTGGGCTTGTGTTTATGATTCTGGTTATCATTGTGAGATTGGTGTTTGTGGCTGTGGGTGTGGTGGTTGTGGTTATGGTTATGGGTTTGTTGCTTGAGACGATGTGGTTGTGGTGGTTATGGTTGGTGTGGTTATGGTTGGTGTGGTTGTGGTTGGTGTGGTTTTGGTTGCTGTAGTTGTGGTTGTGGTGGTTATGGTTGTGGTGCTTGAGATGCTGTGGTTGTTGTGGTTGTGGTTGCTGTGATTGTGGTGATTGAGGTTGCTGTGGTTATGGAGATTGAGACTACTGTAGTTGTGCTTGTGACTGTCTGTGGTTAGGGCTGTCATAGTCGTGATGGCTGTTGTGCTGGTTGTGGTTGTTGTAGCTGTGGTTGTTGTAGTTGTGGTTGTGGTAGTTGTGATTGTGGTTGTTGTAATTGTGGTTGTTGTGGTTGTGGTTGGTGTGGTTGTGGTTGTCATGGTTGTGGTTGGTGTGGTTGTGGTTGTCATGGTTGTGGTTGTGGTTGCAATGGCTTTGGTTGAGATGATTGTGGTTGTTACTGTTGTGGTTGTAGTTTTGGTTGTGACGGTTTTAGTTGTTGAGGTTTGGTGGCTGTGGTTGTGATTGTGGTGGCTTTGGTTGCGATGGTTGTGCTTGTTGTGGTTGTGGTTGTTGTGGTTGTGGTTGTTGTGGTTGTATTTGTGGTGGTTGTGGTTGTGGTGGTTTTCGTTGCCATGGTTGTGATTGTGGTGGATGTGATTTGTTGCTATTGTTGTTCCGGCTGCGACTGTGGTGGCTGTGGGTGTTGTAGCTGTTGTTGTGGTGGTTATTGTTGCAATAGCTGTGGTTGTGGTTGTTGTAGTTGATATAGGTTGGTTGTGGTTGTTGCAGTTGTTATAGCTGTGGTTGTGGTTGTTCTAGTTGTTATAGTTGAGGTTGTGGTGGTTGTAGTTTTTATAGGTATGGTTGTGACGGTTGTACAGTAGTAATCATAGCTGTGGTTGTTGTGGTTGTAGATGTTATAGCTGTGGTTGTGGTGGTTGTAGTTGTTGTAGCTGAGGTTGTGGTTGTTATAGCTAAGTTTGTGGTTGTGGCTGTGGTTCTGGCTGTCGCTGTGGTTGCGGTACGGTAGAGGTTGCAGTGGTGGTTGTGGTTGCGGTTTTGGTGGTTTGCGTTGTGAGTGTGGTAAGAACTCTGATGCTTAAAAGTAAAATTCTACTCCTGCTACTCTCAAGCGATGTTTTTTTTTAAACCTCTGGAGAGGCTTTTCAGACTAGAGGGATAAGGTATAGTCTCCAATGCCTCTTCATTACGAAGGTCTCAATTTTGTTGAATTAAACTGTATCTCAACAGCAAGATTATGAATTATGTCATCGGGCTCAAGGGATTAATAGATGTCGGGAAACTGAGTTAGGCTTAAGGTGATTCATCTTTTTTATATTTGGGAAATAGGTTGTTGATGATGGTGATGGTGGTGATATGATGTGATGATGATGACGATGATAATAATGATGATGATGGTAATGAATCCTACTCACCCTTTCTCTAAGAAAGAAAGAAAAAACAGAGGCTCTCCCAAGGGGGGAATCACACCAGCCGCGAACAGAAACTTACCTCGTGCAGCTCGGAATATGACCATGACCTTGACCTACTTTCACCAGTTTCGTACACATAGGAGATTTTCATCCCTACTACACACCTGTAAAATTTTGTGATGATATCTTGAGCGGTTGCGAAGTTACCGTGGTAACAGACACATTGACCTTGACCTACTTTCACCAAATCCGAACTCGTGACCTATTTATTTTCGCTGCTGCACACCTGTAAAATTTTGTTATTATATCATGAGCGGTTGCAAAGTTATCATGCTACCAGACGCACACACAGACAAATTGAAAACAATACCAGCTTCACTATCGCGGCTGGTAAAAAAAAGAAATTCTGGAAGAGGAATTCAATTGCCTTAGCATGTTGGAGGCAGGAGAAGAGATTTCTGTCTGACCATCCATCCGTTGGCCTGTCCGTCCGTGCACGTTCTAGCGGCCACATTTATGAATCGATGTTGACGATTGAGGTGTCAAATGAATCCTACACACATGACGATGTCCCCTCTTCGGAAAGGTCGTCACGCTTAGAGCAATCCTAAGGTCACATATTCATGGCAAACATCATACATGTAGATTGTGCTTTGCTGCCACTTTGTTCTCAGAACCTTGAGATGAAGATTCGACTAACACAGTATATTACAGCACTGTGGACATGTGCCGTGACACCACCAACTGATTACTGATGGTCTGTAGAAGACAACCTGGTGAAGCCAACCTGGTTTGAAGGGCCAGCCATACCAGACAGTTTGTTTACTGATGGCAGTAACAATGCAGAGGATATGGAGATCGAAGATGACAATGACTCTGAGCTGGAAGGAGAAGGTATTGATGAACTAGTGAGCGATTCAGATGGTGAAGCATGGAGTAAAGATACAGATTTAGACGAGGAAGATGGGATTATTACTTTTGACTGAATGACTACCATCTGGCTGAGCTTTGGCCATTCATGGGCTGTACAATATGATGAACACTTGTCACTTTCATTGAGTTTGCTTTAACCATTAATATCCAAACAAATGTAAAAACTGTCTTATTTAGTCCCCATTTAGGCCTATGATAATGTCCTTCTTATAGAATAATACTTAAAAACTTTAATATATCTAAACCTAATCTAGAAATCAAACATGGCCAGAACTTTTGTGCTTTAACTGAGACCACAAACCAAGAGGACATTACTTTTTATTTAACTTGTAGGCCAATTTGATGTGTTACTGAGAATGGGAACCTTATAGAAACAAATGATGTGGTATAGAAATGTCCATGAGTATGTATTGCTGCCGAAAAAGAAAACTCACAATTTACTTTTACAATTTTACTTATTTGTGCTTTCACTTCTCAAAAGATATGTTTAGATAACCTATTGGCCTATTTCATGTATTCCGTATCAGAAAGAAAACTTCAAAAGGAACAGTATACACAATACTTTTTTATGAGTCTGCTAAGAAAGAAAGCTCTGATTTGTTTAACTTTACTATTTTTTTGTGATTTCACCAAGACCATAAACTCATAGTAATGTTTAGATAACTTATAGGAGTATTTTCTGTGCGATGTGCAATTGAGAAAGAAACATCAAGAAGTGGTTAATGTCCATGTGTATGTGGTACTGCTGATAAAGAAAACTCTTGACAGATTGGAACATTATTTTTGTGCTTCACCGAAATCATAAACTCAGAGAACATAGTTTTTAGATAGTTTTCTATGTTAGCTCTCGCTGCGAAAGAAATCCTTGGAATAAATAATACATGTCCATTTTGTGTGGTGCTGACAGCACTGGTTTAATATGTAACCTCTTTTTTGTTCTTACTGAGGTCATGAACTAAGAGAACATATAGTTTTTAAGAGAATCTTTATATATTTCTAAGTTAGCTGTAATTACGAAAGAAAGCTTAGGAATAGACAATACATGTCCATTTCCATGCGGTGCTCCTGAGAAAGAAAATTCAGGTTACTCCACCATCTAATCTACTTCATTATTTGAGGTGAGGCATTTGGGGGTCTGGCAGGAACACCCCACCACTGAGAAAGTTTGGCAGTGGCCATTCATGATACCTGGCACTATGCTGTACATTTTCCAGTATGTTTCATCAGGTAGCTCAATTTTGGGGGTGGGGTTATTCAGGTCTGGCGGGCACACCACACCACTGAAAAATTCTGGCAGTTGCCGTTCATAATGCCTAGGACTACGTAGAATATTTTCCAATAGGTTTCATCAGGTTACTTTACTAGCTAATCAAGCTCAATCTGGGGGACCCTTTCTAGTAGCCCCCGTAACCACACCCACCATCATGACTCCCATTTTCTTACGTGGGCAAGCACAGGGACCATTGCTATACACAGTAAAATTGGTTTCCTTTCCACCTAGGCTGACCCTTCCTGCCACCTAGTCCAAGAGAGAAAAGTAGATATGCACGTAACCAGGAAGGCAAGCAGGAAGGTAGGGAGGGAGATTAGCAGAGAGGTAGGCAGAGATGTGGGTAGGCAGGATGGTAGACAGGGAGGTCGGAGAAGAGGTAGACAGATATGTAGGTAGGCAGGAAGGCAAATAGGGAGTCGGGTGGGTAGATACGTAGGTAAGTACCTAGGCAGGGAGAGGCAGAGAGGTAAGTAGGGCAGTATCCAGGAGGTATGTATGTATGCATGTAGGTAAGTAAGTGAGGAGGAAACTAGAGAGGCAGATGGATAGTAGATTATATGGAGGTAGATGGGTAGGCAAGTAGGTAGGGAGGTCAGCAGTGAGGTAGCTAGAGATGTAGGTAAGGCAGGGAGGTAGGTAAGGAGTCGGATGAGTAGTTACGCAGAGAGACTGGCAGGGAAGTAAGGTAGGTTGGCAAGTAGGTAAAGAAGTAGGCAGGGATGTACATCAAGTAGGAGGGTAAGCAGGTAGAGGTAGGAAAGGAAAAACGACGACAAGTGCAAGTTAATTCTTTACACTCGTATACTGAAGGAATAATATTAATACCTTTAGATTAAATAATATTGAGTGGCTGCAGAACAAAGGAACATCACACAACAAAGATTTGGCTGTACACGGCTAGGTAAAGGTAAAGATGGGAGCATACGCCATGAGGCACTAAGCCATTGTGTTCATCTCCGTAACATAGGCCTTTGAGCGTGTAGCGTGTTATTCATTCAATAACCTGGGATACAAGACCAGTGCATCATCCAGGTCACCACAGCTACCTTCCCTAGGTGTTACCCTAGGTGCTCATTTTACCTACCAACCCACAAAGGGTGGATGGACACCTGAGTTAAGTGACTCCAGCTGCCCGCACCAGGATTCGAACCCTGGCGCTAACAGGCAGGCAACTTCGTTGGCTGGCGGCATGAAACAGCTATAGGGGTGTGATGATGGCAGTGGCGGTGGCAATTTTGATGTCAATTTTGATAGTCTTAGTGGTGATGATGATGATGATGATGATTGATTGATTATCATCTTCATCATCATCACTATTATCGTCATCATCATATATTACTCCTTGCCTGCATGACTAATTAGCGCTCCATAAGCTTCAGAAATTCATTTTAAGTTTTAATGAACTAATTACCAACTGATTTGTGGCTTGAGTTGGCACTGTCATGTGATCAATAAATAACTATGATATTTTCAATCTTTTACTTAGTGGACTTTTTCCATTCCGTGCTTAGGCTTTTCCCTCTCTTACTATAATTCTTTCACTTTCACTTGGCCAGGATTTTCGTCCTTTTGCAGCTTAATTCACGGAGTAGACCGTATCACCAGTCGAGCAGGGCAGTACTCCCGAGGTGGATGGAAAGCTGATGACAGGGAGTGCTGGAGCTCCCGTTTCATCAGCCCTCAGGACTGGTTCCTGACTATTCCCCTTTGCTGAACTTTTTCAGTGTCTCAGTTACACAGAGAGTAGGCCAGCATGCTCTCCAACACAAATTTCTCTAACTATCTACACCAAACTACATGCACGGTACACACTACACTTCCTTTTCCAAAATTCAAAAAATCATGGCATCTCATCACCCAGCCTCGGAGTCCCCAGGGGGGCGGGGGACCATAAATACCTCCACCTTCTGCCCCTCTCCCGGTGACGACTTGAGCTGCCTGGAACCACTGTCTGACTCTCATCTTCTTCATTTCTGCAACATTCGCGGCCTTTCCTCTAACTTTCGCTCTGTTGAGCACCACCTCTCCTCCTCTAAACCTCACCTTCTTTTTCTAACTGAGACTCAGCTGTCTGAGGCAACTGACAGCAAACCCTTTTCTTTATCCTCCTACTTTCTCTATACTCATTTCAAAGCCAAAGGTGGCTGTTGTGTATATATAAGCAATGACTTATCTTGCTCTCGTGTTCCTGTCGATTCTTCTGAATTCTCTACACTCAGGCTTCGGCTTTCCTGTCATTCTTTGACTAAATATATCTGTGCTGTTTACTTATCCCCTAATTCTACTGACTATCAAAAATTCTTTGACTAGCTTACTTCTACGATGGAACACATTCTATCCATTTTTCCTTCGAGGAGATTTCAATGTTCACCACCACCTTTGGCTCTCCTCTCCTTTCACTGATCCACCTGGTGAACAAGCCTACATCTTTTCTCTCCTTAATGACCTAGAGCAGCTTGTACAGCACCCTACCCGTATCCCAAACTGCCTTGGAGAGAGCTCCAACATACATGACCTCTTCCTTACAACTAATCCTTCTGCTTACACTGTTAATCTTTTCTCTCCGTTGGGCTCCTCCGATCACAACCTTATCACCTTAACCTGTCCTATCACTCCGGGACAACCTGTGGATCCTCCAGGGAAACGTCGTCTGTGGCATTTTGGAGGTGCAGATTGGGAGGCCCTCAGGCAGTACTTCTTTGATTTTCCCTGGAATGATTATTGCTTCCATGGCAGGAAGCCATCTGAGTGTGCCTTGCACATTACAGAGGTTACTCTCTCTGGCATGGAAGCATATATTTCTTTATCATATCCTTTGACTAATGCAAGAAAGCCTTGGTTTAATCACGCTTGTTCTAATGCTGTCTGCAACAAGGATAGGGCCTACGAAAGGTACCGGAGCCAACTCACCCCTGAATCACATCATCTTTACGTTTCTGCCCGGAATCGTGCTAAGTCTGTTCTTCGCTCTGCTAAAAATAATTTCATCCATACTAAATGCTCTCAACTCTCCAACTCGAATTCTTCCCACTCCTTCTGCACCTTGCCAAAAACCATTCTAACAACTTTACCTCATCATCCTTCCCTCCTCTTTTCTACTCTGATGGTTCTGTAGCTATTTCTTCTACTGATAAAGCAGATCTCTTCACACAGACTTTCTCTTCCTATTCCGCCTTAGATGATTCCAGTGCTGTTCCTCCATCACTTCCCCCCTCTGACTTCCTCATGGCTGACATTAAAATTTCTTCAGCTGATGTATTTTCTGCCATCGCTGGCCTTAATACTAACAAGGCATATGGCCCTGATGGAGTCCCTCCTGTTGTTCTCAAGAACTGTGCTTCTGTGCTTACACCCTGCCTAGACAAACTCTTTCGCCTTTGTCTGTTAACTTGTACCTTTCCTTCTTGCTGGAAGTTTGCTCTCATTCAGCCAGTCTCAAAGAAGGGTGACCACTCCCAACCCTCCAACTATCGTCCAGTTGCTTGAACGTCCTGTATTTCAAAAGTTTTCGAATCAATTCTGAATAGAAAAATTTTAAGGAATCTTTCCTATCATAACCTTCTTTCTGATCGTCAGTACGGGTTCCGTCAGGGACGCTCCACTGGCGATCTTCTCACCTACCTCTCAGACTCCTGGTCATCCTCCTTTCGGGACTTTGGCGAAAGCTTTGCCATTGCACTTGGCATCTTAAAGACTTTCGATCGAGTCTGGCATAAATCTTTAATTTCCAAACTGCCCTCTTACGGTTTCTATCCTTCTATCTGTGCCTTCATTGCTAGCTTCCTTTCTGGTCGTTCTATGGCCGCTGTTGTAGACGGCCATCGTTCTTCTCCTGGATCTATCAACAGTGGTGTTCCTCAGGGCTCTGTCATATCACCAACTCTCTTCCTTTTATTCATCAACGACTTTCTAAGCTGTACATCTAACCCTATCCACTCATATGCTGATGACTCCACCCTTAACCTTTCCATTCGGTTCTCACAATACCCATCTCAGCAGTTACTTCAACAAACAGGGGATGAGGCTATCTCACACCTAATGTCTGACTTGGCGCGTATCTCTGACTGGGGTAAAAATAACCTGGTTGTTTTTAATGTATCTAAGACTCAGTTCTTACACCTATCAACCCATCAAAATCTTCCACAGGTATACCCACTAATGTTTAATAATATTCATCCTAAGCCTGCATCATCCTTGAACACGCTTGGGGTTTCATTTACTCGGGACTAATCTTGGAAAGATCATATTACATCTCTTGAATAATCTGCTTCCAAGAGATTGAGTGTGCTAAGCCGACTCCGTTCTTTCTTTACCCCTGCACAATTGTTGACTCTATACAGGGGTTTTATCCGCCCCTGTGTGGAGTACAACTCTCATGTGTGGGGAGGCTCCCCACATACAGCTCTTCTCAATAGGGTGGAGTCAAAGGCTTTTCGTCTGATTCCCTTCAACCTCTGTCTCTTCGCCTCACTGTTGCATCTTTATATCTTTTCTATCGCTACTTCAATGGTCACTGCTCCTCTGAACTGTCTGCATGCATTCCTCCACCACTATGACGGGCGCGTAGCACCCGTCTAGCAGCAAACTCTCATCCTTTTCTGTCCAAGTCTCTAATGCAAGAGTTAATCGTTACTCCCAGTCCTTCATTTATGCAACAGGTCAACTCTGGAACTGTCTCTGTCTGTATTTCCTGCTGCCTATGATCTCCAGTCTTTCAAACGCAGTGTGTCCAGGCATCTCGAAATGATCGAATCTTGAATTTGGCACTCTATTGTATTTTGTTTTTCTCTTGGAAGGAATTGTTATTGCGGGATCATGGCCTTTGGTTCCTTCTTCCTCGCATTAAAAAAAAAAAAAAAGCTTAGAGGGATGAAAACAGTGCTTCTGCTCAATCCACTCGAATCTTTTTTATTTCTGACTTCCTTTGCCCTTTGTTATTTGACACATTCTAAAAAAAAAAAAAAAAAAAAAACACTCCCAACAATTAATCACTTATGTCTGGACGTGTAAAAGAACTATTCTATTAGATGTCTAGTGTGTGCTGCGCCAGACTTTCGGGTCAGCCAGTGGAATCTGGTGAAGTGATAATGATGGTGTGCTGCTGTTGGTGGTCTGATGTTGGGTTAGTGGTGTGATGGTGGTAGTATTGGTGGCATAATCATATAATGATGATGACGATGATGTAGTGGTGGTGGTAGCAGTGGATCGGTGATGTTGGTGCTGTGATTTGATGTAGATGCTTGTGATGTGATAATGATAATGTGGGGGTAATGGTGGTGGTGGTGTGATGTGGTAGTAGTGTTGGACTAACAGTGCTGGTGTAAGGGTGAAGGTGGAGGGTGTGTTGCTGGAGAGCATAGACCTAGCCGGCGAACGCTGACATCAACAAGCTAGTTTTCGTAGCTTTTCTAACTCATCACACATGATACTTTTTGTTTGCTCAGATGTAAATACTCTCGGCAGTCAAGTAATTATATATTCACTGCGCAAACTAGAACGCATAACGTAGCTGATGTTTGGTATACTAGGAAATAAACTTCCATGCTGAAGATGTGGAACGTGTCCGAGCTCGTCCAGTGCGAATTTTGACACATATTAGTAATATTTCACACCTTAATACTGTTATAAATCTCTCCAAATGGCGATAATAGCCCACAGAGATCACCCCAAATGGTGAGGGTTACTTTTTTACACCCCAGCCTGTTCTGCATAAAGAGATCTCCCCAAATAATGAGGGATAATTTTTTACAGCCTTAGCTGAATATTTCTTAACACTCTTAAAAGAATTTCGGCTGAAGTAAGTTGTCCTCGCTGTCGCTCAGACAAATTAACGGTAGAGGAGGATGCGTAGTCAAGTTAGAGCCGGTTGGGTCACATCAACACCAACCACTCATTTCTCGCGACATCGAATTATTGTACCTCCATGTAGTATAGATTTACTGATCTCGCAGAGGAAAACGTTTGTATATAAGTATGTTGTATTTCTAATGCTAAAATTGTGATCCAGGAAATATGAAGTACTATATGCATGATATGCTAGTCAGTCCATGCAGACAATAATTTGATTTTTTAAAATTTCCTGCATTATATTCTCAGTAAATTGGCTCTTAGTTTCTAATTCACCGACTATACTTCCAACAGTACCGTGTATATCTTAACATGGATAAAGGAACGCTTACTGTAGAGGTCAATTGTTTGAAAGGCAAAAAGCATAATGTCACCTTCGAGATCCATCTCAACATTCAAGGTAGAGACGGCAGTTTTAGGTCGTTATTTTTTGCTTTCTTATCCATTCTTTTGTTTATTTCATCTTTGCATAGTGTTGTTGTGGGATCGGGCAGGTACTGTATGTATCTAGTTTGCGTCTAGGAGGGTGGAGGAGTCGATATTTATGGATGTACTTTGCGTTTTTGCAGTAGAAAAAAATATATAAACTTTTGTCTGTTCAGTTACCGCTCTCTGTCTCCAAGCGTTTGAAAAAGGATGGACGTTTTTCTTTTCTGTCTCTTTTCTCTATCTGCTTGTATCAAATTACCATCTGTTATCTAGCATCTTCCTCTCACCTGGCAGAAAAAGTTGCTTTTCGTGCTTGTCTGTCATTCAGTATAGAACTTAAGAGGAGACTGTGTTTTTATAATACAGTGGAAGTATATTCACACACACACACACACACACACACACACACACACACACACACACACACACACACACACACACACACAAGGAGATATTTGGGCTTCTCTACACAAGCGAGTACAACTTTACGAGCTAACAATATGCAAGTTGCTGCCACCTACTCAACACATTTTCTGGTTATAACGATAATGTTGGCAAATACTGAGCAGGAGGGAGAGTGAGGAGACAAGCTGGAGCACTTAATGGTATTGCTGCAACACCCAGCCTAAAATTCACTGCCATTAAAAGCAGAGTAACGCGAACCACAACGCTGCGGGGGTGATTTCAGGTCGATTCGGCCCCAAAGGCAATCCGTCCCCAGTCCTTTCGTCTCTGCTATCCTAATCTAATCTAATCTAAGCTCATCTAATCTAGGATAAACTAAGAACCTACCCTAGCCTAACCTAATTGAAATATAAAATAACCTATTATAACCAAGCTTTAACCTAGCGTAACTTAATCAGACCTTAAGTAAGCCAGTCTAATTCCTGCTAACCGAACAGCCTAACTTAACCTAACCCAGCTTAATCTAGCCTAACCTAACCTAACCTGAGGGACTTGGGAATAGAAAGGTTTCGGGGCAGGATCATGGTACCACCGGGGTCTCACTGCCTACGCTTTTGTCACGACAGTATGAATAATAGTTGTAGCCACAGGATCAATATAAAATGTCAATCTAGTGGACAATAGGCTGAAGCTCCCCTCTTCTTGCAATCCACCATCTCATTTTGGGGCCGAGGGGAACTAATGGACGTTCCTATAACTGGGCACTGGAACCACCAAGATGCATCGGTGCCACTGAGTGAAGGCGTCCCTCTCCAGCACCTCGGTCACGGTGACAGGGTGAAATGTGTGCCTGGTATCCTGGCATAATTATAATATTCCAGGAGATGATAAACTGAAGGGCATATTGAAATCACCTCTGCAAAACTGAAGCGTTAACTGAGTAGTAGTAGTAGTAGTAAGTAGTAGTAGTAGTAGTAGTAACTGAATGGCGTGACCCCAGTGAACTACAGGGTGAAGCTGCCTCCTCCTGCAGCTCACCATCTTCCTTTCAGGTAACAGGAGGGAGTTTAGGGATACTCGTATAACCTGGCAGCGGAGCGGTCCGGCCATATATGTACCAGGGCACGAAGGTGTCCCTCTCCAGCATCGAATCAACCGAGAACCAAACTTACTAAAATAGAAGCTCAAGGAATTTAGAACATCGTAATTTTGTGCGGCATACGCAACATGAGCCGGGATTACAGCACGAAGGTATCACTTGAAACATGTGGGTATCACTTGAAACATGTGGGTATCACTTGACACATGTGGGTATCACTTGAAACATGTGGGTATCACTTGAAACATGTGGGTATCACTTGACACATGTGGGTATCACTTGAAACATGTGGGTATCACTTGAAACATGTGGGTATCACTTGACACATGTGGGTATCACTTGACACATGTGGGTATCACTTGAAACATGTGGGTATCACTTGACACATGTGGGTATCACTTGACACATGTGGGTATCACTTGAAACATGTGGGTATCACTTGAAACATGTGGGTATCACTTGAAACATGTGGGTATCACTTGAAACATGTGGGTATCACTTGACACATGTGGGTATCACTTGAAACATGTGGGTATCACTTGACACACGTGGGTATCACTTGAAACATGTGGGTATCACTTGACACATGTGGGTATCACTTGAAACATGTGGGTATCACTTGACACATGTGGGTATCACTTGAAACATGTGGGTATCACTTGAAACATGTGGGTATCACTTGAAACGTGTGGGTATCACTTGAAACATGTGGGTATCACTTGAAACACGTGGGTATCACTTGAAACACGTGGGTATCACTTGAAACACGTGGGTATCACTTGAAACACGTGGGTATCACTTGAAACACGTGGGTATCACTTGACACATGTGGGTATCACTTGACACATGTGGGTATCACTTGAAACATGTGGGTATCACTTGAAACATGTGGGTATCACTTGAAACATGTGGGTATCACTTGAAACATGTGGGTATCACTTGAAACATGTGGGTATCACTTGACACATGTGGGTATCACTTGACACATGTGGGTATCACTTGAAACATATGGGTATCACTTGAAACATGTGGGTATCACTTGACACATGTGGGTAGCACTTGAAACATGTGGGTATCACTTGAAACATGTGGGTATCACTTGAAACATGTGGGTATCACTTGACACATGTGGGGCTTTAAAGCCGTGCTCCTGTCGACTTAGAAGGATTCTTAGCAACTCTTCCTCAACGATTTACTTTGCATTTTATCGCCTTTTTATTTTCACGTTAACTATAAATATGTTCTTTTATCTACATACGCTGCGTAAATAGCACAGATGATCAATAGCTTACCACATACAGATATGACTGTGAGAAAAAAAAAATGCTAGGTAGCCTCTTTAACCTACTATTATATGGACTTAAGCCAAGGCACACACACACACACACACACACACACACACACACACACACACACACACACACACACACACACACTCTCTCTCTCTCTCTCTCTTTCTAGCGGCTACTACTATTTTACCGTGTTCAGTGTCTGGGAGACCGAAGCTAAGCTATTATAGTCTTAGAAACTTAGATAATTACCCAGCTTCCCTTGATGCCATTACATTATTAATAAACCTCCTAGTATCTCTTGGAATTCAAACCTATGCAAGGCCGACACTCCAACTGGGGCGTTCTTACCATTAGGCGATAAAGATCCAGAAGGAAAATAGGAGGAAACTGTGAAAAAGAGGTTACTACCCCAGTATCATGATCACGTCCTCTTTCTGATTTTGTTCCACCTAACACTAGACTTTTATCCAACCGAATGAGTCACGAGATGATAATATAGAAGAAAATAAAAACTTGAATTCATTAAGTCATGGTTCATTCTTTCGTTATTTTGGAAGTACTCGACCCCTTCAGTCCTCTTATGACTTCTGTTAGACACAGATGCATATTTAGGAGCAGCTCTGTCCGTCTGTCTCTCACTGACAACTCTTGGACGCAAGGTCTTAATTCCAACGGATTTGAGGGACTTTAGCAATGCCAAACCACGATGCCAAACCACACCTTTTCCCCTCACACTACATCACACAAACAACCATACCATCCTATCGCACCACACCACACAAAATCACTCGCACACCACACCACACACAACATCTCACCATGACAACCCTCTCACACCACACAGCACATAATCATCCCCGAACCACAACACACCTCACCACACATTCCACCTGTCACCCTCTCACACCACAACACATAACGTCACCCCCCAGACACAACACCACACAATATCGCCTCCATCACACAACCCATCCCACACAACACAAAATCGCCCCTATTATACCACCTCGAATATGCCACTCTCTGATAACACACCACATAAAATCACTGCCCACTACACTACGCAACCCTCCATGCCATCCTTTTACACCAATACACACAAAATCGTTCCCACCACAAATACCACTACCATCATACCACACCATGGATATTAATCGCAGATCCCTGAATCACGCGCATCTAGGGTTTTTGTATTTGTTTTAATCTTAGTACCTTTCTGGCGATTTGTATCAACAGCTTTAATGAACACAAGTATGGAAGGAGTTTATGTAGATTGGAAAAAGTCTCAAGGAAGCTGAATAAAATCTTGGTGTTGATGTTGTTGTTGTTGTTGTTGTTGTTGTTGTTGTTGTTACTGTCGTTGTTGTTTTGATCCCTGATTCATTTGATGCGTGAACCCAATGGACCTTAAGCTTAAATGCCCTTTTTACACTCCATTATCGTCTTTTCAAGGGATTGGGATGCAGCTGAGTGATCTTTGTTTAACTAGCTAGTTGAGCAGGCTTGTTATATCAGTGGCACCACATGAAATCATCCCTCTTCACCACCATCATGGGACTGAATGGGTTGCTCTAATTTGTTTGTTTTCATCTGACAGAACTTTCACTCCCATAACTTCATTACTCAGTCGTAGTTGCATGACGTTCGATGAGCCTTAGCTATATGTTAGGAATGAGTCTTCGTGGTTACAGGTCAAATCCACCTTCCACTATGACTAAAACTGGCCATCACGTGGGCTGAAAAGGGTCATAGATCTTTCTTAAATAAGAGTAAAAGTGTTATAAACCATACTTTCGTTGAGCTGAGAATTTTTCAGTTAAAGGATTAACCTACTCATTCCGATAATGTCTGCTTTGTTGCTGCTTTGTAGTATTCATGCTGCCTACAGACGATTTTGTTCAGTTCATGGGAGACCTAAAATCGTCAATGGCATCAGTTCAAGGATGCATTTGATTTCTACTACCAACAGACGATTCAGTTCAGTTTGGGACAGACTTCCAGTACTGTAAGGTGTCAATGAAGGCTATATCAGACCCCCTGCAGTTCGAAAAAGTAATCCCTAGTCTCAGCCGCGGACTATGAGTCCTGAGGACTGAGGCTAGTATTGCATAGAGGTTCTTAACTACATGCATACATACATACATACGTACGTACATATATTCATATATACATAAATACTTACGCTAATACAATAATGCCATATGTATCACAAACATTAAAGAAACGTTACCACTGCATTTTACATCAATCAAAGCCTGATAAACTTTCCTCATACTTCAGCCTTAATAGACTCCATGGAAATCCACCCAGACTACTCGTAGGCTGAGTAAGATCGTCTGGGGATAGTTCATTAGGTATCCTCTTTTCCGTATAAAATCGTCTGAGGATAGCAAGAACAAAACAGGAAAAATGTCATCGGGATAGAGAGTTTAAAGGTTGAAATATAAACTTGAATCATTTTAGCAGGAGGACTGTGTTTATTATTATTTCCTCTAGAGTTTTAAGTTTTTCGTCTCTGTTTACCTTGCAATAAAGTAAAAGGCACAGCGAAAGCTCGAGATAGTCTTGGAGAGGGAAGGAACAAAACTGACCAACGCGGCAGAAACACACAAGATGAAGTCCATGTCTGTCTTATTCCTCTCTCTCTACCTCTCTTATTATCTCTTTTTCTTTCAGTTTCCCTCTCCTCTTCATTTTCCCTATCTTTCTCTTGTTATCAGAAATTGTTGAATGTGTTTAGTGTCTATAGGATGGATAAAATAAAATGTGCTGGGATTCGTAAGTGACGTTAAGTAAGGACGGACTGTAGAAGAGTGTGCTGAGAAATTGTGGTTCCATTAAGAGAACGGCCTTCAGTAGGGTTGTAAAAATGATACATAGGCCTAAATGAATGAGCTGAGGGGTAGGTGGCAGTGGACAAGACCAGGAAGAAGGTGGATGGATATGGTAAGTGACTGTGTAAATAGTGAAGTGATGGATGTTGATTAAAAAAAAAAAATGAAGTGAATGAATGAAGTCTGTATGGAAATAATTATGACAACTTGTACCCTTTTTTATTTTGAAAGGCAATAGAATTATCTCCACCCAAAGAGCATTATGCAACGCACCGATAGTTTTATGTGGAAAGTTTAGGCCAGTGAAGTAGAGTCGAAACTGTCGAGGTCTTGAATAATAAGTAAATTCATATATTTTCCAATCTATTGCAAAGCATATTAATCAGGTCAGGGATGGCCTCAAACAAATCGCATTCACATCGACCTCTCCTACGCCATTTGACTGCCCTCCATCCAATTCACACACCCCTCTATCATATATCTTCCCACTCCATCTTTCCATCTAATCCCTGGTCCTCCATTTTCCGTCTCTCCATCCATCTCACACACATTCACTCCCCTAGTCAGTCTCTTATTCTCTCTCCTCTCGACATGGGCAGACCATCCCAGAGTATCTCTCTTAACACTTCGAATCATCCATGTCAACACCACGGCACTCTTTCACTTCCTCCTGTGTCTGTCTTTCCATGCAGCTTTATTTGCTCTTCTCAAATAACTCATTTCCACTGCTTTTACACTTGACTTATGTCCTTCCAACAGGGTCCAAGCATCACGTCCGTAATTTAGAGTGGGGATGACAATACTGCCATGCAGACTTTTTTTTGCTTCCATGCACACTTCCTTATTCCTTAACACTGGTTTCAGTGTATCAACCTTTTTTCTCTGCTGTACTCTTTTAAGCACTTCATCCTCTACTCTTCCATCCATACTCATCACACTACGTAATTATTTGATTGCACTCACATACTCCATTTGCTCACCATCCAGCCTCATTGTACATGATGTGACTCAGTTCTTTCAAAGATCATTACTCTTATCGAGATTCACTTTTAGACTCTGTTTCTTACATACGCTCTCAAACTCATTCAGCAAGCCTTGCATCTCACACTCATCTTCACCTAACAATACGGTGTCGTCAGGAAACAACAATATACAAAATTTCCAAACACTTCCCTCTTTGGTTAGAGTCGCCCCAACATACATTGCCCTAACTACTATCTTTTACCTCCGCCAGGAGGTATATGTTTGTGCCCGCGTTGGTTGGTTTGTCTTTGTCCGTCTGCCTGTTAGCAGGATTATTCAAAAAGTTATGAACGGATTTTGCTGAAATTTTTTTGAGGGGTTGGGTATGGTCCAATGAACAATTTACTAGGTTTGGATTGTGAGCAGGAAATTTTTGTTTATTTGTTCACACCAACTCTAAAAGTTCTCAATGAATTTCAATGAAATTTTGTGGAAGGGTGAGTCATGGGCCAAGAATGAGCTGATTACATTTTTGGGCTAATCCGGATCCGGATCCGGATACTACAGGACAGTATCTCCAAAAGTTCTCCATGAATTTCAGTGAAAATTTGTGGAGGGAAGGGCCATGGGCCAAGAAAGAACTCTTTATAATTTGGGTCGGATTCGGATCCGGATCCTGAACCTACCACACAGTATCTCCAAAAAATTCACAATGAATTTCAATGAAAGCTTGTGAAAGGGTGGGCCATGGTACAAGAAAGAATTGTTTAAATTTGGGGGCGGATTCGGATCCGGATCCGGCATTGGCGGGGGTATGAGCTCTCTGAGTACTTTCTAGTTTATAAATTCATCCATTTCCAAATCTAACAACCACAGAGACATGCCACGTGTTCCATATCATTTGGCAGATTGTTGATAGTTCTCCTGCTTTTCTCCTTCACTGTTTCTGTTTCTGGATCCGTGTAACTATTCGGTTCGACGGGATGTAACGCTGGTATGATGGATGGGAGGACGGAAGGATGGAATCTGTTAGTATCAACAACGGATAAGCAGTAAGGTGTGCATACCTGTTCAGACACGTTCAGAGATAGGCAGACGGAAGAGCAGAGACACCGGCATTCACACACACACACACACACACACACACACACACACACACACACACACACACACACACACACACACACACACACACACACACACGCTGTCCCTCAACCCCTCCTTCTCCTCCTATCACTCCAACTTTTATTCTCCTCCTCTCCTTGTTTCCTTACCCCCTCCCCTCCTCTCTCTCTCTCTCTCTCTCTCTCTCTCTCTCTCTCTCTCTCTCTCTCTCTCTGTCCTTTGTATTCCTACTTCTCTTACCCTCCGCCTCTCCCCCTCCCGTGTCTCCAACTTCTTCCTTGGTACAATAAAACTCCTTCCTTATTGTTCTTGCCGGTGGACATGCTTCAATTATTCCTTCGCCAACTTTTCACATGCAAGTTTCCAGCTTCCGTTTTTGCCTTTGCCTCTCGCGGGGAAGACGAGACGCCAGGCCCTTCTAAGTACATTTCAGGACATGCCTAATTTTTCCTGCTTGTAATGTGGGTATTATGCAAACCATCGAACTTTCTGCTACAACCCTGTTTTGTTTTTGATGGTGTTGCGAAAGTTTTGCATATCTTGAGTTTTATCTTTAGGTAAGGTTGGAGGGGTGAGGGAGGGGGGAGAGGGCGTAAAGATTTCAGCTCGTGGGTGGAATGCCATATATTCCCTACCCCCCTTTTTTTTTTCTTCTTGCCCATACAGTTATGCAATTCCTATTATAAAACAAAATCCAGAGCCCCGTTTTTTAAATATAACTAACCTTTTCAGTCTGATGCTGTATATTTATAATTTTCTTCTTGCTGTCTCCTGGTAATTTGATTAACTTTAGGGTAAACTGATCGAACTAGAATGGTTAGATATAACCTTAGTTAACCCTTTCATTTATATAGGCTTTCTGGGGATGAATAAAAGTGCGGAGGCAGCAAGAATGGACAATATTACGTCATCGAAAGAAAATGGGTAATGGTGTGTGTTACCTCACGCCTATGGAAAGAACAGTACTAATACTGATACTAATACTAATAGGAACATGAATTATAATACAATACACAAGAAACAAATGTAAGCTTAATGACGGACAAATTCCAGTACTTTTTCTTATTAAAACATTCAATTAATGTCTTTCATTTTCTTTTGCACATTGTAATTGCCATTTTAAATTCCTATTATATTTCCATTATTTATAAGTCCTCTGACAATATTTTATGACGTGAGTTATAACGATATACAGGGCAAAATTCTGATAAGATAACAATACAAAAGGGTCAGTACAGAGTATTTACTGAAAAAAAAAGGAAGACTCAGATTTCTCTTTAGTTACTGTATATCATACTGTTTGGTGTTCAGGGCCGTACCTTAGGTCGGATAGGTGGCTTCGAAGCACCTTTTCGTTTGCTAATTATTCTTCTTAGTTCACCAGTGCATTGTCTTATTTGCTGTTTAAGTCAGTTTAATAACGACATAGATTGCATCGACAAAGGGACTTTTATGCATGGTCGCGGAGAGAGAGGACGTGTTTTCATCTACTCTCTCCTCTAGTTTTCAGGGCTGCCTCACCGGCATTAGCTTTTTTTTTTCACCCTTCTGGTGACGTTTAGGACTAGCTAGTACTAATTTTCCTCCCTACCCTTGCTAGAGATATAGTAAGTGTCTATATCTATTTACTAAGATAACCTTTGCTTACTCGCCGACGGAGGGTCCCCCCCACTGATCGCTCTGGGGTGTGAAGTAACACGGTCGGGCCTCCCTGGAGTGGTTTGAGAGGGTAATCTTAGCCATAGGTGTGTTGTCCTGTTTTTTTGTCCCTTGTTTGTTTTTTCTCCTTCTTCCCACTTCCCCCTTTAGGGGGAAGTGGTCACTATGGCGGACGCCACTGCTGCCTCCCCCCCCTTCAGGGGGGGAGGTAGTCCTGACCGACCCCCGACTGTCTCACGGACGGACTGCCCCCAGACTGAACGGCCCCAGACACGTACCCGCCTTGACATTAATGTACATAACGCCGAGTTTGTTTTGATTCATGCGGTTGGTTCCACTCCCCTGTCCAGCCTCAATCCCTTCATCATCAAGAAGGTGATTGATGGGTGTGCAGGAGAGGTGGAACAAGTGAAAAAACTTGCGAGTGGAGACCTTCTTGTAAAAACCATGAATTCAGCTCAGGTCAAAGATTTGCTTAAACTGAGGAAGTTCCATTGTCACGATGTCCAGACAACGATCCCCCACTCCATGAATTCCTGCAAGGGTGTTATCACCTGCAGGGATCTTGTGCTAATGGAGGAAGAAGAAATTGTACAGGAACTTTCTCAGCAAGATGTCATAGAGGCAAGATTCATAACCCGTTACCAGGAAGGCATAAGGACGAAGACAGCCACAGTAGTTTTGACTTTTGGCAAAGTATCTCTCCCTACTAATGTGAAAGTAGGATATGATATTATTAATGTGAGACCTTACATCCCTAATCCCCTTCGTTGTGGAAAATGTCAACTCTATGGACATCACGAAAAGGCTTGTCGAGCTTCAAACGTAGTATGTGGCAAGTGCGCGACTGTAGGACATTCTGCTGACCGCTGTACATCAGAGACTGAATGTTGCTTCCACTGTAAGGATGCTCACTCCACTTCCTCTAGGGCTTGTCCCAAGTGGAAGGAGGAGAAAGAGGTCTGCACAGTGAAAGCGACTGAGGGCATATCCTTTTACGATGCTAGGAAGAAGGTGAAGGAGTTGCATGCAACTCCGAAGCCTAATGTCTCCTATGCATCGGCGGTTGTGTCCCATCCTGTGATGTGCACCGTGGAGACACAGACTGACCTTACATTCGCTCCACATGCCACTTGGCCTACCTCTAAGTCTAGACCCCCTGTACGTTCCAACTCTCTTACAGACATCCCTGTCGCCACTTCTTACTCTCAGGCTGCCGCTGCTCCTTCGCAGTCGGTGCGGCAAAAATCGAAGCCCGACAAGTCTGATAAGATTAATCTGACCACCCTCACAAAACAGTCTCGTCCTCACGTTCTTCCAGTTCCCACTCCAGTGAGGGAGAGGAAGGTTAGCTCTTCCTCGGGGGAGTCTGGGAACCTCGTAATCGACGATAATATGGAGGTTTCCATGAACAAGCACCGGGATAGGTCCCCCGGTAGTCGCTCGCCTTTTGGCGGGCGACAAAAAAAAGACGAAGCACACTGGCCAACAACGAAAATATTAAACCGCCGCATTCACCCTATTACAGTGGAATTGTAGAGGTATTGGGAATAAGTTACAAAATATAGCAATCTTGCTTTCTATACACAGGCCAGACGTTGTTTGTTTACAGGAGACGCGCCTGGAGGATCGTCCTGATCCTCCACAGTTCAAACACTACCACTCGTATAGAAGATATGAAGGTCAAGGAGTTGCCATATACACACACAAATCACACCCACAAACGGAAGTGATTCTAAATTCTACTCTGGAAGCTGTCGCGTGCAGAGTAAAATTTAATAACACGTATCTGTCTATTTGCTCTCTGAACTGTCCTCCACATGGCCCCATTGATAGTGATGCTTTAAATTCACTTTTTGAACATCTCCCTGGCAATAAGTTAGTGTTGGGCGATTTTAACGCCCATCACTATCAATGGGGTAGCTTGAGGATTGATGGTCGTGGGGAGCAAGTAGCCGACCTAATACTACAGTCCAACCTCTGTCTTCTGAACGATGGTAGAGCGACTCGTGTAGATGATCGTACTGGTAACTTTTCGGCCATTGACTTATCTTTGGCCTCCCCTGGTATACATCAAGATCTCTCATGGGACCCTTACGACGACTCCTTGGGAAGTGATCATTTACCCATCTGTCTTTCTTATACACGCGACATCATTTCGGACCCTCCACCTCCAAAATTTAACTATAAGAAAGCAGATTGGGGATCCTTCTCAAGGATCGCCAATTTAGATATATCTGGGGAGACCATAGACGTTAAGGTCGAAAATATAACTACTTCCATATTACACACAGCTGAGACTGCTATTCCCAAGACTTCTACAGTTCATGCGAAGCATAGAGCACATTGGTGGACGCCGGATTGCCGACAAGCATTAAGAAAGCGCAATAGGAGATACAGGATTTTTGATAGTCAGCCCACTGAGGAAAATTTTATTGCATACAAACAGGCACGGGCTGAGGCAAGGAGAATAATAAGAAGGGCCAAACGTGACTCCTGGCGGTCCTTTGTGTCCACGGTGACTCGTACAACACCATTACGTAAAGTCTGGTCCACCATAAGAATATTAAATAATTAAGGCCCATATTTCCCAGTCACCACCCTTCAGGTGAATAATAACATCTATGACGAGCCCGTGGACGTTGCTAACATCCTCGCCAGGAGTTTTTCTCATGTAAGTAGCTCAGCCAATTATGACCCGCGTTTCCAACATCATAAACGCACGGCTGAGCTACAGATATTAGACTTTGCCACAGAAGACGTAAACTCCCCGTACAACCAAGAGTTTACGCTAGATGAACTGCTCCTTGCCCTTAAATCCTGTAAAGACACCAGCCCTGGACCAGACACCATCACGTACGGTATAATCCAGCATCTTAATCAGGACAACCTGATTAAGATGTTAGCATTGTACAATGAGATTTGGGCGTCTCGAACGTTCCCAAACTCATGGCACTTCGCGCACGTCATACCGATACCCAAAGAGGCTGGTCGTCTTATGAATCCCACTTCATATCGTCCTATTGTGTTGACTTCTTGTCTATGTAAGGTCATGGAACGTATGGTTAACAATAGGCTTCTTTTTGTTTTAGAGTCGAAGAATTTGTTAAATGATCAACAATGTGGCTTCCGTAAATACAGAAGTTCACTAGATCATTTAATGAATTTGGAGCATTGTATTGCAGAGGCATTTGCCAATAAAGAATTCATGATAGGGGTGTTCTTGGACATCCATAAAGCCTATGACATGACATGGTGACACGGTATACTACTGAAGCTCTATGCTTATGGTTTAAGAGGAAATTTACCTGTTTTTATTTCAAATTTCTTAAGGGACAGAACTTTCTCTGTCAAATTGCCCCATAACGTAACATCGGATATATTTATCCAGGAAAACGGGGTGCCACAGGGAAGTGTGCTTAGTCCTACTTTATTTAGTATTATGATCAATGATATTCTGTCATCAGCTCCCATCCCGAGGAATCTTAAATACTCGCTCTACGCTGACGATTGTGCAATATGGCACTCTTCCCGTAATGCACAATTTTCGGCTGGGCGGATTCAAGCAGCCCTTGACTTCGTCCACCAATGGGCCTTGCAGTGGGGATTTAAGTTTTCCGTACGTAAGTGTGCCGCAATAGTTTTCACTAATCGTAACGTACCTAATTTGTGCTTAACTTTGGATAATCAGGCGGTACCTTTTCAAAATTCTGTAAAATTTTTAGGAATACATTTTGATCGTAGATTGAATTTTAAACTTCACGTTAATACTTTGCTTGCTCGTTGTGATAAACCGTTAAATGTCCTCAAGTACCTAGCGGGTACTACCTGGGGTGCCGACAGAAAATCTTTATTAATGGTGTATAAGTCCCTTATTCGATCAAAGCTAGACTATGGTGCACAGGTGTATGGCTCGGCATCCGATGCCACTCTGAAAGGATTGGATGTGTTACAGAATAAATGTTTGCGACTGTGTCTTGGAGCCGTCCGGTGTACCCGTGTGACTCGTATGGAAGTGGAGGCGAATGTGCCTCCCCTTCATATTCGCCGTGACCACCTGGCCTTGTCCTATGGTATAAGGACGCTAAGGAAAAGTAATATCGGCAATTTGGCCTGTACCCCCCTGCGTCAATGCCACCACCTTCTGCGGGGGGTGCGTCGGCCACTTGCCGCTCGCCTCCACTTACTGACTCAGGAGCTTGATGTGGACCCCAGTGACTGTGACAAGTTGGTGCTTAAAAATATAGCGCCTTGGGAGCCACCTGGCTTTACAGTCGATGTTACATGGCTCCCAGCACCAAAGGCCAAGGCGCCGGAGGCGGAGGTCCACCACTTGTTTCGTAACATCATTGTTCGTCACTTGGGGTCCCATCAATTGTACACCGACGGGTCCAAGTCGAGTGAATGTGTGGGTGCAAGTGTGTGGTCGACTGAATGTGCCCTCAGGTATCGGTTGCCAACTCATACATCTGTGTTTACTTTAGAACTTTTTGCTATTGACAAAGCCATAGACTATGCTCTCAATTCTAGGCATGACTCATTTGTCATATTTTCAGATTCAAAATCAGCCCTTCAGGCAATTGCATCTTGCACTACGGACTCTCACGAGATCCAGGGCCGCATCGTTAATAAGTTGCATTCATGCAACAAGTCATTCACGCTGATCTGGGTGCCTGGTCATTGTCGTATCTACGGCAATGAGCAGGCTGACTTACTTGCAAAGTCGGCTGTGGAGCTCGAGGAGACTTGGGACGTTCCTCGTGATCTACGGTCGAGTCTATCTCTCGGAAAGAAATCAATAAATCTTCTGTGGCAAGGTCAGTGGACCAGACTAAATATTCCAACTTGTAAGCCGTACCTGGGCGACTGGGACACTGCCAACCGTCCCAGTCGCCTAGAAGAAAAAGTGTTGGCACGGTTACGGCTTAATGCCACCATTTTAACCCACATAAAACCATATATGGAAAGACGCTTCCCACCGCACTGACATCTGTAATGCGGTGTTATCTATTAATCATATCATCCTGCGCTGTCGGCGATTTATTCGTGAACGTGCTTCACTTATAAATTACTGCGGCGCAGTAGACGTCCCCTTCACCCTTTCCACCATCCTGGGTGATGGGGACATTGTTATGACTGATAAATTGATGGCTTTCTTGAGAGAGACCGGACTGATCAGAGTGATGTGACTTTTTTACTGCGTGGTTATGGTTTTTATGAACAGTAAATATGTATATATTGTAATATTAATTAGGGTTGACAGTTGACATATTTTAAATAGTTCCTCCTCCCACCGATCTATTTCTAATATAGATGTCCCCTACATTAAGCCAAGTTCCTCGCCTGACAGTCACCAGCTGATGAGTGCAAGTGTGCAATATAGGAAGGTATTGGGCACTTGCAGTCGATGGTGGTCTGCTGGGCGAGGTTCTTCACTTTTTGTACAAATTATTTAAATACCTTATATTATCTTGCTTAAGTTGTTCTAATTAGGGACGACAGCTGACGTATATGGAAATGTTCCTGACTCGTCTGGTTCCCTTTCATATATTGATGTCCCCTATATTAGGTTGTGCCTCGACTGACAGTCACCAGGTGATGAGTGCAGGCATGTCATGTAGAAAGGCATTACATATCTGCAGTCGATGGTGTTCTGTTAGTCGAGGTATTTTTACCATTAGTGTAGGTCTAGCTATTTGTCTCTGTAGGATTTAGTATAGGTTAGCGATTTGTCTGTTAGGTGATTAGTTTTAGGGTCTTTAGATTAGTTTGTCTTTATATTATAAGGTATTAAAAATATAAAACCAAGAAAAAATTAAAAAAAATAAAAGTACAAAAAAATAAATAAATAAATAAGAGTAAAATTATTATATATATATGTACGTTTGCATGAAAATGTGTCTGTATGTATGCATGGAAGTGTGTGTGTGTGTGTGTGTGTGTGTATATATATATATATATTTAAATGTATATTCATATATATATATATATATATTTATATATATTTATATTTATATAAATATATATATATATATTTAAATGGCCTTAATGACCAGAGGCTCCGGCCTCAATGGTCGATAGGAAAAAAAAAAAAAAAAAAAAAAAAAAATCGACAAAGGGACTTTGATGGATGGTTGCGGAGAGGACGGACGTGTGCTGAACTCTCCTCCAGATTCTAGGGCTGCCCCACCGGCAATAGTTTTTTTGCGCTTTTTCCCGATAAAGTTAGGTTGGCTAGCATTCATATTCCTCCCTACCCTTACTAGAGATATAGTAGGTGTCTGTATCTGTTTCCTGAGATTGCCTTTGCTTACTCACCTCTGGAGTGTACCTCCCACTGATCGCTCTGGGGTGTGAGTCACACACAGGCGCGTCCTCCCGAGAGTGGTTTGAGAGGGTAATCTCATATTAGGTTTGTGTTCCCCAGGTGCTCTGTCCCTTGCTTGGTTTTCTCCTTCTTCCCACTTCCCCCTCACGGGGGGAGTGGTTACTATGACGGACGCCCCTATTGCCTCTCCCCCCTTCAGGGGAGGAGGTGGTCCAGATGACAATAGGAATGACAGAACTGACCACCCCCAGACTGACGGACGCCAGACTCGTGCCCCACTTGACGTTCCCATTGACAATGCCACGTTCGTCATTATCCATGCTCTAGATTCGACTCCCCTGTCCAGTCTCAATCCCTTCCTTATCAAGAAGGTGATTGACCACTGTGCAGGAGAAGTCGAACAAGTAAAAAAACTTGCTAACGGAGATCTGCTGGTAAAAACTGTTAACTCGTCACAGGTGAGAGATTTGCTGAAACTGCGTAAATTCCACTGTTACGATGTCGAAGCCAAAATCCCAGTCTCCATGAATTCTTGCAAGGGTGTTGTCACTTGCAGGGATCTCATGGTGATGAGCGAGGACGAAATTGTACAAGAATTGGCGCAGCAAGATGTAATTGAGGCTAAATTCATAACTCGTTACTCGGAAGGCATAAGGACGAAGACAGCAACTATTATCTTGACATTTGCCAAAGTTTCTCTTCCTAGTCAAGCCAAAGTTGGTTATGAAATCATTCACGTTCGACATATACATCCCTAACCCTTTCCGTTGCTTGAAATGCCAGTTTTATGGGCGTGGTTCCAAGACTTGTTGGGCTTCCCAGCCAGTGTGTGGCAAGTGTGCAAGCCAAGGTCATGATGCAGAACATTGCACATCTGAGACGGTCTGTTGCTTTCACTGCAAGGGGGCTCACTCCACTTCCTCTAGGGATTGTCCCAAGTGGAAGGAGGAGAAGGAGGTCTGCACAGTGAAGGCAACTGAGGGCATTTCCTATTACGAAGCTAGGAAAAAGGTGAAGGAGTTGCATGCAACTCCCACGCCGAATAGGTCCTATGATTCGGCGGTAATGTCCCGTCCTATGATGTGCTCTGTAGCGACGCAGACTGATCCTGTCCTTCTCCCTCCTGGCACTCACAGTACATCTCCATCTCGACCTCCTGTCCGCTCCAACTCTCTCAATGACATCCCTAAGGCTTCAACTTATTCTCAGGCTGCTGCTGCCTCTCCATCATTACGGCCTAAAACGAAGCCTGACAAGCCTACTATGAATAACATGACCACCCTCACGAAACAGTCACGTCCTCATGTCCTTCCGGTTCCTACTCCAGCGAGGGAGAGAAAGGTTAGCTCTTTCTCGGGGGAGGCTGGGAACCTAGTTATTGATGAAAATATGGAGGTTTCCATCAACAAACATCGGGATAGGCCCCCCGGTAGTCGCTTGCCTTCTGGCGGGCGACAAAAAAAGATGAAGCACACTGGTCCCCAACGTAAATCTTAAACCGTAGCTTTCACTGTATTACAGTGGAATTGTAGAGGTATTGGGAATAAATTACAGAATATAGAAATCTTGCTTTCTATACACAGGCCAGACGTTATTTGTTTACAGGAGACGTGCCTGGAGGATCATCCTGATCCTCAACAGTTCAAACACTACCACTCGTATAGAAGATATGAAGGTCACGGAGTTGCCATTTACACCCTCAGATCACACCCACAAACGGAAGTGATTCTAAATTCTACTCTGGAAGCTGTCGCGTGCAGAGTAAAATTTAATAACACGTATCTCTCTATTTGTTCTCTGTACTGTCATCCACATGGCCTCATTGATAGTGATGCTTTGAATTCACAATTTGAACATCTTCCTGGAAATATATTAGTGTTGGGCGATTTTAACGCCCATCACTATCAATGGGGTAGCTTGAGGATTGATGGTCGTGGAGAGCAATTGGCCGACCTAATACTACAGTCCAACCTCTGTCTTCTGAACGATGGTAGAGCGACTTGTGTAGATGATCATGCTGGGAACTTTTCAACCCTTGACTTATCTTTGGCCTCCCCCGGTATACATCAAGATTTCTCATGGGACCCTTACGACGACTCCTTGGGAAGTGATCATTTACCCATCTGTCTTTCTTAAACACGCGACATCATTTCGGACCCTCCACCTCCAAAATTTAACTATAAGATAACAGATTGGGGATCCTTCTCAAGGATCGCCAATTTAGATATATCTGGGGAAACCATAGATGTTAAGGTCGAAAATATAACCCAATCCATAGTACACGCAGCTGAGACTGCTATTCCCAAGACCTCTACAGTTCATGCAAAGCATAGAGCACATTGGTGGACGCCGGGTTGCCGACAAGCATTAAGAAAACGCAATAGGAGATACAGGATTTTTGATAGTCAGCCCACTGAGATAAATTTTATTGCATACAAACAGGCATGTGCTGAGGCAAGGAGAATAATAAGAAGGGCCAAACGTGACTCCTGGCAGTCCTTTGTGTCCATGGTGACTCGTACAGCACCATTACGTAAAGTCTGGTCCACTATTAGAATATTAAGTAATAAAGGCCCAAAAATCCCTTTGACCACCCTACAGGTAAATAATAACATCAATGACGAGCCTGTGGACGTTGCTAACATCCTTGCCAGGAGTTTTTCTCGTGTAAGTAGCTCAGCCAATTTTGATTCGGGTTATCAACATCATAAACACATGGCTGAGCTACAGATATTAGACTTTGCCACAGAAGACGTAGACCCCCCGTACAACCAAGAGTTTACGCTAGATGAACTGCTCCTTGCCCTTAAATCCTGTAAAGGCAACAGCCCTGGACCAGACACCATCACGTTCGGTATGATCCAGCATCTTAATCAGGACAACCTGATTAAGATGTTAGCATTGTACAATGAGATTTGGGCGTCTCAAACGTTCCCAACCTCATGGCACTTTGCGCACGTCATACCGATACCCAAAGAGGCTGGTCGTCTTATGAATCCCACTTCATTTCATCCAATTGTGTTGACTTCTTGTCTATGTAAGGTCATGGAACGTATGGTAAACAATAGGCTTCTTTTTGTTTTAGAATCGAAGCATTTGTTAAATGATCAACAATGTGGCTTCCATAAATACAGAAGTTCACTAGATCATTTAATGCATTTGGAGCATTGTATTGCAGAGGCATTTGCCAATAAAGAATTCATGATAGGGGTATTCTTGGACATCCATAAAGCCTATGACATGACATGGCGACACGGTATACTAATGAAGCTCTATGCTTATGGTTTAAGAGGAAATTTGCCTATTTTTATTTCAAATTTCTTAAGGGACAGAACTTTCTCCGGCAAATTGCCCCATAACGTAACATCGGATATATTTATCCAGGAAAACGGGGTGACACAGGGAAGTGTGCTTAGTCCTACTTTATTTAGTATTATGATCAATGATATTCTGTCATCAGCTCCCATCCCGAGGAATCTTAAATACTCGCTCTATGCTGACAATTGTGGTATGTGGCACTCTTCCCGTAATGCACAATTTTCGGCCGGGCAGATTCAAGCATCCCTTGACTCTGTCCACCAATGGGCCTTGCAGTGGGGATTTAAGTTTTCTGTCCGTAAGTGTGCCGCTGTAGTCTTCACTAATCGTATCGTACCTAATTTGTGCTTAACGTTGGATAATCAGGCGGTACCTTTCCAAAATTCTGTAAATTTTTAGGAATACATTTTGATCATAGAATGAATTTTAAACTTCACGTTAATACTTTGCTTGCTCCTTGTGATGAACCGTTAATTGTCCTCAAGTACCTAGTGGGTACTACCTGGGGTGCCAACAGAAAATCTTTATTAATGGTGTATAATTCCCTTATTCGATCAAAGTTAGACTATGGCGCACAGGTGTATGGCTCGGCATCCGATGCCACGCTGAAAGGATTGGATGTGCTACAGAATAAATGTTTGTGAATGTGTCTTGGAGCCATCCGGTGTACCCGTGTGGCTCGTATGGAAGTGGAGGCGAATGTGCCTCCCCTCCGTATTCGCCGTGACCACCTGGCCTTGTCCTATGGCGTAAGGACATTTAGGAAAAGTAATATCGGCAAAGTGGCCTGTACCCCCCTGCGTCAATGCCACCACCTTCTGCGGGGGGTGCGTCGGCCACTTGCCGCTCGCCTCCACTTACTGACTCATGAGCTTGGTGTGGACCCCAGTGACTGTGACAAGTTGGTGCATAAAAATATAGTGCCTTGGGAGCCACCCGGCTATACAGTGGATGTTACATGGCTCCCAGCACCAAAGGCCAAGGCGCCGGAGGCGGAGGTCCACCACTTGTTTCGTAACATCAATGTTTGTCACTTGGGGTCCCATCAATTGTACACCGACGGCTCCAAGTCGAGTGAATGTGTGGGTGCAAGTGTGTGGTCGACTGAATGTGAACTTAGGTATCGGTTGCCGACTCATACATCTGTGTTTACCTCCGAACTTTTTGCTATTGACAAAGCCATAGACTATGCTCTCAATTCTAGGCATGACTCATTTGTCATATTTTCAGATTCAAAATCAGCCCTTCAGGCAATTGCATCTTGTACTACGGACTCTCACGAGATCCAGGGCCACATCGTCAATAAGTTGCATTCATGCAACAAGTCATTCACGCTGATCTAGGTGCCTGGTCATTGTCGTATCTATGGCAATGAGCAGGCTGACTTACTTGCAAAGTCGGCTGTAAAGCTCGAGGAGACTTGGGACGTTCCTCGTGATCTACGGTTGAGTCTATCTCTCAGAAAGAAATCAATAAATCTTCTGTGGCAAGGTCAGTGGACCAGACTAAATATTCCAACTTGTAAGCCGCACCTAGGCGACTGGGACACTGCCAACCACCCCAGTCGCTTTGAGGAAAAGGTATTAGCATGGCTACGGCTCAATGCCACCATTTTAACTCATATGAAATCATATATGGAAAGACGCTTCCCACCGCACTATGACATCTGTGATGCGGTGTTATGTATCAGTCATATCATCCTGCGCTGTCGGCGATTTATTCGTGAATGTGCTTCATTTATAAATTACTGCGGCGCAGCAGACGTCCCCTTCACCCTTTCCACCATCCTGGGTGATGGGGACATTGTTATGATTGATACATTGATGGCGTTCTTGAGAGAGACCGGACTGATCAGAGTGATGTGACTTTTTTTACTGTATGGTTATAGTTTTTATCACCTGTAAATATGTATATATAGTACTGTTAATTAGGGGTGACAGTTGACGTATTTGAAATAGTTCCTCCACCCACTGATCTATTTCTAATATTGATGTCCCCTACATTAAACCCCGTTCCTCGACTAACAGTCACCAGCTGATGAGTGGAAGTGTGCAGTATAGGAAGGTATTGGGCACTTGCAGTCGATGGTGGTCTGCTAGGCGAGGTTCTTCACTTTTTGTACAAATTATGTAAATACATTATACCATCTTGCTTAAGTTATTCTAATTAGGGCTGACAGCTGACGTATATGGAAATGTTCCTGACTCGTCTGGTTCACTTTCATATATTGATGTCCCCTATATTAGGTTGTGCCTCGACTGACAGTCAACAGGTGATGAGTGCAGGTGTGTAATGTAGAAAGGCATTACATATCTGCAGTCGATGGTGTTCTCTTGGTCGAGGCTTTTTTACCATTAGTGTAGGTCTAGTTATTTGTCTCTTAGGATTTAGTATAGGGTAGGGGGGTTTCAAGAATACTCCCCCAGTATCCCTGCTTGTCGTACGAGGCGACTAAAAGGGTTGGTGGTGGGTTAGTGCCCCACCCCGTAAAAAGAACTAACTAAACAAGCGAATAAAGTGCCTCGGACCCGGACGGACCATACGTTGACGACTAAGGAACGGACAAAGGACATTCTGAGGGTGGGAACATGGAATGTGAGAGGAGTGAATGATGAAGTGAAAGAGAGAGAGATTGTCCAGGTGCTTGAGGATGCAAAAGTGGATATATGTGGATTGACTGAAACTAAATGGCAAGGTGAAAGGGTGAGAGAATGGGAATATGGTGTAGGTATATGTGCGGGAGTCAGTGAGAATGAGAGGGCAAGAGAGGGAGTATGTCTGATGATAAGCAAGAAGTGGAAGGAGAATATAAGAGAGTATGGAACAGTGGGTGCAAGGATTGTATGGGTGAGGATGAAAGTAGGTATACAAGCATGGGCGATTGTATGTGTGTATGCTCCACCAGAGGATCAAGTGGCAAGAGTGAAAGATGAGTTTTGGGCGAGAGTAGAAGCATGTATGGACAAGTTTGAGAGGAGCGAGAGAGTGCTGTTGATTGGAGACATGAATGGCAAAGTTGGGAATGTACAAGTGGATGGAATGGTTGGTCAGTGGGGTGTGCCAGCTGAAGTAGATTGGAATGGTAGTGCTTTGGTGGACATCTGTGCTGGTAAGGGGTTGGCAATAGCCAACACCTACTTTCGTCATAAGATGATCCACCGGTATACATGGAGAGTAATGAGGAGGATGGATGGTGAACTTGTTGAACGAAAGGCAATGATAAACTACGTGTGTGTGGATGAGCGAATGAGAAGACAAGTGTTGGATGCAAGAGTGTGGAGAGGGTGAGGGAATGGAGTCTCGGACCATCACTTAGTGATGGCCAGGGTAGAGCTGCAAAGAAAGTGGTTGAGGAGACGAAGGGGAAGACAGGAGGAAGCAGCTCCTGTGAGAAGAGTGGTGAAATTGCACGATAGTGAGAAAATGACAGAGTATAAGAGCATAGTGGAAGAAAGATTGGGAAGGTATGAGCTACAGCAGATGGAAGAGGTGGAAGACATATGTAAGATATTCACGGAAGAGATAAGCGCAGCGTGTGAGGCGGTTTGTGGAGTGAGGAGGAGATGCAAGGGTGTGCAACGGACAGCATGGTGGAATGATGAGGTGAAACGAGCTGTGGAACAAAAGAAGAAGGCATATGGTGATTAGTTGGCGAGTAGAGGTAGGGGAGAAGATGAGAGAGAGAAGAGAGAGGTATATGTGAGCAGGAGAAGGGAGGTTAAGAGACTGGTGAAGGAGAGTAAGGAGAAAGTGGATGAAGAGTTTGGGAGGAATCTGAGTGTGAAATGGAGGGAGAGTAAGAAATTGTTTTGGAAGGAGGTAAAGAAAGTAAGGCAGTGTGAAAGGGGAAATAGTAGGGGAGTGAAAGATAGGAATAATAGATTGTTGGTGGAGAAGAGAGAGAAATTGAGGAGATGGAAGGAGCACTTTGAGGATTTGTTGAATGTAGAGAGTGAGAGCAGTGTGAGTATAAGTGGTTGGGGGAATGGCTGGGAGAAGAATAGATAAGAGGAGGGAGGAAGAGATCAGTAGGTCGGAAGTAGTGGAAGCGATGAAGAAGATTAAGCTGGGAAAGGCCCCAGGAATTGATGGAGTGTGTGGTGAAATGCATAGGTATGGGGGTGAGATTTTTGTGGACTGGATATGGAAGTTGTGTAGATTGGCTTGGGAAGAGGGAAGGGTTCTAGAGGACTGGAAATCAGGTATAATTGTTCCTCTGTTCAAAGGAAAAGGGGAGAGAGAAGTATGTGGTAACCATAGGGGTATTTGCCTTCTTAGTGTGACTTGATAAAATATATGGTGGAATACTCATTGATAGGGTTAGGGATATGACAGAAGAGCTAGTTGGAGAAGAACAAGGGGGATTTAGGAAGGGAAAAGGGTGTGTAGATCAGATATTTGTTCTAAGATGTATAGTGAAGAAGTATCTAGAGAAGGGAAGGAAAGTGTATGCTGCCTTCATGGACTTGGAGAAAGCTTATGACAGAATAGATAGGCAAGGTATGTGGAAGGTATTAAGAATATATGGAGTGGAGGAGAAATTGTTGAGCGCTGTGAAGAGTATGTACGAGGGAGCTAGGGCTACTGTGCGAGTGGATGGTGAGCTGAGTGAGTTCTTTGATCTCAATGTGGGACTGAAACAGGGGTGTGTGATGTCTCCATGGCTGTTTAATATATATATGGATGGGGTTGTAAAGGAGGTGCAGGGTAGGGCAGTGGATGTGGGGGTGGCCCTAATGAATGAGGGTGAGATTTGGAAGCTTCCGGTGTTGCTGTTTGCTGATGATACAGTATTGTTGCGTGAAGATGAATGGGAGTTGCAAGGTTTGGTGAATGAATTTGGGACAGTGTGTAGGAGGAGGAAGCTGAAAGTTAATGTAAACAAAAGTAAAGTTATGGTGTTTGAGAGGAAAGAAGTCACAGAGTGTGCAGTGAGGTTGGATGATGAGGATATGGAGAATGTGAGTGCATTCAAGTACTTGGGTAGTGTGATGAGTAAGGATGGAACTTTGGGGGATGAAGTACGTGAAAGGGTACAGCAGGGAAGAAAGGTTGTTGGTACACTGAAAGCAGTGATGAGAAATAGGGAGGTGAGTATGGAAGTTAAGAAGTCACTGCATGATGGTATTGTGATCCCTACCCTGACGTATGGAAGCGAGGCGTGGACCTTGCAAGAGGGGAACAAGTCAAGAGTGAGAGCAGTGAAAATGAGTTACTTGAGAGGAGCATGTGGAGTGACGTGGAGGGACAGGTTAACGAATGAAGAAGTGAAGGAACGTTGTGGGGTAGATGTGGGTGTGGTTGAAAAGATTAGGAGAAATATACTGAGGTGGTTTGGACATGTGGAGAGAATGGAGAATGAAAGACTGACTAAGAGGGTGTATGTAGGTGAGGTGGAGGGAGGGAGAGGGAGGGGAAGACCGAGGATGAGGTGAAGGGATGGAGATGAGAGGTATATGAGGGATGGGGGTCATTTGGCGGGAGGGTAGTCAAATGGTGGGTGACAGAGTGACTTGGAGGCGTTTTGTCTGCGGCCACCCTTTGCGGGATTAGGGCGTCGGGCTATAGATAGATAGATAGATAGATTATAAGTAATATAAAGTTAAAAATATAGAAAATAATAATAATAATAAAATATGAATTATTATATATATATATATATATATGTACGTGTGCATAGATAGATAGATAGATAGATATGTATATATGTATCAATGTATATACATATATATATTTTTGCCTTACTGATCAGGGGCTCCGGCCCCAATGGTCGATAGGCAAAAAAAAAAAAAAAAAAAAAAAAAATCGACAACACAGCCGGGTACTGAACTGCAATGAGCAGAATACGTAGCTAAGGAAGAGGTGCTGCGAAATTTCCAAAACAAAGTACGACTCTGGAGCGTTCGAATACTTCCTTTCCGAGTTGGCTTTCTTGTTGCGGCATTTTTCTTTATATATTTTTTTTTTCTCTCTCTCACCAAATTATAATATTTCGTGCAAGAAACACATTTTCACGTTATTTTTCCTTTTATTTCTTCCGTTACTGAAATTTATGGAGATTAAAGGTGGACTTACCTACTGACGCATGAATTTTTGATACTGAGTATGTCTAGGGGCGACGCTGTTGGTTTGTTTCTCATTGACAGTTTTCGGAAATGAGGTGTTTTCACCCCCGTCAACTTTAACTACATTATTATAGCCATGCCATACCATTCAACACACCATACCACCCTCTTACATCACACCAAACAATATCACCTTCCCACACACACACCATACCACCCTCCTACATCATGCCAAACAATATCACCTTCCCACACACACCATACCACCCTCCTACATCATGCTAAACAATATCACCTTCCCACACACACCATACCACCCTCTTACATCACACCAAACAAATCACCTTCCCACACACACCATACCAAAGCCATTACCAGAGGGGTCCTGAAGCTGTCATATCTACTGCTTTTGTAATTATTTCTCTTTTTGCGTATTCCTTAGTAGTGCGGCGCGCAACTATAGCCTTACATTTGCCTGTCGCTGCCTGCTGCCACCACCTTAGCCACTTCAGCCCGAGAACGTAACTGAGCTTAGGAATGAGCCCTAGCAATGGAGGGGTTAGAAATTTCTCCCAAGGTCTAGAGAGAGTAAGAAATAACAGTAATCGTGCTTTTTGTCGTATTCTATTATATTTCGAGGATTCCTTATTCTGGTAAGAATGATAGCTAGTACCCTTTCCTTAGCGATTTGTTTTTGAATATAGTTATATAATATTCTTTTCTACGTTATTTATACAGTGTATGGCGATACTGGAAGGATTTATGTAACTCAGAATAGGACAGTAAGATGCAATAAACAAAATAAATCGTTTAGGAAAAGGTGTTAGGGAGCCTCCTTAACCGACGAGGATACGAGCCTTTGTGACACATCTTACTTTGCGATTTACTCTCCATATTACAATTTATTATCCTTTTCTGTGCTATCGCTGAAAACTAATTCGGTATTAATACGACTTAAATAAAACGAGAGAATGTTCGTGCGCTGTATGGAAAGTAAATCACTAAGAAGGAGGTGCTAATATGCCTCCAAGGCCTCTTAATGCGACCTGTTGTCCTTCTGCAAGAGTTGAGCGTACGACATGAGACTGAAGAAGCGTATGATCATATATTTTTCTTTTTCTTACTTTTTTTTATCATTTTCCTAACATACAATCTCCCCCGTCCCCTCTTTCCCACGCCATCTACCCCCAACTGTATTTTCTTTTCCTATCGTTGTCTGGCGCATAATGACACCCATGAACCTCTTTCTTGATTTTTTCTTGTCCTTTCCCTGTCGTGGTGGAACCTAGAACGACACCCATGGAACGTTTTCATTTGTGTGTGCGTGTGTGTGTGTGTGTGTGTGTGTGTGTAGCAGGTAGCGACACTCATTTAATTTTTGTGTCATGATCTTCAGCATAAAGAAACTATTACATTTTTTTTTCTCCATGATGGCGTAACAGGTTAGAGAGGTGGCCTGCTGTTCTAACGGACCCAGGTTCAAATCCCCGCTGGGGCAGGGAACAGTTTAAGGATTTGAATTTCATTAAATCAGGCTTTACTGATCTACCAGAAGATCCGCCGACATGTCGTAAAAATACCCCCGCTAATACCAATACACCAGTCCTGTATGAGAGAGCCCTAGTATGTATTCAATATGGACGGTGGGTGTTAGCGCCGAAGTAGTGACATGTAGAGGTGTATGGTATGTAGGAGGACTACTGGTCCTTGATAGCAGGCTGTGAAGCCTATGCCCAGAGTCGAACTCATTAAAAAAAAAAAAAAAAGTAAAAATATCCATAAGATTTCATCATGTTTTTTTTTTCCTTTTTCCTTTTGGTGCAGTAATGATTTTTTTTCTTGACTTCACTCCTTGTTTGTCGCTTTAATTTCTCTTTTCCGATCTGCTTTCCCTTTTTTGCATCATTACTTATCTCTTATAACTATTTTCAGGTGGCGTAGTATGTAGTGATCTCCCTGTGTTTTTCCCCCTTTGTCTTGATCCATTGTTCGCTTTGTTTTCCCTTTGCCGTGGTGGTGTAGCGAGTAACGACAAGTATTTGTTACACTGTCGCGGCCTTCTACTCTCCCCTTCCTCGCCCGCTTTAAACCTGTTCAGCTCGAATAAAGATCAGAGTAAAGTACAATCTGTGTGTGTGTGTGTGTGTGTGATATTTTATTCTTACTGCTCTTTTGTTCTTTTTCCTTTCTTGATATTGAACGTAACAACACCTGTGCATTTTTTTTCTTATAGATCTATCATATTTTTTGCCTTTTGTGTCCTCACTACTTTAACTTTATTTTTTGATCCGTTTATGTTTTCAGACCTTTTACTTTATTTTCCATCTTTTTTTCCCTTATTTTTGTGTCGTGATCTTGTGTGTAAGGACATCTACGCAATCGCCATCACTTCCAAGTACTACAAAGGGCAATATGTTAGAGGTCTTAGGTGACATCAGTGTATTTTTTTACGTCTCATGTCGACTGTGTTGGAACACCCCCTTTGCAATGGGCAGACCACAATAGACGTAAAATGTTAACAGATACGTTGGTGCTATAAAAGACCTTCTTGCTTTGCTTTTCTTCATCTCGTTGATTTAGATAAAATTTGCCTTCTTTAAAACAAACAGCCCCGATAGAAACATTAGGCCTGTTGCTGAGTGCTGTTCTTTCCAATGTTTGCTATCCTTTGACCGTCATCATACCAGCTCATGTAGTATTTATAACCGAAAGTGATCCGACTTCTTCTCAAGCTGATAGTGGTCCCTGCAGCGCTAGGATGTTATTTACACGTTATTCTTACCGTTAACGAAGTTTATGCAGCTTAAGACAGCACTTTTGTTAATGGTCATCGAAAAGTCTCTCCTGAGGTGGATTAGATCGTCGGATGATAATTGTAAAATGAACAAAAGATAAAAAAATGAAGGATCGTTTTGACATAATTAACCATACAAGATCTGTCCTCCATTTTTTTTTCTTAATTAAAGAAAAGTACGCATTACCTTCTTTTTCATTCTTCTTCTTGTGGTTCTATGTGTAACACCCATATGATTTTTTTATCGTTGATTTTCTTTTATATTTTGTTTTCCTTTTTTTCCTGTCACTGCCTCCCCCTGCATCCTACTGAACTCCATCACTGGAAGAAACATGAATATAATGAACCAGACGCCGTCACACTGGAGGAGTTAACCCGCCCCGTCCCGTCGACGTATGGGTACATTGCAACATTTTGCATTTGCCAGTCCCGACAACATACTGGTACGTCGTGGAATTGCAAGGTCCCTAATTTGCACAATTTTCAATTTTTGCACTTGATTTTTCGTACATATACACGGGACACCTTCATCTATTCCTCTACAAGATGCCAAGCAGGGACAATGCCTTACACTGCATAACCTCCCCCCTCCCCCTCTCACGCCATTGTCTCGGCAATTCACCTGTTACCAATGACCTGGCCAGTAAAGACATTCAGGGTCAGAGTGATTCCCCAATCGATGACAATGTGGAGGACAAAGTTTACATAGCATTAGAGGAAGAAACAGTAAGAAATAATGATCAGGTAATGTGGCAAAAGAAGGTCAGGTATGGTGATGAGTTAGTGAGTGAAACAATGCTTATAATGCCTATATTGCTGTTTGAAAACCAAAATACTTTTGTACTACATATAAATTCTTACCAAATAAATAAATAAATACCGTTTATGAGTGGTGTGAAATAGTTACCCTCCCATAGAACTTGTTTTCTTTGGTGCCAGCCTGTTAGAAAACCCAGTCAGGTAAGGAGGTACTGGTACCTGGATCGAGTATTTTAAACCTCAGGTGAGCAATTTCTCTATGAATTTTCGATGTTTCTCACCAAAAGCGGAGGTTATAGCCAAAAAAAAAGAAAAAAAAATTGAAAATATCTCGGGATTGGGGGGTGTCAGAGGTGTGAAATAGTTTGGGACGTGACGGGTTAATGCCATGAAGTAAGAATGTAATGTACGATCTTGGGTATAATATACTTTCCCTCTTTCCCTTTTTCTTTTTCCGATTTTATTCTTTGTATTGTGGCTTAGCACGTAACAGAGCTTATGCGATCTTTTTTTATATTTTCTTCTTTTTGTCTTCACCTCTTCCTCCCCCTCCTCTCTCTCTCTCTCTCTCTCTCTCTCTGTCTTTCTGTGTGTGTGTGTGTGTGTGTGTGTGTGTGTGTGTGTAACGTTAATGAAGCTCGATAGCTTCTCAGCATCTCTCATACCAGTTTATTTCTCTATCTGACACGTTAATATATCCTTGTAATGCTTTTTATCCAACATCAGTCGATTTTAGGGAGATTTAAAGAGCCATAGACCAGATTGTTAAAGTGAAAGATAAAAAATTAATTGCTAAAGAAGAGGTGTTAGAGAACCTACAAATCCATATCAGTGTTAAATAGATATAAAGGGCAATGAAGAAAATAAGTTGAAATGTGTAAAATAAATCCTTAAGAACGACGTGTTTAAAAGCCTACTAATCTATGTCTACTAAAGCAGTGCTACTCAAAGTGTGGTACGCGTACCGGTGACGGTACACGAGCCATCGTCTGCCGGTACGCGGAGATTTGTATTATTATGGCTACATTGTTCATTTACTCACTCATGTTAAAAGTCATTGCTATCCAACTAACGAATGCGATATAATGAACAGCAAAACAATGAACTGAATACTCATGAGACCCCCCCCAAAAAAATAATAATAATTGGAATGAGAATACAGTATGGTAGTTAATTATTTTTGGAAACATTAAACGTATGCATCCAATGAAAAGATTTGGCCGATTTTTTACTATGAGTGGCAGCCATGAAACATATCACACATCTGGCAACCTTGATCCACACGTGTGGAGCAGTCAGTTAGTTACCATCAAGAAGTGGAACAGAGAGCATCTGCGTGTTTGTCATTTGGGACCATGTCCCAACCCACTGATCAGAAATAGTAAGTACTAATAATTTTAAAGGCTGGTTCACACTATTTATGATGTATTTGCTTTAGTATCTTTTGTATTTCTCCACATAAAATTAATTAAAACAAATAAATAATTAAACAATTAAATAAATATTTCTCAATAAAAGCATTCCCACTGCATTTATTCGGCTTTCATCCTAATATCATAAATTAAGTATATACCCGGGTTATGGAATTTATATTCATTATTTTTATCCCAAATTTACAGATGGCAAAGCGAGGCCCAATGGACATGTTTATCAGACCAAAACATCCGGTTGCTGAACACACAAATAATTCTGAAGCAGATGACAGTGATGTAATTGAAACCGAAGTGTTGCCGGCAAAAAGAATTCGTACTGGCTTTACTCGGAAATATGACTCCTCATACATTCAATTCGGTTTTGTAGCCACGAATGATGGGGGAGTGCCTAAACCGCAGTGTGTTATTTGTGGAGATGTGTTGGCTAACGACTCAATGAAGCCGTCAAACCTCAAAAGGCATTTAAATACAAAACATAAAGAAATGAGTTCGAAGTCGAAAGAGTTCTTTGAAAGAAAGCATGTTGATTTAAAAGGCCGTCAGAAACAGATCTTTGATGTGTCACACACAAATACTAGTGCTTTGCGGGCTTCTTATAAAGTAGCACTTCGAGTTGCTAAAGCTAAAAAGCCATACACAGTTGGTGAGACGCTAGTGATAGGCTGTATTAAAGATGTTTGCACAGAAATGTTGGGTGAGCCAGCAGCAAGGAAAGTGGCTCAGGTTCCACTTTCAAATGACACTATAGCTCGACGAATTTACGATCTGGCACACGATATGGAAGATCAGCTCATAGGACGGATTAAATTAGCAAAGTACTTTTCTTTGCAGCTTGATGAATGTACAGACGTTGCTAATCAGGCAGTTCTGATGGTGTATGTGCGCTGTGAACATGAGGGCGATTTGAAAGAAGAGTTTTATTTCTCTGCTTCACTGCCAACAAAAACAACTAGTTCTGAAGTGTTCAAGACTGTGAGCGACTATATTGTTAACAAATGTGGGTTGGATTTCAAGTTTTGTGTAGGCGTATGTACTGATGGTGCTGCCGCAATGATAGGACGGCATTCAGGTGTGGTTACCCAGATCAAGGCACTTGCCCCAGAATGTAAGTCAACACACTGCTTCCTTCACCGAGAAAGTCTTGCAACAAAAAAAATGTCAACAGAACTAAATAGTGTGCTCAGTGAGGTTGTAAAAATTGTGAACCATGTAAAAGCAAATGCTTTAAATTCGAGACTATTCACAGCATTATGTGATGATATGGGAGCTGATCATAAACAGCTCCTATTGCATGCCGATGTACGTTGGTTATCGAGGGGAAAAGTTCTGTCAAGAGTATTTGAGCTACGAAACGAACTTGTCTTGTTTCTTCAGGACGAAAAACCAAATTGGTCACAATTGTTCCGAGATGTGGATTGGCTAGCCAAGCTGGCTTATTTGGCTGATATCTTTGCCATCTTTAATGATCTCAACATCTCCATGCAAGGAAGGATGGCATCGTGTTTTACGATGGCAGACAAGATCGATGGGCAAAAACGAAAGCTAGAAGCATGGAAGAATCGAGTGTCAAGAGATTGTTATGACATGTTTCACCAACTGGCAACAGTCATCGCCGATGCAGGCGAAGACCTTAATGTTGCATCTCTAAGAAATGTCATCAAAGAACACTTGATTAATTTGGCAGATCATTTTCAGCATTACTTTCCAGCAGAAGAAGATCCATGGAAAGCGACTGGATGGATCCGAAATCCGTTTATGCCACTGAGAGATGACTTCGACCTAAGTGTCACTATGGAGGATAAATTGTTGGAGCTGGCTGCTGACGAAGGATTGAAGACAAGTTTCGAAACTTCAACATCACTTGCTTCCTTTTGGATAAAAGTGAAAGCAGAATATCCTGAGCTTAGTGAAACTGCCCTGAAAACTCTTCTCCCTTTTCCTTCAACCTACCTCTGCGAGACTGGCTTCTCAACAATGAGTGTCATTAAGACAAAATACAGGAATTGTATGGATATTCATTCTCCATTGCGAGTGGCATTGTCCTCAACTGAACCACGATTGGATAAGTTGATAAATAAGAAGCAGGCTCACCCTTCACATTAGTAAAGGTTAAGGTTTTGCATTGCCTGTGTATTGTGTTAATAGAATAATCATTCATTTAAATTTAATGTTACCTATTCCTTTCAAATTTGTATTTTAACATTTATTCATTGGGGTTTGAAATAAGAAAAATATATAATTTTCAAGCTACTTTATTCATTATAATTTTTCGTTTTATTACTCATACACATGCTTATATTTGTTCATAAGGCTTTGCTAGTTTGATTTGTTAATAATGGTTTTATTTATATTGTAATATTGAATTACTTGTTTACAAAATCAATTTAAAAAAAAATGTCAACTTACTTTTATTATCTATTCATTATATTTTTCCTGTATAAATGAATATTACTACGAATGTCTCGGATCGTAAACAATTAATTATATGGCACAAATATGGTACTGGTCAATGGCACACTGGGAAGACTTGTTACGTCAATGATGACTGCCCTTGGATTGGCTTGCTTCGCTTGCACATTGAAAAAAAAAAAAACTGCCGGTCCGCCACAAAAGATAGTTTGAGAAGCACTGTACTAAAGTGATCTGAAAATCTTAGACGAGAATATTAAGTTGAAAGAAACAGAATGTCTCTATGGAAGAGGTGCTGGAAAGCCTACAAATCTGCATCGGTAATAAAAAGAACTGAAAGGAATACAGAAGAATAGTACAGTGAAAGACACAAAACAAATCGCCAAGGAACAGGTGCTAGACAGCCTCCTACTCCAGCGAGACCCCCGGCCCATGGTCTTGTAAAGTAGGTAAGTAAAGTACTGTCGACCCTCATGCTTCTCCCTCCACGGACTTTGAAAATCACGTGTGGCGAATCCTCAGTAACCCAGACTTGTGACACTGATATATGGCCTAAGAAAGTCATCACTGTTGGTTGTTGCTGATTCACTACAATGATTTTCAAAACCCGTGGAGTGGGAGGTAAGAGAGGCGACAGGATTTTTGTTGTCGAGGTACTGTGCCGGTATGTAAGGAAAGCTGTCACATCACTTCTTGGTGCGAGTGTACATTATCCTGTTGCCGCCTCCCCCAGCCCCTTTCCAGCTCAAGGCGGACCCAGCAGCATCCCAGGATCTTACGAGCAAAGTTAAAACTACACAATAACCTCATTTTCCTGAATCACGGAGTTATGGAAAGTCAAGTTCCTTCGTAGAGCGCATTTACAAAGAGAAAACCCGGGAGAAAACTTATCGTGTCTGCATTTGGAACTTGTGAGAGACATCAGAGGCAGGCAGGCGGGATGGGAGGGAGGGAGGGAGAGCGAGGGAGGAAAAATAAGATGGCAAGGAGGGTGAAGCGATATGGAAGAAAGAGGGACATAGGTTAAAAGGGGTGGGGGAGATGAAGGGTGAGAGTGGGAGGATGGGGGGTGGAGAGGAAGGCAGGAAAAGGAGGATGGGAAGAGGGAGAAAGTGGAAGAGAGAAGAGAAAGGAAGGTATGGAGGGGGAGAGTGTTAAAGGTGGAGAGAAAGAGTCTGGGGGAGGTAAGGAAAAGAGAAAGAGACAGGAAGGCGGGAGGGACGGAGAGAGAGGAGCAGAGGGGGAGGAAAAATGAGAGTAGAAAGGTAGGCAGGGAAGGAAGGGGAATGAGAGTAGGAGACAAGGAGGAGAGAGAGGTACGGGGAGGGAGAAAGGAAGTTGGAAAGCTGGAGAGAGGTGAGTAGGGAGGGAGCAGTGTAGGGAAAGGAAGGAGGAGACGTGGGAGAGAAAAGATGGAGGAGGAAGGGAAGGTGGTAGGGAGGGAGGGAGGAAGACACGGAGAGGGAGGGAAGAGACTGCAGTAGGGGAGAGTTGTACGAGGTATAGAGGGAGATAAACAGGCAAAATGAGAGGGAGAGAGGAAAGGACAGACTCATGAAGAGAGAGGGACACAGACAGAGAAAAAGAAAGAGGGTACAAAAGATGAGGTGAAGAGGATGGTTGTGAGGCAGATAGGAAAAAAAAAAGAGGGGAGGAGGAGACTGAGAGGCGGTAGCGCAAGGAAAGGTAAGAGGAAGAGAGTGGGGAGAGGGAAAGAGGGAGTGAGGCAACGACAGAGGAGGGAGGGATACATTCATAGAGGAAGAGAGAAAGAAACGTGTGGAGAGAGAGGAAGAAAAAGGTAGGTAAGGAGAGGGATAAAGAGGAGTGAAAGAGTCTGGAGAGGTAAAGAAAAAGTGAAGCAGGAGAGAGGGAAGCAGAAGAAAGGAAGACTGAGGAAGAACGAGTAGTTGAGGTAAGATGAGTGATGCAGGGAAGACGAGGCAAGTAGGAGGGAGGGAGAGAGAGGAAGGGAGGCAAGGGGAGATGAAGGAAGAGAGCGAAAAGATAGGAGAGAAGAGGTAGAAAATTGAATCACTGGTTTCTCAAATTTCCTTCCTCTGTAAAAAGGAATAAGATAGATGATAAAAAGGGAGAAGCGCAACACAGAACACAAGCAAAGGCATCTTGCAGTCAACAACACAAACAGAGAAGGACACCTCAGATCACTGACATTGAAAGTTTCGTATAGGTCTTTATAGCATCAAATAAGATAAAATTATAACAAGACGATTTCTCTTTTCACTGGCTTGCAATATTCCGTCCAGGTCCCTCTCATACAGTAGGAGAAATATAGAATATCAAAATACTTCAGTTTAGACCATACAAGAAATAGTAGTTGAAATAAAATATGAAACTAAACATTTCCCAGTTCACTGGGATTCAAATTTCACTCCAGATTCTGTAATCACGGATTAGCAGGAAGAACTAACACTAAAAAGGGACGACTGTTTCAGTTAAGTGAATTTACATAATTCCCTCTAGTAAAAAAAAAAAAAATCTCTTAGTTCACAAAATTCTCTCCACGTGTCGTCTTCGCCGTGGCCTCCTTCAGGTCCCAAAGAACACTGCAGTGGTGATTTATTCTCGGCTCTTACGAGGAACCTTATGATCCCTGCCTTTTTCTTGCTCCTTCTTGCTCCACTGCCTACTTCTCTGCCTCTTCTTATCCTTGCCTCCCTCCCTCCTTACCCCTCTGCCACCTCTTACCCTTGCCTCCCTCCTTATCTATCTACCCCTCTGCCACCTCTTATCCTTGTCTCCCTCCCTACCTACTCCTGTTCCACCTCTTACCCTTGCCTTTCTCCCTACCTACCTCCCTGCCATATCTCATCCTTGCTTCCTTCCCTACCTACCTCTCTGCTACCCTTTATCTTAGCCTTCCTCTCTACCGAGCCCTTTGCCACCTCTTATCCTTGCTCTCTTCCCTACCTACCCTTTTGTCGCCTCTTATCCTTTCCTCTTTCACTGCTTCTCCCGTTGACTGTCTTTTGTTACCCCTTATTCTTCCCTCCCTCTCTGCCTTCTTCTTAAGTCTCCCTCTTCTTATACCTGTATCGCCGTTTCTCTTCGTGCCTCCCTCCTCATCCCTCTCTCACTCTTCTTCTCCATGCCTGTTCTTCTGCCTTCATCTCTCCCTACGTGTCTGTTCCTGCTTGCTTCTCTGCCGCCTTTCACCTCTGCCCTCCTTCCTGCTTCATTTTTTGTGGGTCCATATGCGGGATCTTATGAACCAAGCAGTTTCTTGTGCCTAACGGTTTTAGATTCTATCTGTCTGTCTGCCTAACTATCTATCTACATGACTCTGTCCTCCTGCCTGCCTCTCTGCCTTTTTCTTGCTCTTGCCAGCATTACTGCTGCCTGTCTCTCACCCTGCCTGCATCCCTGCTTTTCCTCTCTTATACTCACTCCTCTGCTTACATCCTTGCCACGTTTCTTTCGTCGCCGCCCTCTTCAGATCCCAAGGGAAGGTAGGTGTGATTTATTCAGGAGCATTATGGTGAACCTTATGAGTAAGAGTCATTTTAATTGTTCCTTCCTGCCATACTATCTACCTTTCTGCCTGCTACCTCATACCCTGCATACCTCCTTTCCTGCCTGCATGTCTGCCTCATTGCTTTCATTTATCCCTACTTATGTCTGCCTAACTTACTGATTACTTACATCTCCCTATGTCCCTCTCACTGCCGGTCTGCCTCCCTTCCTGCCCTCTCTTTCTGCATTTCTCTTTTCGTTTCCTCTTATCCCCTTTAACTCCCTGCCTACCTGCCTGCCATCCCCTCTAACTGTACTTCCTCTTGCCTCTCTTCCTGCCTGCCTTTCCCCATGCCTACCTCTTTCTATACCTACCTCTCGAACTCCCCTCCTAATTGGATAAATTTCTTCCTCTCTTCCTCCCCCTCCCGCCTATCTCTCTGCCCCTGTCTCTCCTCCAGCCTTATCCCTGCCTTCCTCAAAAAACTGTCGCTCTTGCTGTCCCACTTCCTGCTACCTCTTATCCCAACCAACCTCCCTGCCTTTTTCCGGTGTGGAGGGAGCAAGCAGGAAATAATGCCATTGAATTGGAGCGGTGATAATGAAAAGATATACGTCCTCATGCTGAAAGGGTTAAAACGTAAAACTGCACCATCTTGGGTTAAAATAGCACTTCTTGAAATTACCTGTACTTGCGGTCGACGGTCTGCTCGGCCAGGCTGATCGGGGTAAAGGAAAAACCACAACAACCTACTCGTGCAAGTGGGTAGTGGATCTGTTACCTTATTATGATGATCTATATTTGTTTTATTTCCATCTGACTTTATTAATCCCAGCAATCCAGAGACGTATATTTCCTTTTATTTCTTCTATTCTAGTGGGATTAAGGTGCTCTAGCCGCATGTGGCCTGTAAGGGTTTACATGTTATGGCTGGTGGAGTTTATTGCTCACATAATGCCACCCAGGGGAAGCACAACTGGCCACTCCCAATTTCACCTTAAATGTTGGGACTAAGTAGCCTAGCCTCGGCCCCCAGCGCATTTGAGAGAGAATAAAAGAGAGGACAGTGATGATAATTACCTCCAGACAATTGCTTCCCCCAACTCAGAAGCGTTGGCTCCTCTAAGGATCTTATTCACACAATGAATTAGCTAACTGAGAAGACCACGGAACATGCTAAATCTCTGTGATTAGCGTTTGTGGACTGTGATAAGGCCCATGAGTCGGTAGAATAAACAGAAACTTTTAACTCAGTATGTCGTCAGGGAAAAAAGGTACATATTATTAGGGTCCTCCAAAGCACTCTCTCTCTCTCTCTCTCTCTCTCTCTCTCTCTCTCTCTCTATTGTTACATAGCCTATGATTTCATCATCCTTTGTGTAATTCTAACGTACAGTATTTTTTTTTTTTTTTTTTTTAATGTGACCGACTCTGGGCATAGGCTTGACAGCCTGCTTTCAAGGCCCAGTAGTCCTCCTACGTACCGCACACCTCTACATGTCACCACTTCGGCGCTAACACCCACCGTCCATATTGAATACATGATAGGGCTGTCTCATTCAGGACTGGTGTATTGGTATTAGCGGGGGTATTTTTACGACATGTCGGCGGGTCTTCTGGTAGATCAGTAAAGTCCGATATTTATGAAATTCAAATCCTTAAACTGTTCCCTGCCGCAGCGGGATTTGAACCCGGGTCTGCTGCATGTTTGATCACAAGCGTGTTCTACCTCACTCCCCCTTCTACCCTTATAGTAGAGTAAGTCGTTCTTTCTGTCGTTCAGAGCAGCAGTGTCAACTCTTTGTCCCATATGGCTTCATTTGCGCGTCCTTCTTACAAGTTGTATCAAGCTTTGCCGGCCCCTATATAATGAACTCAGTCTCTACATTAATTGCCACTTAGATCTACTCCTCATTTTGTTCACATCTCTGTCCTCCCCTGTACAGTTGTTATTATTGTGTGTGCTCAGGAAGTCTCCAACCATCTAGCAGCTGTGTAATTTGAGTATAAGTGTTATTACATTTTTTCTTGTAGTGTATAGCATAAGGTGTTAATTCGTAGGCCTAGTGAGGTTCTTTGTGATTCATGTGCTTTTGGTGTCAGCCAGTAGTAATAATATTTTGTATCTGTAATAATATATCTTGCATTCACGGAGCATTATCCGGTTTTCTCATTTTATCAGGGCTGACTTAGATAAATTTAATCTTGCTAATTTCGTGTTAATAGAGGCTATTGCAGTTAACCATATATTTAACCTGTTTTTTGCCATTACATTATCCTTATGAGTCCTGAATGTTTAGTTGTTAGTTTGAGCATTAAACTTTAACTTGTAATTTTACCTAACTCTTTTGTTTTGAACCTGGAACTTTGCGGGACGGTTTTCTCTGTTCGTAACATAAATTTGGCGACCTCTTATCAGGATATTCAGGATATTATCATAAGGATATTGCTTGATATTTTGTGACTGTGATTTATTCATGATGTCTACTATTACTACTCTTCATGAAGCCAAAGATTTTTTGTCAAATGTGCAAACAGTGTGTGATGTAGAAAACAGAACAAAGAATGAACTTAAGCTTGTTGCTCAACAATTGGGAATTGCAGTTCACTCTCATCACTCTAAAGATCAAATTGTTGGCATGATTAATAAAAGCTTGTTTAATGTAACTCCTCCAAATGAGCAAACGCAGATTGAATTAGCTAAGTTACAGCTAGCTCTGCAGGAGGCTCGTGTTAAGGAGGCTGAGTTTCAGGCACGTGCTAAGGAGGCTGAGTCTCAGGCTAAAGAGGCTGAGTCTCAGGCTCGTATTCAGGAGGCACAAATTGAACTTCCTAGGATTCAGGCAGACCATGAATATCGCATGAAACAAGGTGGAACTGGATCATCTAGCTCTGATGATTTTGATGTGGCTAAAAATGTTAAACTTGTCCCTCCTTTTAATGAATCTGATTTAACAAAGTATTTTCAGTTGTTTGAGAGGGTAGCTATAGGTTTTAATTGGCCCAAAAAGTATTGGCCAGTACTCCTTCAGAGTGTTCTCACCGGTAAAGCTCAAGTAACTTATGCATATTTGCCTCGGGATCAATCTGATAATTATGATGTAGTTAAGAGCTTGATTCTTAAGGCCTATGAGCTTGTTCCTGAAGCCTATAGAGTAAAATTTAGGACAACTTACAAGCAAGATAAGCAATCCCATGTTGAGTATGCAAAAATCAGAGAAGATCTGTTAGAGCAGTGGTTAAATTCTAAGAATGTGGATTCTGATTTTGGTAAATTTAAGCAGATGATTTTGCTGGAGAACTTCAAAAGGTGTATTAATAATGATGTAAGCCTATATCTTGATGAGAGAAGAATACATAATTTGTCTGATGCTGCAGTTTTAGCTGATGAATATGTTCTCACTCACAAGACATATTCTAGAGAAAAAAGGAAAGTTGAGAGTAAGTACGTTGCCTCTACTCAGAGTACAGGTAACAGGAAAGAGAATAAAGATGATGTTACTCAGGAAGTAAATACCAGCTTCACCTCTAGATTTCAGAAAAGTAAATGTACTTATTGTAGTAAGCTTGGTCATACTACGGAGAAATGTTTCAGGAGACAGCGTGATGTGAACAAAAAGGAGTCTTTAAATATTCAGTCAATTGGTCTAGTGTCCACCCTTGAGAGTTCCCAGAATTCTTTAACTGAGTTAACTGAACCTGCTTTCAGGGGTAAATTAAATCCTCATGATGAAGCTCCTCTTTTGAGCAGTAACGTGGGTGACACTCTCAAGAGTTCATGTGCTAATTTCCTGTCTGATGGTTTTGTCAGTCCTCTGGACAGTAATGACAGGAAATCAGTTAAAATATATCGTGATACAGGTGCTTGCCAATCCCTTATGCTGACCAGTGTTCTAGGCTCTAATGTTAATTCCTCTGATGAAACTGTAATCTTACAAGGTGTAGGGAATAATTACTTCTCTGTCCCTCTGTGCAGAGTGAATTTAGAGTCTGGTTTTGTTAATGGTTCCGTTATGGTTGGGTTGGTTGAGACACTCCCAATGTCAGGTGTAACTTTCTTACTTGGAAATGATATTGGTGGAAGTCAAGTGTGTCCAGCTCCTCAGTTGTCTAGGGAGCCAGTGGCTGCGACCCAGGATTGTGATGTCCCTGATGTGTTCCCTGCATGTGCTGTCACTAGGGCTAAGTCTAAAGTTACTGGTGACTTAGAGGATAATGATGATGATGATGTTATCCTAGCTGACACTTTTCTTGCTAATTTGGATCACTCATCAGATGAGGCAGTACCCCGTAGTGTTGATAATTTGTCTCGTCAAGAGTTGGTTGAGTTCCAGGTTGCTGACCCTGAGTTGAAAGGTCTAGCTAACTCTGCTTGCAGTGAGGACGAGTCAGCTGGTGCTTCTACTTGTTATTATATAAAGTCAGGAGTACTTATGAGGAAGTGGAGACCCCCAACAGCATCAGCCGACTGTGAATGGGAGGTTGTACATCAAGTTGTCATCCCTCGTGTTTGTAGGCAGGATATCATTAGAGTGGCTCATGATTCCAGTTTGGCAGGACACCTTGGAGTGAGGAAGACTGTGGCACGCATTTTGAAACACTTCTACTGGCCGGGTATCTTCAGGGATGTTTCCTGGTATTGTAAGTCTTGTCACACCTGTCAAGTTGTGGGGAAGTGTAATCAGACCGAAAAGGTTGCACCTCTAGTTCCCATTCCTCCTTTTGAGGCGCCATTCACCAGTGTGTTGGTGGATATTGTGGGCCCTCTTCCTAAGACTTCTTCAGGATTTTCTTGTTTTCACCCTGATTGATATGGCTACTCGTTATCCTGAAGCCATTCCACTTAGAAATATCTCAGCAAAGAACGTGGTTAAGGAAATGCTAGGGTTCTTCACAAAGTTTGGTCTGCCCAAGGAGGTACAGTCAGACCGGGGAAGTAATTTCATGTCAAATGTTTTCAAGCAGTCTCTGAAAGAGTTGGGCATCTCGCAGATCACGTCTTCAGCTTACCATCCCCAGACCCAAGGAGCGTTGGAAAGATATCATCAAACACTCATATCAATGCTCAGGAAATACTGTTTGGAACATCAGAAAGACTGGGATAAAGGTCTTCCATTCGTTGTATTTGCCGCAAGAGAATCTCCAAATGAATCACTGGGCTTCTCACCTTTTGAACTACTGTTTGGCCATGAAGTAAGAGGACCCCTTAAGTTACTCAAGGAATGCTGGCTGTCGGAGGATGATGACGTCAACCTGCTGGAGTATGTGATGAAGTTCAAAGAACGGCTGTCCACTGCTTTACAGCTGGCGAGAGAGAATTTAGGAGCTGCTCAGGAGAACATGAAGACTTGGTATGAAAAGAAGTCCAGGTTACGCCACTTTTAGCCAGGAGATCAGGTTTTGATTCTGCTACCGGTGCATGGGCAACCTCTTCAAGCCAAGTTTAGTGGTCCTTATTTCGTGGAGAAGAAACTCAGTGATGTCAACTATGTCATCGCCACACCAGATCGTAGAAAGTACAAGCAACTTTGTCACATCAACATGCTAAAGTTATATCACAGGCGGGACGAAAATAACCCAGTCTGCACTGTAGCTGTTCCACCCGAGTCTGCAAGTGAAGTTCTCCCATGCAGCATGAGCCTGAGTGATAGTTTGGGGAAGAATCCTGATATCATGAATGATCTCCAGACTAAGCTTTCTCATCTAGCTACCGAGGAAAGGCAGGAGTTTTCGGCATTACTGCAGGAGTACCCGCAAGTGTTCCATGCCACTCCAGGAAGAACCACTGTGTTGATGCATGATGTCGATGTTGGAGACGCAAAGCCAATTAAACTGCCTCCTTACCGTGTGAACCCAGTGAAAGTTCCTCTCATCCAGAAGGAGCTTGGCTACCTGTTGGACCACAAGATGATTGAGCCCTGTCAGAGCGAGTGGAGTTCTCCTGTCACTCTACTCCCTAAGCCAGGTGGGTCACAGCGGCTTTGCATCGACTACAGACGTGTTAATCAGATAACCAAAACAGACACTTACCCTCTCCCTCGTGTGGAAGATTGCATAGACAAGATCGGAAAGGCTAGGTACATAAGTAAGTTTGATTTGTTAAAGGGATACTGGCAAGTACCTATGACTGAACGTGCTAGGGAGATCTCATGTTTTGTAACACTAGGAAAGACTTTTGCATGTTCTGTAATGCCATATGGTATGAAGAATGCACCAGCCACATTTCAGAAGCTCATGAATGTTGTAACAGAGGGTTTGGCAGGGTGTGTTGTTTATATTGATGATGTATTAATCTTCAGTGACAACTGGAAAGATCACCTATGCCATGTCAGTAAATTTCCTGAGCGTTTGGTTCAGGCTAATCTTGTAGCTAATTTATCAAAGTGTGAGTTTGGTCAAGCTAAATTTCAGTACCTTGAGTACGTAATTGGTG